>NC_056747.1:412961547-413272435 GCF_019279795.1 Protopterus annectens | reverse complement strand
GAGTCAAGCCTTACCCCTGACTCCTTACCGCCAGCTCCTGTTAAGCCTGACAGATATTACAGGGTTTTCCTGACTCTCATAAATTCCTTTTTAAAAACCCTGCTGCAGACCCAGAAACTATTTCTCAGGGTCCCAAGGGTGTTAAGGTTTCCTCTGCAAAAACCCCTACCCCTTCTGATAGGGATTCTAGGGCACTGGATAGATGGGGAAAAAGGTTTACACATCTGCTACCTTGGCTATAAGGGCCTTAAACTGTCAATTTCATATGCTCAAATATCAGCGACGTGTCATGGCATTGCTTAAACAGAAAATGTTGTTAAATTCTGAAGGTGCAGAAAACAAGGAAATACATATTGCATGCAGCTGAACAAGTTGGAAAGCATACTTTGCAATGTGGTTTTGATTCTTTAGAGGCCTCCTGCAGGCCACAGTTACTGGTTCTGTAATTAGAAGGTATGCTTGGTTAAAGGAACAAAATCTGCCTGATCATGTTAAAGTTAAATTATTAGATGCACCTTTACAGCATGATTCTTTGTTTGGTGTTAAGGCAGAAGAGGTGTTGAAGAAAATGGAAGACAAGGCTAAATCTATGCAAATGGTCAAAGATTTCTTACAAGTACAGCCACCTAGGTTTAGTAGACACTGGCCAACAAAGAATTGGTCTTTTCCAGTGTCAGACAGACCTCAAAGGGGTAGACCCATATGCCCTAGAGGCAGATCCCAGGCTCAAGGTTCATACAGGTCAAGACAATGGGGTGCTTCTACCTCCAAAAGTGGAGAAGACAAATCACAACCCTACAGGAAACAGTCCCAATGACTTCCCCCTGACTTGCACCAAGCGCTTATTCCTGGCAGCACCCTTAGGGGGAAAATTAGCACTTTTTTCTCAAAATTGGCACATTATAACCCAGGACAAGTGGGTTCTAAATATCATGTCACAAGGCTACAAGTTCTATTTCCATACCCTGCCAAAGACAGACGGCTGGCCAGATCTGCCAAAAAATCAATGGGCAGAGGCACAAAAACAAGTCTCATCCTTCATGGACATGAGGGCCATTCAACTAGTGCGAGAACAAGAGCAGGGACAAGGATTTTACTCAAGACTGTTCATGGTACCCAGAAAGGACAAGGCCTGGAGGCCAATACTGGACCTATCGATTCAGAATACATTCCTCGATATACCAAAATTCAAAATGCTAACTTTGCAGCAGCTACTGCCCATGCTGGGCAAGAATGCTTGGCTTGTAACTTTAGACCTAAAAGAGGCATACCTGCATGTCCCAATCAGACAAATATGTAGAAGATACTTCAGATTCAAGGCTGGCTCAATGCATTACCAATTCTCTGCGCTGCCCTTTGGCTTATCTACTGCGCCCAGGGTCTTTACAAAGTGCCTGGCACCAGTAATTGCATTCTTCAGACAAAGAGGAATACAAATATATCCTTACTTGGACGACTGTCTAATTCAAGCAGAGAACAAGGACATTCTTCTACAGCAACTGGCGTTTGTGAAAAAAACTTCTAACATGCCTAAGGTGCACAGTCAACGAAAAGAAATCAAAACTAGTACCCTCACAAGAGATAATATTCCTGGGTGCAAGCTTAAATACAACTGCCCAGATGGCTTATCTCATGCCAGACAAACAAAGACAACTGACTACCTATTTCAAAATGTTAGCAACAAAGGCCCAGTTATCTGCAAGAAAAAATCTGCAAGCTTTGGGTTTCATGGCATCCTGTATCCTACTAATTCTGTATGCAAGACTGCATGTGAGGAAACTTCAGTGGTACCTAAAAAGTGTTTGGACTCAACATTGCCACAGCCTGGAAACTATAATTACTCTCATTCCCTGCCTGCAACAGGAGTTTCGATGGTGGGCAAAGGCTTGTCACCAAAACAAGGGACAGCCGTTCACATTGCCCCCACCCAGGCAGACACTAACAACTGATGCGTGAGATTATGCCTGGGGGCCCACATGGCAAAAAGATGCATTCAGGGAACATGGACCTCAAACCAAGTGCATCTACATATCAATCAAAAAGAGATGCTAGTTGTTCAAAATGCCCTGACAGCCGTCAAGGACCTACTTCAACCAGGACAACTACTGATAAAGACAGACAACACCATGGTCATGTATATAAACAAGCAGGGGGGCACACATTCTTACCCCCTTTGCAGACTAGCCATGACTTTGTGGGGCACAGCACTGACTTACCAAGTTCATCTGCAGGCACAATTCCTGCCAGGAAGGAAAAATACTCTGACAGACGAACTAAGCAGAAACCTCATGGATCCCCATGAGTTGCAGCTGGATCCACAAGTCTTCAGCATGATAACAAGGAAATGGGGATGCCCGGACATAGATCTATTTGCCTCTCCTCGCAACTACCAACTACAGAGATTCTGCACAAGGATTTATCACAGACAAGCATGGAAAGTGGACGCCCTATCCTTCAGCTGGAAAAACCTATCAGTGTATGCCTTTCCCCCTCTACCTCTCCTCCCCAAGGTACTCCTAAAGGTCAGACAGGAGAAGCCAAAGATGATACTGATTGCACCAGACTGGCCCCGCCAACACTGGTACCCAATATTAAGGAGCTTGTCTCAATGCCCAGCTTGGACCCTACCTCAAGTACCGCATCTACTGTCCCAGCAAAACAATCAGATCCTGCACAGCCAGCTCAGGACTTTAAACCTGGCAGCATGGCGGATAATATAGTCATACAAAACACACCTCTCAGCAAAGCTGTGATGGATGTCATTTTGTAAGCCAGAAGGCCTCGTACTAGAAAATCTTATGTTGGAAAATGGAAGAGATTATGTGCTTGGAACCAGGCACAAGGAACAGATACAGTGGTGCCAAATTTTTGTCAGATTTTACAATACTTAACTGAGATGCTGGACAAAGGCCTATCTTTCTCATCTATTAAAATTCATGCCTCTGCCATTTTGGCTCATTACAATGCAGAGCCACCAATCTTTTCTCATCCCTTATTAAAACAGTACCTCAGATGAGCCAAAAATATAAGGCCTCCAAGGAGATCACCAATGCCTGCATGGGACCTCAACTATGTCTTGAAAAAACTCACCCTGCCTCCTTTTGGACCAGCTGTTACTGATGATTTAAAGTTTTTATCTTGGAAAACAGCTCTGGTCCTAGCAATAACTTCTGCAAGACGAGTTTCAGAGCTACAGGCACTCATGGCTGTGGAACCTTTTATCATTTTTTATCCGGACAGGGTCTCCTTGAGGACAAACCCAACATTTATGCCTAAATGGTGTCCAGTGTGGCTCTTAACAAAACCATTCATCTGCCAACTTTTTATCCAAATCCATAGAACAAGGGGGAAAGAATTCTGCATTCTTTGGACGTATACAGCTTATATTCTACTTGGACAGAACCAAAGTTTTCAGAAAAACAGAGCAATTACTAGTGGCATATGCTGCAGGATCAGAAGGAAAGGCTATCTCAAAGCAGACTATTTCAAAATGGATAGGCCACTGCATTCATTTCTGCTACTTATACCATTGCAAGCCAGTGCCTAAGGGCATTAGGCCACATTCCACCAGAGCTGCAGCCACTTCAGCAGCCTTTCTCAGAGGAGTACCAACCAAGGACATTTTAGAGGCAGCTACTTGGAGTTCAGTGCACACCTTTACAAAGCACTATCATCTGCCACTCTACTCTAAATCCAGGTCAGGCTTTGCCACTGCAGTTTTGCAGGGTCTCGTAGCCGCTCCTAATGCTGTTTAGCTCCAGCCTCCCAACCATAGCTTTGGGAATCTACCCAAATGTAATGACTGCAACAGTGAAACACGAAGAACATAGTACAGTTGTGTACACTTACCATAAATGTAGATGTTCGAGTGTATTCTGTTGCAGTCCAGGTTACCCACCCACCATCCCCCCTTTTTCTTCTGATGGAACCTATCTTTCCTTCTCTGATTTATACAACCTATGTGGTGTATTTGCTGATGGATGAAGGTAAAGTTTATATTGGTGCATGTTATTTTTTATATAGATATAAATTTTGACTACCCTTTTTGGGGGCACCTGACATCTGGGACAAGAAAAACTAAAGAAAATGGCGTTGGCTGCTACTTTTATACACCTGACGTCAGGGAAGGGGCGACGACGGCCGACGCAGGACCCAAGACTTTGGAATTCAGGCTGACTGAGGACAACCTGCCAGCAGGATTACCCAAATGTAATGACAGCAACAGTGAATATACTCGAACATCTACATTTATGGTAAGTGTACACAACTGTACTTTACCAAGTGCAGGAGCTTTTTCTTTGGAATTCAGGTGTATACTGTCAAAAATACTCTAGTCTAGAAATAACCTACTGGATTCCTTTGTCTTCCCTTATTCCAGACTTGTTGCAGAAAGCCAAGGAGTTCAAGGACAAGTTCATCCTTTTAATCCATTTTCGCCTCAATAAGTTGTCTTTCATGGTATGTCATTAACTTCTCAAGAATTTTCTCTGCCTGAAATTATTCATTAAACCCCTTGTCCATTTATCTGTCAATCCTCACCCAAATTTCCTGCTTCCCCAGCCTAACCACATGGCTACTTCACTTCTAGTAATGGCTAGGGGACCCATTGTGCCCGGAGCTGTAATGCCAGGGTGACTTGTAAAGAGTAGGTAGGCTACATGTCCTTCCATTTCACTGTTGTAGTAGTCTTTACATTAGGGATCCCCTGCCAAGGGCGGCCCAATGTCCGGTCAATATAACAAAGCCTTTAGGTTGCTTTAAAGTACTCCGTACGTTACACACATGCTGCTTGCATAGCATAGGGCATAAAGGTGATGTACCATCCTCAGAACTTCTTTGTCGCCATTCCAAAAGTCATCAGTTGATCGTTGGTCTGAACACTTGATGTTCTTCGTGTTTCACTGTTGCAGTCAACACACTTGGGTTATCTGCCTGCAGGTAGCCCTCAGTCAGCCAGAATACCAGAGACTTAGTATTTCTGCGTCGGTTGCTGTCATTCCAGGACTGATGTCAGGTGGTCAGGGATATAAAAACAGTCAACCGACTCCATTACATCAGTCTTTCTTGCCGAGGAGCCTGAAGCAGAAGCAGTTCGCACGAGTGCCGGTCGGCCGCTACATGAGTTTTCTTTTCCGAATTGAATCATCCTGAAGTCTTCTAAAGCTAAGTACCCCATTGGGGATCCTTTTTCTTGCTCTAACCGATGTCAGAGAAAGTTAATTGTCTCGCCTGTGGAAAGCAAATAACACACCAAGATTTCCATTCTTACTGCGTCACCTGTTTAGGCCCAGATCACGACGTACCTTGCTGTCGGTTTTGTGCTTTGTTCAACACCCGAACTATTTGTCGTCAGGCCCTTATTTTTGCTGAATAATTTTGCTCTTGATCTACGTAATCCGAAATGGCTTCGGTAAGCCATCCGAGACTCGATCTTCCTAAAAAAGTAAGGATAAAGACAGAGACAGACCGCTCAGGTCCATGACTGCCGACGACACTTCCGTTAAGGTAGTCGCCAGTTCGCCGGTACTCAGTGAGGTGCTTTTGCAGCCCTTGATGCCTGCTTCGATGGATTCACAGGCTGCTACCAAGACCCATTTGGAGTCCGGTATGCCGCAAGACTCTTCTTTGACTATGGAACCTGCGGATGTCTCTACCTTGGATGGGTCCGGAGCCACTGTGCAGGCACCAGCTTCTGAGGAAGTTCTTCGCACTACCGATATTCGACACAAACCGGCGACTTCTTTCGCAGCTTCAGTTCTGCCTAAAACTACTGAGTTTCTAAGGTCAAGAGTATGAGCTATGCCTAAAAAAACGACGACCCAAACTCGAGCACCTATTTCCTTGCCACAACATCAAATGCTTAAAATGGCAGAAGACCTGATTATGCTGATTAGGGGAAGCCAACCTTCCCCTGCTAAGAGAAAAAGAGACTTGTCCCCAACAGCTTTAACAGACCAACAGTCCGACTCTGAGGTTTCTGAATATGAAGACATGCCTTTATCTGCTTATGAGGATTCAGATGCAGAGGAATCCATTCCCTCTGGTTCTCCTTAAGAGGATTTTTCATTTGGTGAAACCCTACATACTTTGAGAGCATTTCCACTGGGAATGCCAAGACTATCCTCAGTCCAAAAAGAGACTCAGAGAATTTTTAGATTTGCCACAACACAGACCTTTAGCAATACCCCCAGTTCTGGATGTTGTGGATGATGTCTTTATCAAAGCCAGTCCAACTCCTGATATTTTACCCCCTGCTCCTAGGAAACCAGACGGGTACTACAAAGTTCCTGACTCACACAAATATCTTTTCAAAAATCCTACTGCTGACCCAGAGTTCATCTCTCAGGGGCCTAAAGGTATAAAAGCAACTACAGCTAAGAATCCCACCCCTTCGGACAGGGATGCCAGAGCTTTAGACGGGGTAAAAAAGTATACACATCTGCAACTCTCGCCATTAGGGCATTAAATTGCCAGTTTCACATGCTGACGTACTAGCAGCATATTATGGAACTTGTTAAGCAAAAACTAACTACCTTTACAGAATGTGCAGAAAATAAAGAATTATAAGAGCTTATGCATTCTGCAAGCCAAGTCAGCAAGCATACTTTGCAGTGTGGCTTTGACGCCCTAGATGCATCTTGCAGGGCAGCAGTCACTAGTTCTGTACTGAGAAGGGATGCTTGGCTTAAGGAGCAGACCTTACCAGACCATGTCAAATCAAAATTACTTGACGCTCTTTTGAACAAGGACAATATGTTTGGCACCAAAGCAGAAGAGGTTCTTAAAAAGATGGAAGAAAAAGCTAAACGTATGCAGGCAGTCAAACATTTATTGCAAGTACAGCCTCCTAGATTTAGTAGGCATTGTCCTTCGAAGCATTGGTCCTTTCCAGTCCCCTCAAGGCCATCTCAAACTAGACCCAGGGGAAGCAGACCCCCCAGACTACAGTCTCAGGGTGTGCAGAGATCTAAGCAATGGATTGCCTCCACTTCAAAAACAAGCAGTGCTAAGTCACCCCCTGACGGAAAGAATTCACAATGACTTCTCAACTCCACTTCACACCTCTGCCCAACTGCTCATCCCCCTAGGAGGAAAACGTGTTCATCATGCAAAAAAACTGGACTTCCATCACCAAAGACCGATGGGTCCTCAACATTGCATCCCAGGGTTACAAATTTTACTTCCACTCACTGCCAACCCCAAAAGGGTTCCCAGACCTTTGTCCAAACCAGTGGGCAGAGGCACAAAACCAAGTTCAATCCCTGCTCTCCATAAGGGCAATTCAGCCTGTTCCTGCAGAGCAGATAGGTCAAGGGTTCTATTCCAGACCTTTCCTGGTACCCAGAAAAGAGGGTACTTAGCGCCCAATCCTAGATATTTCCATTCTAAACACCTTCCTGGTGGTACCAAAATTCAAAATGCTCACCATTCAGCAGCTTCTTCCTATGCTGGCCAAAGATGCCTGGTTAGCCACCCTAGGCCTAAAAGAAGCCTATCTGCACATACCTATCAGGGTCTCATGCAGGAAATACCTACACTTCAGGGGCAGGATCTATGCATTATCAGTTCTCTGCTCTTCCCTTTGGCTTATCCACTGCTCCCGGAGTATCCACAAAATGCCTGGCTCCAGCCATTGCCTACTGCAGACAGAGAAAAATTCAAATTTACCTGTGCTGATGACTGCTTGATTCAGGCAGATAGTCAGGAAATGCTGTTGCAGCACCTGACTTTTGTAAAGAACCTTCTAACCTCCCTGTCAACGAAAAGAAATCAAAACTAGTCCCCAGTCAAAAAATTGTATTCCTGGGAGCAAACTTGGACACAGCATCCCATATGGCATTCCTTACTCCAGAAAAACAAGCCTGTCTGACAGGCTACTTCACTCAAATGGCCACCAGAACCCAGTTGTCTACAAGGAAAATCCTGCAGGACCTAGGGTCATGGCCACTTGCATCTTACTAATTCCATATGGCAGACTGCATATGATTAAAAATTCAGTGGTACTTAAAAGGTCTTTGGTGCCAACATTCTCAGGACCTGGAAACTCATTCCTATCATACCTTGTCTAAGGGCAGAGTTTCTTTGGTGGGCAGCAGCATGCAACCACAACAAGGGATTTCCCTTTATTCAACCCCATGCCGCCCAGACCCTACCCACAGATGCGTCAGACTATGCCTGGAGGGCACACCTGCATGACAAGTCCATTCAGGGCCACTGGAGCCCAAGTCAAATTCATCTGCACATCAACAAAAAAGAGATGCTAGCTGTTCAGCACACACTAACAGCTTTCAGATCCCTACTCTCACCAGGACCCCTGCTAATAAAAACAGACAACACGATAGTTATGTGGTTCTTCAACGGGCAGGGGGGAACCCACACTTATCCACTCTGCAGGCTACCCATGGCCCTGTGGAACACGGCCTTGGACATGCAGGTCCATCTGCAAGCTCAATTCCTGCCAGGCAAACAAAACTCACTGGCAGATGACTTAAGCAGAAATCTCCTAGACCCACACAAGTGGCATTTAGAGAGCAGCACCTTCAGCCTTCTAGTCCAGAAATGGGGGACCCCAGAGGTGACCTCTTTGCCTCCCCCTGCAATCACCAGCTCAGCAAATTCTGCACCAGGACACCTCACAGCAAGGCCTGGAAAGTGGATGCGCTATCCTTCAAGTAGGAAAACCTCTCAATCTATGCATTTCCCCCTCTGCCCCTTCTCTCAAGAATATTACTCGAGATAAGACAGGACAGACCAAGGACAATCCTGATTACCCCGGACTGGCCACGCCAGCACTGGTACCCATTACTGCGCAGCCTGTCACTGGTGCCACCCTGACACCTACCACAGAGCCCAACCCTCCTCACTCAGCAGGGAGGACAGATCTTGCATCCGCAACTGCAAACCCTGAGTCTTGCAGCCTGGTTTATTCCTTGAATTTCCCCCCCAGTAATCAGCCTAAGCAAGCAGGTACTGGACATCATTCTTGAAGCCAGAAGACCCAGTACAAGGAAATCCTATGCTGATAAGTGGAGAAGGTATTGCTCCTGGATTCAATCTAAAGGAGAGGCCACAGCACTGCCCAACCTACCTCTAATCCTGGATTACCTAGCAGATCTCCTCCACAGAGGCCTTTCCTTTTCCTCCATTAAGATCCATGCCTCTGCCATCTCGGCTCATTACAACACTGAGCCACCTCTCTTCTCTCACCCTCTTATCAAACAGTTCCTGAGAGGGGCAAATAATGTAAGGCCACCAAGGAGAGCACCCACCCCTGCTTGGGGCCTTAACTTTGTACTGGAAAACCTCACGCTATCCCCCTTTGAACCTGCAGCGTCAGCAGAGTAAAAATTCCTCTCTTGGAAAACAGCCTTGCTTCTGGCCATCACTTCAGCTAGAAGAGTGTCTGAGCTACAAGCACTTATGGCTGTGGAACCCTTCATCATTTTTCATGCTGACAGGGTCTCCCTCAGGACTAATCCTTCCTTTATGCCTAAAGTGGTGTCCAGTGTGGCTCTCGACCAATCCATCCATTTGCCAACCTTATTCCATAATCCTCAAAATAAAAGGGAAAGGATCCTGCACTCCTTGGACATCCACAGACAGCTCAGATTCTACCTGGATAGCACTAAGCCTTTCAGGAAATCTGACCAGTTACTACTCAGTTTTGCACCAGGGGCAGAGGGCAAGGCCATTTCAAAACAGACAATTTCCAAATGGCTAGCACACTGTATCCATTTCTGCTACAAACACCATGGGAAGCCAACCCCTCAGGGGGTCAGAACACATTCCACTAGGTCAACCTCTACCTCTGCAGGATTCCTCAGTGGAGTCCCTACCAAGGACATTCTGGAAGCTGCTACCTGGAGTTCTGTACACACATTCACCAAACATTACCACCTGCATACCTTTACCAAATCCAGGGAGGGTTTTGCAACAGCAGTCCTGCAGGGCATACTAGTCAGCCCAAACTCTTCTTGACTGCTTGCACCCCTTCAGCTTTGGGAATCAACCCAAGTGTGAAGGCTGCAACAGTGAAACATGAAGAACATAGTACAGTTGTGTACACTTACCATAAATGTAGATGTTAGAGTGTATTCACTGTTGCAGTTCTGGATTTCCTCCCTCCGGTCCCCTTCTCTCTCTCTCCTCTCTCTCTCTCTCTCTGTATATTACTCTCCCTTTACAGGGGTATTGGTATTTACTTTTTACTGGTGGTGAGTTTCCCACCCAGGCTTAGCTCTCTATTGGGGGGCTCCTGACATTTGGGGCAAGAAAAACTGATGTAATGGAGTCAGCTGCCAGTTTTTATACCCCTGACGACAGTCTTGGAGTGACAGCAACCAACACAGAAAAACTAAGTCTCTGGTATTTGGGCTGACTGAGGGCTACCTGCAGGCAGATAGCCCAAGTGTGATGACTGTAACAGTGAATACACTCGAACATCTACATTTATGGTAAGTGTACACAACTGTACTTTCCATTGCTGGTTTACCAAGCAGTTGCAACTATGTTCTTTTTTACTTATCCTTTTTTGATTGTTGCTTGTGGGGTTTCATGTCATCCATGAAGGGTAATTGCCAGTGTGGGAGACTGATTCCCCATAAAGACCACCATGACCAGTTTCCCTTTTGCTTAGGTGGCTCTCACGACCATACGTCCTTTTCCATTTGTCAGGCTTATGTACCTAAAACCCTTCATAGCAGACTATCTTCTCTGACACTTTATCTAGAAAATCAACATCTTAAGCTTCTTGTGAAAGACACGATGGAGGGTACATCCCACTCTGAGGGACAGCTGTCAGTGAAGAAGGTGGCAAAGAAGCCTAGGCTGGAATTTTTTGCTGTTTAGTCTCTGCTGGACATCTCTCCTGAGGAGAGTGAATGCCCAGAGGTTCACTCTGCTTTGTCATTGTATTCTGCTGCCACGACTGGATTGGAGGTTTGTGGGGGTCTGACATTCAATACATTCATGGATACTTTGCAGATATCCATTTGGGGTGTTCAGTGGGAACCATGGCTGATTATTTCCAAAGGGTCTAGGGGTGTTCCTCAAATATTAGTCAGAGAAGTCCCTGCTACCATCATTGAATGCTGTCCTGGTTCAGAGCCTTCCAAATTTTATAAGGTGGATGTCCCATTGAATGCAAGGCTTTCTCTCAGGGTTTATTTAGTGCTTTGATGGCATTGAAATGTCCTCAGGGAGTTTCTGTTCCAACCCCACCCTGGTCCTCTACTTCCCTAAAAAGACCCAGGGAACAGGATTCCTCTGAGGAGGAGCTGGATTCAAATGAGGAATCTCTTGCTTAATCTCTGCAGATGTTCTTCGTGTTTCACTGTTGCAGTCATTACATTTGGGTAATCTGCTGGCAGGTTGCCCTCAGTCGGCCTGAATTCCAAAGTCTTGGGTCCTGCGTTGGTTGCTGTCTCCTCTTCCATGATGTCAGGTCGTCGGGGGTATAAAACATGCAGCTAACGACATTTTCTTTAGTCTTTCTTGCCATGTTGTGCCTGAAGCAGAAGCATTTCGCAAGTGCCGCTCGGCCGACTACTGAAATGTTCGAGTTTGAGTTTCAGAACCAAAGTCTTCACTAAAGCTAAGTACCCCATTGGGGAAACTTTTTTCTTGCTTTTTACTGATGTCAGAAAAAGTTAATTGTATTACTTGCGGAAAGCAAATACCTCATAAGGATTTCCATTTATACTGTATTCCTTTCCTAGGTCCTGATCACAACATGCCTGGCTGTCGGTTTTGTGCTAGATTTAACCAACGCACTATCAAGCGTCGGTATATTTTTGCATCAAAGTATTTTGGAAACAGATTTAATGACCCAGAAATGTCATTGGATAGTAATCCGACTACCGGAGTAGATAAAAAAACACAAAGAAAAGGACAGAGAAAGGCAGTCTCCTAAGCCAGTCGCCGGTTCGCCGGTACTCAGTGACGTGCTTTTGCAGCTCCTGATGCCTGCTACCTTCGAGTCGCAGGCCTCTGCCAACACCCATGTGGAGTCCGGCATGCCGCAAGATACTCAAGGTATTGGACCGATGGATGGTATCTCCCTCGGATAGGTCCAGAGCTGCTGAGGAGGCACCAGCTTCTGAGGGTGTATTCAGACCTCAACATTTATATATCAAACCGACGAAAGCTGCAAAACCAAAGACCAAAGCAACTTCTAAAACTAAAAAAAACAACGCATGAGCCACGTGCACAGGCCTCTATGCATAAAAAACAGATGATCAAAATGGCTGAAGACCTTATTACCTTGATCAGGGGTGTACCCATCCCCCTCCCTGATAAGACGCCTAGGCAAGACACTGATTATGAATCTTCAAATCAGGTTTCTATTTCTTCTGATTCCTCTTCTGTTCAAGAGATTATCTATGCCTCCCTATGATGATTCTGATGCTGTGGAGTCTGTTCCATCTGCATCTCCTCCTGAGGATTATTCATTTGGAGAAACCTTGCATACTTTGAGGGAGCATTTTCACTGGGAGAGTCAAGACCTCTCAGAATCAAAAAAGAGGCTCGGGGATTTCCTCTTTCTCCCTCAGCACAGGCCATTAGCCATTCCCCATGTTTTAGACATTGTGGATGATGTGTTTTCGGAGCCAGGCTTGACCCCTGACTCCTTACCTCTGGCTCCCAGTAAGCCTGACAGATATTACAGGGTCCCTGACTCGCATAAATTCTTATTTAGAAACCCTGCTGCTGATCCTGAAACTATTTTACAGGGTCCAAAGGGAGTTAAGGCCTCAACAGCAAAAAATCCTACCCCCTCTGACAGAGATTCAAGGACACTGGACAGATGGGGAAAAAAGGTTTATACATCTGCAACCTTGGCAATCAGGGCCTTAAACTGTCAATTTCATATGCTTAAGTACCAACAACATGTTATGGGATTGCTGAAACAGAAAATGATGTTGATTTCAGATTGTGCAGAAAATAAAGAATTGCAGGACTTATTGCATGCAGCTGAACAAGTTGGAAAGCATACTTTGCAATGTGGTTTTGATTCCTTAGAGGCCTCTTGAGGGCCACAGTTACTGGTTCATTGATTAGGAGGCATGCCTGGTTAAAGGAACAAAATTTGCCAGATCATGTTAAAGCTAAATTGCTAGATGCACCTTTACAGCATGATTCTCTATTTGGTATTAAGGCAGAAGAAGTCTTAAAGAAAATGGAAGACAAAGCTAAGTCTATGCAAACTGTTAAAGACTTCTTACAAGTGCAGCCACCAAGATTCAGTAGACACTGGCCTACAAAAATAGGTCCTTTCCTGTGTCAGACAGAGCTCAAAGGGGCAAATCCAGATGCCCTAAGGGTTCCAGATACCAGGCACAAGATTCATGCAGGCCAAAGCAATGGGGTGCTTCCACCTCCAAAACTGGAGGAGATAAAGCGCAAACCCACAGAAAGCAATCCCAATGACTTCCCTCTGCCGGCACAAAGCATTTACCTTTTGGCAGCACCCATAGGGGGAAAACTAGCACTTTTTGCACAAAATTGGCAGTTAATAACCCAGGAGAAGTGGGTACTAAACATCGTATCACAGGGATACTGATTCCATTTCCACCCTCTGCCAATGGCAAATGGTTGGCCAGATCTGCCAAAAAATCAATGGGCAGAGGCACAGAAACAGGTCACGTCCCTCATGGATATGGGGGCCATTCAGGCAGTACCAGAACAGGAAAAAGGACAAGGTTTTTACTCAAGACTGCTCTTGGTACCCCGAAAGGACAAGGCCTGGCGGCCAATACTGGATTTATCGATTTTGAACACATACCTGGACATTCCAAAATTCAAAATGCTGACTTTGCAGCAACTTCTGCCCATGCTGGGCAAGAATCCTTGGCTGGTGACTTTAGACCTAAAAGAGGCATACCTGCATGTCACAATAAGAGAATTTTGCAAAAGATACATCAGATTCAAGGCTGGCTTAATGCATTACCAATTCTCTGCACTGCCCTTTTGCTTATCTACTGTGCACAGGGTCTTTACAAAGTGCCTGGCACCAGTAATTGCATTTTGCAGACAAAAGTATACAAATATATCCTTACTTGGACGACTGTCTCATTCAAGCAGAGAACAAGGACACTCTTCTTCGACACCTGGCGTTTGTGAAAAGGCTTCTAACATGCCTAGTGTACACAATAAACGAAAATAAATCACAACTGGTACCCTCTCAAAAGATAACATTCCTGGGTGCAAGCTTGAATACAACTGCCCAGATGGCTTACCTCACGCCAGACAAGCAAAGGCAACTGACTACTTACTTCAAACTGATGGCAACAAAAACCCAGTCTTCTGCAAGACAAATTCTGCAGGCTCTGGGCTTCATGGCATCCTGCATCCTTCTGATTCCATATGCAAGACTGCATATGAGGAAACGTCAATGGTACCTAAAAAGTTTATGGAGTCAACATTCACACAGTCTGGAAACAATGATTCCTCTCATTCCCTGCCTGTGACAGGAGTTTCTATGGTGGGCAAAGGCATGTCACCAAAACATGGGACAGCCATTCACTCTACACCCTGCCAGCCAAACCATTACAACAGACGCATCAGATTATGCCTTGGGGGGGCCACCTGGCAGGAAGATTCATTCAGGGCATATGGTCACCAAAACAAGTGCATCTACAAATCAACCAGAAAGAGATGCTAGCTGTTCAAAATGCCCTAACAGCCTTCAAGGACTTACTTAGGTTCATAGGTTCATAGGTTTATACTAGGCTATCTGCCCTAAGGCATTTATAAGCCTAGCCCAAATTATTGTGGCTTACGCCACCCCTTATATGCCCATTAGTTTGTTGTGCCTCTGTCCAGCAGTGACCCAGAGATGATTCCCGGGGTAAACCTACGATCTCCCATCCACAGGTCTAGATTTCTCTTGAACAGAGTCAGCGAGGTGCTCTGCCTCACATGGACCGGGATTTTATTCCACAGCATAGGGAGTCTCTGAGTGATAAATCTATCCCTCCAGCACGTCCTATTTATATCCGTGCTAAGGTTTAAGTCGCTTGCTCTAGTGGTTTTGGTGGATTTGGATTTTGAGGTGGAGCATGTCCATTAATTCGGTTGGACATGGCCTTGTATGTCAGGCACATGTCACCTCTGAGCAGGCGGTATGCACTGAATAGAGCTGGAGTTTCTTCAATCTGGCAGCATATGACAGATTTTGAGTCCCTTTATCCTTTTGGTGAGGAACTTTGGGGTCTCTCCAATTGCTGCAGATGTCGGGTGAGATACATCCAATGGGGCTCATTGGTCTGATAAGTGAAGAGTACAGGGGAACAATGACCTCACTAGATCTGGATGTGAATCCCTTCATGATCAGGTGGGCAATGTAGAAGGTCTTTCTAACCACTTTAGCAATGTGAGTGTCAAAGAACACTGTCAACCTGGGTCCCAGGTCCCTGATAACCTCTTCTGTGCTTAGTGGATTGCCACCTATATGGTAGCTTGGGGTTACCTTGTTTTTATGACTATACATTTTTTAACTTCAGGCCATGGCTCTGGCACCAGCTATCTGTTTCCGTGAGTCCCTTCTGAAGGATATCCGTGTCCGATGCACTTTCCACTATGGCGCCCAGTTTGCAGTCATCTGCAAACTTTGTCAAAGTCCTCCCATGTTGGCCTGTACTTCTGAGAAGTAGATGCCAAACAATAGGGGACCCGAGCCCTGTGGGACACCACTTGTGACTTGGAGTCTGACACAGCGCCAGCAACTCTAACCCTGTGGGTTCTGTCCTTAAGCCAGTTTGCAACCCATCTTGTGACATATGGGTTTACATTTAAGCTTTTCTACAATACCAGTGGGGTATTGTCAAGGTCAAGGTAGGCTGTATGGACTGCCTTTCCTCATCAATGGCCTTGGTGACTATTTCAAGAAGTCACCAAGTTCAAAAGGCATGATCTTCCCTTGACAAAGCCAAACTGGGTCGGGTCCAATGTCTGCAAGTCCCCTATATCTTTGTTTATGAGCTCCATTATGATCCTCTCCATAGCTTTGCAGACTAGACTTGTTAAGCTTATGGGCGGTAATTACCAGGGTCCGTGAGGCGCCACCTTTGTGAGTGGGACCACAGTTGCCGTCACAGCCACTCCTTGGCGTATCCTGTGGTAAGGCTGAGATTAAACAGCTGCCTTATGTGCGGTTTAATTCCTCATTTAGTGTAGCACACAGGGACACCATCCGTCCCATTGATGCTGTGTTTTTAGCTTTAGAGAGAGCAGCTTTCACCTGCATTTGAGATGTCCGGGAGGCTACACTGGCTGGGATAGTTATCTCTCCTTTAGGGAGAGGAAGTTTGCACTGAACCTGTCTGCCAGAATGTTGGCAATGTCTGTGGGTTCAGTGATTTTTGTATCATTTGGGACTAATTCTGAGCATATCTGTGAGTTTCCACCCAGGTTCCTAACATAGCTGAAAAAGGCCTTATGATTGTCCTTTGAATCCATGGCAATTTTTCTCTCAAAATTGGCCTTAGTTGATTTTATGAGTGCTCGTATTTTTACTAATAATGATCAGGGTGACTTCCTTTTATGGATTTTGTTCTATCATGTAATAGCTTTCTCCTCTTATTGTAAAGTTTGTTAATGGCTGGGGTCCACCAGACTGGACGTTTGCCCTTTGTGGAAAGAGTCTTGGTTTTATTTGGGATTGCCTGATCCATGCAGTCCTGGAGGTGTTCATAGAAGGCATTTGTAAGGGCTTCCGCAGCTTGGGTTGTGGTTTCCTCTGACTCAGGGGCCTTGAAGGATACCACACCAGTCTTGAGTAGTGTGAAGTTTGCTTTAGAGAAGTTCTTCACTATGGTCTTTTTGGGGGCGGGATGTGGATTTCCAGTGAGATTAGTTTATGATCAGATCTCACCAGTGAGGATATACTTCGGTGTGGAGCATTTTGTCCCCATGTTTGTGACAATGAGATCTAGTATATTTTCTCCTCTCGTGGGAACAGTGACTAGCTGTTCCATGGCATTTGAATTTATGAACTCCAGGAACCGTTGGGCTAGAAAGTTAGGGCTTGAGTAATGTTCCCAGTCTATATTCGGGTAGTTGAAGTCACCCAATATGATGGTGTTTGGAGATACATTTATACCCTCCAGTGTCTTCAGGAAGGCTGTGTGGGGTTCCTGAGTTTGAGAGGGTGGCCTGTAGCATGCTACAAATTGTAGAGCAGTTTTGCCTATGGTTAGTTGCACCTGGATGGTTTCGAAGCTTCATGTTGCCACCAACCTGGAGGTGTGAGTATCCTTTATGAATATGGATACACCCTCCTTTTGTGGAGTGGTCCGGTTTTGGGGCGGGCATGATATGAGGTAAAACCTAATAGTGCCGGGTGCTCTCAGGAGCCTTGAACCAGGTTTCAGTTACAGCACAGACATCGATGTTCTCCATACTGAGAAGGGCCTCGATGCATTTTGAGATTTAGACTTCTGGCATTGAGCAGCATTACCCTCAATTTCTTCCCATTTTTGTTTTCTAGGGTGGTAGGTTTAGAATTTGAGCCTTGCCTAAAAAGGCACTATGGGGTGGCAAGAGCCTTAGCCAATATCCGGAATCCCAGGGTGACAGGTGCAAGCCGGCAGCGTGGCTTGTCAAGCATGTCATCCCAGGCAGACAGACATTGGATCCCCTTTGAATGACACCAGACATTAAGCCAATTGTTAAAGCTGATCATCTTGTCTCTATATTGTGGCATCATTCTTGGTGAAGGAAGGATACTGCTCAGGGTTAGGTCATACCTGCCTGGGCTACATAATCAGAGAGCTCCTCTATGTCTCTTTTCATGCAGTCCAGGGAGGTATCGCTCAGGTCGCTCACACCAGCATGGACAATGACTGTGTCATATTTGTACTTGCTGTGGAGTGACCAGTGCTTGTGTTGTGTGGTGTCTCGCGCCCGATAGGCAGCTTACTGTGACCCTCTCCTTGTTCAGCCTGGTGGGTGGGCCAGTGTGTCTGACTATGGAGTCACCTATGACAAGTATGTTTGGTGTTGTATTTGGCCTTAAGGGCTGTGACTGCTTTGCACACTGCTTTTGTGGTTTATGTGTTGCTTGTGGGGTGTCTTGACTTCATCCAGGACAACTACTGATAAATACGGACAACACCACAGTTATGTGGTATATAAACAAGCAAGGGGGCACACACTCATAGTACCTATGCAGATTAGCCATGGCACTGTGGGGCACAGCTTTGACCTACCAAATACAATCCTAAGGAACTTGTCTCAATACCCAGCTTTGACCTTGCCTCAAAGACCACAACTACTGTCCCAGCAAAACAATCAGATCCTGAACAATCAACTGCAGACACTGAACCTGGCAGCATGGCTGATCATGTAGTCATACAAACAACCCCTCTCAGTAAAGCTGTGATGGATGTCATTTTGGAAGCCAGAAGGCCTCATACTAGAAAATCTTATGCTGACAAATGGAAGAGATTCTGTGCTTGGAATCAAGCACAAGGAACTGATACAGCAGAACCAAATATTCCTCAGATATTGCAATACTTAACTGAGTTGCTTGACAAAAGCCTGTCTTTCTCATCAAGTAAAATCCATGCCTTTGCCATTTTGGCTCATTACAATACAGAGCCACCAATCTTTTCTCATCCTTTACTAAAGCAGTATTTTAGAGGAGCCAAAATTTTAAGGCCTTCATCACCACTGCCTGCATGGGACCTCAGTTATGTGTTGGAAAAGCTCACTCTGCCTCCATTTGAACCAGCTGCTACCGCTGATATAAAGTTCTTATCATGGAAAACAGCTGCTACTAGCAATTACTTCAGCAAGAAGAGTTTGAGCTACAGACCCTCATGGCTGTAGAGCCTTTTATTATATTTCACCCAGACAAGGTATCTCTGAGGACAAATCCTACTTTTTATGCCTAAGGTGGTTTCCAGTGTGGCTTTTAACCAAATGACGACCATATCAATAATACCATCCAAACTGTCAATAAAAAACTAGGCTCCCTGTATAGTATCAAACCCTATCTCACACCACTAGCTAGAACCTCTATTGCCCAGACTCACCTCATTTCTACCCTATTCTATGCTTCTGCTGTATACATCAATCTATCAAAACACAATCTCAACAAACTTGAAACTAGCTGTAACAACATAGCCAGATTTGCCACAGGCAACCCTTTTAGAACCCACCACTGTCACAACCTTAAACAACTCGGATGGTCAGAACTACAAAACCATCTACTGTATAATCAATTGGTGATCATACAAAAAATTCTTCATCACCCAAATAATACCCCAATCTTCACTAACCTGATCTCACCATATAAAAATCTTGCAACACTGTGCTCTGCAAATAAGCTATTAATTTCAAACATTAAATCTAATAATAAAGCTGGGGACTCACTTTTTACTAACGTTGTGGGCAAAATCTGGAACAAGCTTCCTATGACACTCACATCTCTCTCATCTACGTCTCTTCAAGAAACACCTCAAAGAACATCAGAAATTCCTCTGGCTTTTGTTCCTGTTCTAAACCAGACTGAACCTTACTTCTTCCTCCTATTTTTCTCTTCTTACTATACCCCTTCCTTCTGTGCTCTATCCTCTCTGCAACAAGATTCTATAGAAGCCATCTGTATACTACCCAGTGCTTTTTTTTCCCCCTCTACAACCTTCTTTTTCTTTTTCTCTTATAAATGATAACATTAAACCCTTGAGTTTTCCTGTACTTGTGTGTATCTTAAACTATGTATTGTCTCTATACTACTATTCTTAAACATAATTTTTAATGTTAAGTTGTCAATCTCACCTTCATTCTTGCTGGATGGGTTCAGAGCCGATCCTCGGCTCCGACTCGGCACTTTCTTAGCTTGAGAACTCCTTTTACCAGCTCGAGGCAACCCTATATCCCATGATGCAAGGCGGGACTACCCCAGATCTCGTTTGCCGCTTAGCGAAAGAGGTCTCCTTTTTGCCAGCAGAGGTAAGTTGATACTTCAGAAAGTTTAGTCAGGGGTTTATTTCTCCCTTATTTCCCTTTTTATAGTGTGTAGTATTTCTACAGCCCACCCTATTTCCCTTATAGTTAAAAACTTTTAAATTCCTTTCTTATAAGTTTAATAGAGTTTTCAGTTAGGCCTAGACCCCCTTGTTTAATCCCTACCTGTGTGTTTGGGGATTAATTGTGTGGTTGTTGGGGTGTGTGTGTGACTTTCTTCCTCTAGGACTATGTCTAAGGAAGGCAAGGTCTCAGGCTTCAAGAAGTGTGACTCGTGCTGTCAGAAAATGTCTCTGACAGACGGTCACACTTCTTGTGTTTACTGCCTGGGGCCTTTGCACCTGCAGGACTCCTGTGCTTTGTGTCACTCTTTTAGCCAGAGAGTCCTGCAGGAAAGGAGGAATAAATTGATCCTCCGTGGCTTACTTAAGCCAGAAGGTTCTCCCTCTAAAACAGGGTCCAGTAAACCTTCTAAGCCTCCGAAGGTTCAGGCTACAGTGTCTAAGCCTCCTCCGGTGGCTCCGGCTCCGTCGAGCCAAGATCGCTCCGCTGGAGCCGATATTTCTGCTTCCAGTAGTGGGGTCGGCTCCGATGGTTCCGACACCCAATCTACCGTTGCCTTGTCGGCTCCGGCTGGAGCCGACACCTTATCCAGTATCGGAGCCGAGAAACCTTCGGCTCCATCTGGAACTCAGGGACTTCGGCCCGATGACTTTGTCCCGAAGAGATCTCGGTCCCTTCGTTGGAAGTATCCATTCGCACCGAGGTCTCCTCTTTTGTCGGAGCGGAGTCATCGGAGCCGATCTTCGAGATCTTCCAGGCTGTCTGACCACGACTTAGAGGGTGGTAAGCAGACTGCTGAAGTCTCAGGCACTAGCCCAAATGCTCCATAGCCCGTCTCAGCAGACTTCGCTATTGCTTTACCCCTTGAACTTCCTCCTCCGACTCTCCTCCAGAGTTCGGAGCCGGAGCTTCTCGGGACAGTGACCGTGTCGGCACGGAACCGATACATCCCCTTCGGCTCCGTCCCTCGGCTCCGATCTCTTCCATGATACCTTCCTTGGAGGGATCCAGTCGTCGGGTTTCCTTGTCGGCTCCGAGGGCTAGTGGCATCGGACCCTTGTCCGACCCGCTCTCCCTCTCGGGCTTCGCTTTGGTAAGCTCGGCACCGACATCGCCTCGAGCCTTCCCTCTCAGTGGAGCCAGGAATTCCTATTTCTTCGAACGGAGTATTCCGGCCTCCCGGGAGGAGCCTTTGAGGTGATGAGGAGTGTCCTGGCGCCTGAGCCAGGTCAACGGTCCATCCCTTTAGCTCCTCCCTCTTGGTGCCTGTAGACCTCTTGCCAGCCTCTTGCACCCAGGCCCAGGGATCCATCACCCCAGGTTTCCCCATTGGGAATATCTTCCTCTTCCGAGGTTTCCCTGATCCTGCAGGAGAACCTCCTCGAAGAGGACGTAAGAGAAAACACACGGACTCCCGAGTCGACAACATCTGATACCGACTTAGATGAGTCGGAGGGTTCCCATGGTCCCCTCTGAAGATGTCTCTTTTCAGACATCCTTGAGCTCCTCAAACAGAGGGGAATTGGCCTCCATTGATCCCTCCGAGGATGAGTCGGTATACCTGGAGGCTTTGGATCCTGACCCTCCACCTCCTGGGTGTCTCCGCCTTCGACCCACTTATGCAGGTAGTGGCTCGAAGGCGTGGGCTCCAGATTCTGTGGAACCGGTCCCCAGGAGACCATCCAAATTTATTACGCCCTGCAGACAAGCAGTTTCTTTCCAAGGGCGTCTCTGTGGATGCTATGGTGGTGGCGGCCACCAAGACGGAACTTCCGGATCCTTCAGTACCTGTCCATCCTCCTAACAAAGGTTCTAGGCCCATGGACCGGTATGGAAAGCCGATCTTTTCTTCAGCGACCTTTGCTATGCGTTCGCTGAATTACCTCTGTCACTTCACCAGGCTTCAAAGAGATATTCTCAAGGAACTAGATGAAGTGGTCCAGGATCCTTCTGCTGCTGGGGCACAGGAAAAGATTGCCTCACAGCTAGCAATCCTGAATTCAATGACCAACTCCTCCATGCGGCTCATATCCTATGCGGCCGATGGAGCGAGCAGGGCCGCAGGCACAGGAGTGGCTCTGAGACGTCAAGCCTGGATGCGGCTTTGTAATTTTGCGGACCCCTTTAAGGCGTCCTTCACCAATACCCCCTTTGACGGTTCGGCTTTGTTCGGACCGCAGGTGAAGGAAACCTTGACTAGGTGTGAGCAGGACGGCAAAACTCTTTCTGCCGTTGGAGTCCATTTTCCACCCTTCCAGACCCTACCCCAAGGGTCAGAAGGGAGGAAAGATGTGGTTCCAAAGCCCAAGGAGCTGCGCGGACACATGGGCAGTTTACCCCCAGAGGCTGAGGGGTAACAATAGACACTGCCCTAGGGGCAGGGGGTCCTCAGAACCAGGGCAACAGAGAGTCTCTCCCTGAGAAGCTCTTTCAGCATCCCTGAGGTGTTGCCCGACTGTCCACCCTTGGAGGCAGTCGGGGGAAGGATTTCGCTGTACCCAATAGCCTGGCGTTCCCTTTCACAAGATATGTGGGTACAGTCGATAATATCCGAGGGTTACAAAATCCCCTTCGAAGGTATCCCATACCTTACCAATCCCTTCCAGACATCTCACCCGGTCGAAGGGATTTGGCAGAACAGGAGGTTACAAAGCTCCTACAAAAAAGGGCCATTCAGATGGTTCCAGCAGACCAAGTAGGATCTGGCGTCTACTCCAGATTCTTTTTGGTCCCCAAAAGGACGGGAGATTGGAGACCTATACTAGACCTAAGCAATCTAAACAGATATGTCAAAAAGGCAAGATTCCGGATGGTCATGCTTCAGTCCATTTTGCCCTTTCTGGGCAAGGACAACTGGATGTGCTCGATAGACCTTCAGGACGCGTACTATCACATAAAGATCCACAGGCTCCAGAATGTTTCTCCGCTATCGGCTAGGGACCAGTCATTATCAGTTCAGAGCCCTGCCCTTTGGCCTCACTTCAGCCCCCAGAGTGTTTACCAAATGTATGGCAGTGGTCGCAGCTCACCTGAGACGTCAGGGATTCCAGGTGTTTCCTTATTTGGATGACTGGCTCCTCTCCGCCACCACCAAGCATCAGCTTCTTCAGACCAGGGACTTCACTCTACAGCTTTGCAAAAGTTTGGGAATCTCAGTGAATTTCGAAAAATCTTCTCTGCGGCCTTGCCAATCTATCACCTTTATAGGCGCAGAATTAAACACCGTCAAGTTGTCAGCCAGACTAACAGATCAAAGAATCTTGGACATCCAAAAATTCATTTGAGTGTTATTGCAGAGCAGAAGAGTCAAAGCCAGATTGGTTCTAAAAGTTCTAGGTCTTATGGCTGCGGCCATTGTTCTTCTACCTCTGGCTCGCTTCCACATGCGTCTACTGCAGTGGATGTTATTCACTCAGTGGTCGTTCCACAGTCTTCCGATGAAGCACGAGATCTTAGTCACACAATCGTGCAGAGCTCATCTAAACTGGTGGATATCTTCCCCTCTACTTCACCAGGGCCGACCTTTTGTTCCCCCTCCTCCGGTTGCCACAGTCACTACAGATGCCTCTCTGATCGGGTGGGGGGGCATTATCAGGGCAGGATGGTCCACGGACGTGGCCCATAGAATACCATCTGCACATAAATGTCCTGGAGATGAGAGCGGTGCTTTTAACGTTGCAAGCCCTCAACGTCTTTCTTCCCGCGGGGACTATTGCAGTGCAAATGGACAACATGTCCGTGGTCTGGTACATCAACAAGCAGGGCGGGACCAGGTCCTATCCGTTGTGTCGAGAAGCTCTCAGACTTTGGCAATGGGCAATCTCCTCTCATCGGTTTCTGATAGCAACGCACATCCCCGGCAGGTCCAACCTATTGGCGGACAGGCTGAGCAGATCCATTCTCATGCCTCACGAGTGGTCTCTCAATCAATCTGTAGTGGACCAGATTTTTCTGAAGTGGGGAACACCTTGTTGCGATCTTTTTGCTACACCCCAAAACAACAAGTGCCCCGACTTCTTCACACTTTTTCCCCTACCAGGCCAACCCCTGAGAGACTCTCTAATACAGGATTGGCCGGGGACTTCTTTACGCTTTTCCACCCTTTCCTTTGATTCCACAAGTCATTCAGAAAACCACCGTTTTGAGGGCCAAGTTGATTCTCATTGCCCCTTACTGGCCTCAACAAATTTGGTTCCCGACTCTGCATCGTCACCTCCTGGTGCGACCTTGGCATCTGGACCCAGTTCCAGATCTTTTGACCCATCAGTCGGGTCAACGGCACCGGGCCATTCATTCTCTCAACCTCACTGCTTGGTTGCTCCACTTCCTTCCCTAGCCAGGCTTCCTATGATCTCTGATCCAGTCAGAGATGTTTTAGTAGCTTCTTTGAAGTCGTCCACCAGAACCGTATATGCTAGCAAGTGGCGACGTTTTTCCATTTGGGCAAGCTCCAGACACATTGACCCCTTTACTGCTCCTGTGCATTCGGTCTTAGATTTTCTGGCTGAAGTTTTTCAGTCAGGGTCTTCCTCTTCAACAGTTAAAGTCCAACTGGCGGCCATTTCCAAGTATCATGTCGGATTTCAAGATCACAACATTATGTCACATAGGCTATGCAAAGCTTTTCTGAGAGGAGTTTTTCTTCTCAAGCCGCCAATAAAACATCCTCCTCCACAATGGGATCTGAATTTAATGTTGGCATCCTTGATCTTACCACCTTTCGAACCGTCTGCTTCATGTTCCTTGAAGTTATTGACTTGGAAAACTATATTCTTACTGGCGATCACTTCAGCCAGAAGGGTTTCCGAAATTCAAGCTCTCTGTATCCGTCCCCCTTACTTGATTTTTCACAAGGACAGGGTATCCTTAAGAACTAACCCGTCTTTTCTTCCTAAAGTTGTTTCTCAAACTAATATCAATCAATCCATTGAACTACCAGTCTTTTTCCCAAACTTCTCGGACAGAGCTGAACAAAAGCTTCATTTTTTGGATGTCCATCGTCAACTCAGGTACTATTTGCATAGAACTAAACAGTTCAGGAAATCGGACCAATTATTTGTTTCCTATGCAGAAAACAGGAAAGGTCTTCCAGTTTCTAAGGTGACCTTATCTAGGTGGTTGTCTTCCACCATTTCCTATGTGTATTCGCTCAGGGGCAAACAACTACCTTCTAAACCGAAAGCACATTCGACTAGGAGTCTATCCACTTCTGCAGCTTTTCAGGATAGGCTACCCATTGATACCATTTGTGCAGCAGCTACTTGGGCTACACCTCATACTTTTGTCTCTCATTATAAATTAGATTTGGCCTCCAGAGACAGGGCCAGTTTTGGTTCCACAGTTCTCAAGAGTCTGTTCCATTGAGCCACCCGGGATACAGGTGCTAGGGACGCGGTCCCATCCAGCAAGAATGAAGGCGAGATTGACAACTTAACATTTAGAAGTTATGTACTTACCATAACGTTCCATGTTAGTTGTCTTCTCTGCTTCTTCTTCTCCTCCCTCCTTCCCCTGGCCTGGACAGATCTTGAAAAGTCTCCTCTTCTCAGGTTGTTCTCTCCTGACTCTTAGGTAGGAGAGTCATTTGTTAGGAGTTGTTGTTTCCTAGTTGTTCTAGGTTTATCCTTAGCAGGGTATGTTAGCTACCAAACGAGATCTGAGGTAGTCCTGCCTTGCATCATGGGATATAGGGTTGCCTCGAGCTGGTAAAAGGAGTTCTCAAGCTAAGAAAGTGGCTCCGAACCCATCCAGCAAGAAAGAAGGCGAGAGAAGACAACTAACATGGAACGTTATGGTAAGTACATAACTTCTAATTTTTTTTCTTTCCAAATATTATTTCTCCTATGTATAGCAATTTAGAATTTTTTTTAAGTATTGCATTTTTTAAGTATTGTAATTTTATCTGAAGTATTGTATTTTTTAACTATTGTTTTCTGCAATTTTACTTTGCTTGGAGCTTATCTCCCTGGGCCTCTACTGAAAAGGGACATGTATCCAGCTAGACTAGCCCAGTCAACAAATGTAAAATAAATAAAAATAAATAAAAAAATTTTAACCAAACAATTCATCTGCCAACCTTTTATCCAAATCCGCAGAACAAGGGGGAGAGAATTCTGCATTCCTTGGACGTACACAGACAGCTAAGATTCTACTTAAGCAGGACTAAAGCTCTAAGAAAAACTGAGCAATTACTAGTGACATATGTTGCAGGATCAGAAGGCAAGGCAATATCAAAGCAGAAAATTTCAAAGTGGATAAGCCACTGCATCAGTTTATGCTACTTATTCCATAGTAAACCTGTGCCCAAGGGCATTAGGTCTCATTCCACCAGAGCTGCAGCTACTTAAGCAGCCTTTCTAAGGGGAGTACCAACCAAAGACATTCTAGAGGCTGCTACCTGGAGTTCTGTTCACACCTTTACAAAGCATTATAATTTGCCCCTCTACTCTAAATCCAGGGCAGGCTTTGCCACTGCAGTTCTGCAGGGCCTTATAGCCGCTCCTAATGCTGTTTAGCTCCAGCCTCTCAACTATAGCTTTGGGACTCTACCCAAATGTAATGACTGCAACAGTGAAACACGAAGAACATAGTACAGTTGTGTACACTTACCATAAATGTAGATGTTCGAGTGTATTCACTGTTGCAGTCCAAGTTACCCTCCCACCATCCCCCTGACATTCTGGAGTTTATCTTTCCTTCACTATCTTCTACAAACCTATGTGGTGTATTTGCTTGTAGATGAAGGTAAAGTTTATATTGATGCATGTATGTGTGTGTATATATATGTATATATATATATATATATATATATATATATATATATATATATATATATATATATATGGGAGCGCTACAGAATCCTGAAAGCTCAAAATCCTGAAGCCCAAAATCCTGAAAGTTCAAAATCCTGAAAACTCAAAATACTGAAAACACAAAATCCTGAAAACACACAGGATACTTATTCCAGCACAAGTACATGCAAAGAAATAAACACAAACTATATTACTGTTTTGCAAGTATAAGCAGAGGGCAAGCCTGCACTTCGATGGGGCTGCGGCCCCCACACCCGCTACTAACTTATATATATCTCAACTCCAAGATTGCACTTAGTGTGGTGAAGTGCAATCTCGGAGTTGATATATTTAAGTAGCAGGGGGTGTGGGCGCCAACCCCATGAAGTGCAGGGGCTTGCCCCCCTGCATATAATTGAAGAGTAATATGTTTCTGTATGTACTTGTAGTGGAATATAGTAAGTGTTTGTATCCTGTGTGTTTTCAGGATTTTAAGTTTTCAGTATTTTGAACTTTCAGGATTTTGGTCTCAGGATTTTGGGCTTCAGGATTTTGGGCTTGTATTTATTTATTTATTTTTGCTATCTTTTTGGGGACACCTGACATCGGGGGCAAGAAAAACGAAAGAAAATGGCGTTGGCTGCATGATGTTCATCGTGTTTCACTGTTGCAGTCATTACACTTGGGTTATCCTGCTGGCAGGCGACCCCGCAGTCGGCCCGAGTTCCAAAGTCTTGGTCGTGCGTCGGTTGCTGTCGCCTCTTCCCTGACGTCAGTGCGCCAGGGGTATAAAAGTTGCAACCGACGCCATTTTCTTCAGTCTTTCTTGCCACGTGGTGCCCGAAGCAAAAGCAGTTCGCAAGTGCCGGTCGGCCGCCTCCTGAGAGTTTCAAAATCGAATTTCAGAACTGAAGTCTTCAATAAAGCTAAGTACCCCATTGGGGAAACTTTTTCTTGCTCCAGACTGATGTCAGTAAAAGTTAATAATTGTATTTCTTGTGGGAAGCAAATACCTCATAAGGACTTTCACTCTTCCTGTATTCCTTGCCTAGGCCCTGTCCACGACGTTACTAGTTGTCGGTTTTGTGTTAGATTCAATAAACGCACTATTAAACGTCGGTTTGATTTTGCTTTACATTATTTTGGAAGAAGATTTAATTATATAATGCCGTCGGAACAACCGACGACCGGAATGTATAAAAAAATGCAAAGACAGAGAAAAAGACAGGCATTCTGAGGTCCAAAACTGGCGACGAAGCCTCTTCTAGGCCAGTCGCCGGTTCTCAGTGAGGTGCTTTCGCAGCCCCTGACACCCGCTACCTCAGAGCCACAGGCCATAACCGACAGCCACGTGGAAACACCGAGGCCTATGGAAACTCAAGGTATTGGGCCTACAGAATCTATACCCTCAGATGGGTCCGGAGCCGCTGAGCAGGCACCAGCTTCTGAGGGTGTTTTCAGACCTTTACAGCTTACAGTTAAGGCTACTACAGCAGCAAAGGCAAAAGCACCATTAAAGACAAGGAAACAAGTGCAGCATTCTCCAGAACAGTCATCCATGCCAAAGAAACAAATGCTTAAAATGGCCGAAGACCTTATTACTTTAATCAGGGGCTCCCAACCCCCTCCTGACAAAAGGCCTAGGCAAGACAGTGATTATGAATCCTCTGATCAGGTTTCCATTTCCTCTGATTCTTCTTCTGACCAGGGCTATTCTCTCCGTCCCTATGAGGACTCTGATGCTGAAGAGTCCATTCCTTCAGCCTCACCACCTGAGGATTACTCTTTTGGGGAAACCCTGCACACTATGAGGGAGCATTTCCATTGGGAGGATTACTCAGAATCCAAGAAAAGGCTCAGAGATTTTCTTTTATTGCCTCACCACAGGCCCTGGCTATAGCCCCCTGTGCTTGATATTGTAGATGATGTTTTTTCTGAATCCAGTCTGTCTCCTGATTCTTTACCCCCTGCACCAGTAAAGCCAGACAGGTACTACAGGGTCCCTGACTCTCATAAATTTCTTTACAAAAACCCCGTTGCAGACCCAGAAACTATTTCTCAGGGCCCTAAAGGGGTTAAGGCTTCCACTGCCAAAAATCCTGTCCCTTCAGATAGGGATTCCAGAGCTCTGGACAGATGGGGGAAAAAGTTTACACTTCTGCTACTTTAGCTGTAAGAGCTTTAAACTGTCAGTTTCACATGCTTAAATATCAACAGTACCTCATGTCATTGTTAAAGCAGAAAATGGTTACAAATATAGAAAGTCCTGACAGTAAAGAAATGCAGGATTTATTGCATGCAGTTGAACAAGTGGGAAAGCATACTCTGCAGTGTGGTTTTGATTCATTAGAGGCTTCTTGTAGAGCCGCAGCTACAGGCTCTGTTATTCGAAGACATGCTTGGTTGAAAGAACAAAGTTTACTTGACCATGTTAAAGTAAAATTATTGGATGCTCCATTACAGCATGATGCTTTGTTTGGTGTTAAGGCAGAAGAGGTGTTAAAGAAAATGGAGGATAAAGCAAAGTCAATGCAAACGATGAAAGATTTCTTCCAGGTTCAACCACCAAGATTTAGTAGAAACTGGCCTTCAAAAAACTGGTCCTTTCCAGTGTCAGACAGGCCACAAAGAGGCAGATACAGACGCCCAAGAGGCAGATCTCAGCCCCAAGGCTCCTACAGACCTAAACAGTGGGGTACTTCAGCCCCCAAAGGAGGAGAAGACAAATCACAACCTCATTGGAAACAGTCACAATGACTTCCCTCTGCAAATGCCAAGCTCTTACCAGTTGACAGCACCCCTCAGGGGGGAAAGCTAGCACTTTTCTCAAACAATTGGCACATGATCACCCAAGACCAATGGGTGTTGAATATTGTTTCTCAAGGCTACAGGTTCCACTTCCACATGCTTCCAAAACCAAAAGGTATGCCAAACCTGCCACAAAACCAATGGGCAGAGGCACAAAAGCAGATTGCGACTCTTATGGATATGGGAGCTTTTCAGAAAGTTCCACAAGAAGAACAGGGACAAGGATTTTACTCAAGACCTTTCTTAGTACCCAGAAAAGATAATGCCTGGAGACCAATACTGGACCTGTCAATCCTAAATACTTTCCTGAATGTTCCAAAATTCAAAATGTTAACACTACAACTTCTGCCCATGTTGGGCAAGGAGGCTTGGCTAGTTACTTTGGATCTCAAGGAGGCATACCTGCATGTCCCAATCAGACAATCATGCAGAAGATACCTCAGATTTATAGCAGGCTCAATGCATTACCAATTCTCTGCACTGCCCTTTGGCTTATCTACTGCGCCCAGGGTCTTCACAAAATGCCTGGCACCAGTAATTGCATTTTGCAGACAAAAAGGAATTCAAATATATCCCTACTTGGACAACTGTCTTATTCAAGCAGAGAGCAAGGACATTCTTCTAAAACACCTGGCATTTGTAAAAAGATTGCTAATTTGCCTAGGGTACACAGTAAACGAAAAGAAATCAAAACTAGTGCCCTCTCAAGAGAGAATATTCCTGTTTGCAAGCTTAAATACAACTGCCCAGATGGCTTATCTCACGTCAGACAAACAAAGGCAACAAAGACCCGGCTCCCTGCAAGAAAAATTCTGCAGGCCCTGGGTCTCATGGCATCCTGCATTCTACTAATTCCATATGCAAAACTGCATATGAGGAAACTACAATGGTATCTAAAAAGTGTTTGGACTCAGCATTGTCACAGCCTAGAAACGGTCATAACCTTGATTCCCTGCCTACAACAGGAGTTTCTGTGGTGGTCCCAGGCCTGTCACCACTACAAGGGACAGCCTTTCACCTTACCTATAGCCAGGCAGACAATAACAACGGATGCATCGGATTATGCCTGGGGAGCACATATGGCAGGAAAATGTATTCAGGGCACGTGGCCCAAGGAATAAATGCATCTTCACATCAATCAGAAAGAGATGCTAGCTGTACAGAATGCCCTGACAGCCTTCAAGGACCTAATACATCCAGGACAACTATTAATAAAGATGGACAATACCACAGTTAAGTGGTACCTAAACAAGTAAGGGGGCACACATTCCTACCCCCTATGCAGACAAGCCATGACTTTGTGGAACACAGCACTGACCTACCAGGTACATCTGCAAGCACAATTCTTGCCAGGAAGAAAAAATACACTGGCAGACGAACTAAGCAGAAATCTCATGGATCCTCATGAATGGAAGCTAAATTCACAAGTGTTCAATATGATAACAAGGAAATGGGGACGCCCAGACATCGATCTTTTTGCCTCCCCTCACAATTGCCAAATACAGAAATTTTGCACAAGGACTTATCACTCTCAAGCATGGAAAGTGGATGCTCTGTCATTCAGCTGGAAAGGCCTGACAGTCTATGCCTTCCCTCCAATGCCTCTACTCACCAAGGTGCTTCTAAAGGTCAGACGAGAGGCCAAAAATGATCCTGATTGCACCAGACTGGCCACGCCAGCACTGGTATCCACTCCTAAAGAGTTTGTCCCAAGGCCCACCTTGGCCTCTACCTCAAATCACTCATCTTCTGACACAACAAAACAATCAGATTCTGCACAGTCAGCTCAGAACCTTAAACCTGGCAGCATGGCAGATAATGTAGCCACTCAGACTGCACCTCTCTCTAAAGCTGTTATGGATGTTATTTTGGAAGCCAGGAGGCCCAGCACTAGGAAATCTTATGCAGAAAAATGGAAGAGATTCTGTGCTTGGAACCAGGCACAAGGCCTCGAACCACTTGTCCCTAATATTCCTCAGATTTTGCAATACCTAACTGAGATGTTGGACAAAGACCTATCTTTTTCATCCATTAAAATCCATGCCTCTGCCATTTCAGCTCATTACAATACGGATCCTCCTATTTTTTCACATCCTCTACTACGACAGTACCTCAGAGGGGCAAAGAATATAAGACCCCCTAGGAGAGCACCAGTACCTATGTGGGACCTCAATTTTGTTTTAGAAAAACTAAAACTACTTCCATTTGAACCAGCCAGCACAGCTGATCTAAAATTCTTGTCATGGAAAACTGCTCTGCTCCTAGCAGTCACTTCAGCAAGAAGAGTCTCAGAGTTACAGGCATTAATGGCTGTGGAACCTTTCCTCATTTTTTGTCATGGCAGGGTTTCTCTTAAGACAAACCCAACATTCATGCCAAAAGTGGTCTCCAATGTGGCCTTAAACCAAACCATTCATTTACCTACTTTCTACCCAAATCCCCAGAATAAAGGGGAAAGACTTCTGCATGCTTTGGATATACACAGACAGCTACGATTCTACTTGGACAAAACAAAAGCTTTCAGAAAAACTGAGCAACTGTTTGTAGCATATGCTGCAGGATCACAAGGAAAGCCTATTACAAAGCAGACAATCTCCAAATGGATAGGACACTGCATCCGCTTCTGTTATGCACAACATGGCAAATCTGTGCCTAAGGGCATTAGGCCTCATTCTACCAGAGCAGCAGCCACTTCAGCATCTTTCCTCAGAGGAGTTACCTACCAAAGACATATTAGAAGCTGCAACCTTGAGCTCAGTGCACACTTTTACCAAGCACTACCACTTACCTCTCTACTCCATATCCAGAGCAGGCTTTGCCACTGCAGTTCTGCAGGGATTGTTAGTCTTGCCAAGTCCAATTTAGACCCAGCCACCCAACCTCAGCTTTGGGATTCTACCCAAGTGTAATGACTGCAACAGTGAAACGCGATGAACATAATACAGTTGTGTACCTACCATAAATGTAGATGTTCGAGTTTATTCACTGTTGCAGTCCAGGTTACCCACCCACCATCCCCCTTTTCTTTTCTGAGACTTTTCTGTACTTCTCAACTCTATACAACCTATGTGGTGTATTTGCTTGTAGATGAAGGAAATGTTTATAGTAACATGTCAATGTTCTTTAGAGGTGCGTGCAGTGCTACTAGTGTTGCAAACACTTCATGACTTTCTTCCTCTAGGGACAATAGTAATCCAGTCAGACAATATGTTAGTGGTATGGTATATAAACAAACAAGGAGGAACCAAATCCTACCCCCTATGTCGAAAGGCAGGTGTTTGACAGTGGGTGATATCTTCCCAACGCTTTCTAGTTGCAATGCATATCCTGGGGAGAACCAATGTGATGGCCAACAAGGTCAACAGGACAATCTTGATGCCTCACGAGTGATCTCTGAATCAAAGTCGTGGAACAGATTTTCCACAAATGGGGACAGCCTTGCTGCGATCTGTTTGCCACCCCAATGAACACCAAATGCAACAGCTCCTTCTCCCTTATCCCCCCCCCCGGTGGAGACACCGAGAGACGCACCTGTCCACAATTGGCCCTCGGGACGACTTTATGCTTTTCCTCCCTTTCCGCTTATATCGAAAGTGATCCAGAATGCAAAGACTTTGGGAAGCAGAGTGATTCTCATCACTCCTTACTGGCCTCGTCAGATTTGGTTCCTCTTTCTCGGGCCACACCTTCTGGACAATCCATAGACTCTGGACCCAGTACCAGACCTTCTGACACATATGTCAGGCACATTCCATCCCTGTCTCCACACCCTCAACTTGACAGCATGACTGCTCCACTTCCATCCCTAGTAAGGCTTCATGATTTTTCCCCTGTGGTTACGCATATCCTGATGTCTTCTCATAAACCTTCTATGAGAAAATTGTACGCTAGCAAATGGAAAAGATTTTCTGTCTGGGCACAAGCTAAGAACATAGATCCATACGCAGCCTCCATTCCCTTAGTGTTAGAATTTCTAACCAAACGTTTTCATCAAGGATCAGCTGCTGCTACAATCAAAGTTCAATTAGCAGCTATATCCAATTTTCATTTGGGACAACATGAATCTAATCTTATGGCTCACAGATTGTGTAGATCATTTTTAAAAGGTACTACCTTACTAAGACCTCCTTTTCAAGAACCTTTATCTCCCTGGGATCTAAATTTTGTTCTTTCAAAACTTACCTCACTGCCTTTTGAACCTTCACATAAATGTGATTTAAAGTTCCTTTCATGGAAGACCATTTTTCTGGTAGCCATTATGTCCACCAGAAGAATGTCAGAGCTGCAAGCACTCTCAGTCAAACCTCCTTACTTGATATTTCATTGAGACAGTTTCCCTTCACACTAACCCTTCCTTCGTCCCCAAGATTTGTTCTCAATCAAATATGAATCAAATTATTGAACTGCAAGTCTTTTTTCCAAATCATACGAAGCAGAATATAAGTTTCATCAATTTGATGTGCACAGACAGTTAACCAAAGAGTTTAGGAGATCAGACAAATTATTTGTATCTTTTTCAGAGACGAGAAAAGGAATGCCAGTCTCCAAGATAACATTATCAAACTGGATTTCAAATTGCATATCCTTTATTTACTCTTCTAATGGCAAAGAACTCTGATTCAAAATTAAACCTCATTCCACCAGATCTATATCCACATCTGCCGCTTTTCAAGACAGAATTCCAATGGGCAGTAGCAACTTGGGCTGCCCCTCATACCTTTATTATTCATTACAAATTGGACTTAGCCTCCTTTGGTTCCATATTCTCATGAGCCACCCGAGAAAAAGGTGCTAGGTTCGCTATCCCATATGTAAGAATGAAGGCAAGATAGGACTACAGAACATAAGTTATGTACTCACCATAATATTCCATGTTTTTGTAGTCCATCTCGCCCTTCATTCTTACAAACCTACCCACCTACCCCCATCCATGTATCCTTGCAGGATCTGGAGACAAGATATGTCTATCTTCCTTAGGGTTGGAGACCTTTCATTTTTGTTTTTCCTCGTGGAACCGTGCCTTGCCACGAGCCAACTTAGAGACTTCAAGCTTTGTAATCAGCCTTGTCTAAGCAGAGGATTGGCTGTGTACCCATATGTAAGAATGAAGGTCGAGATGGACTACAAACATGGAACGTTATGGTGAGTGCATAACTTTTTCTTTGAAGGTTCACTTAACATCTCTCTTTCACCACGTTGTAAGTGATTGTTCTTTAGCATCCCTTAAGGTATTTAATGCCTTTTTAGGGGTAACTTTTCCAGTTTGTCCCTGGTTGGGAAACCTGTACCATTTGAGATTTGAATTCCATACTTCAAAAGCAAGTGCTTTTCCACTGGACACATAACCTAACTCCCTTCTCACCTGCATCACTCCTGCTTTAACCTTCTGTTCTCAACTGCTGCTTTCCTTACATGTTTACTTCTAAAATTAATTCACATTTGTTTTTCTACTCTGTTAATATTTATATATTGTCAGTTGTCTGTGGGGTTATCTGCTGGTTTATTATCAAAATCTGGAATGTCAAAATGATTTTTAGTTAAAACAAATTTAAATGTTGATTTTTTTTTTAACCCTTTTGCTCATCATTCAAACATTTTTAACGATAGTTCGCAATTCGATATGTTCGTTATTTTCAAAAACGTGCTGTAATGCTTTAAGTAATCAAACAATCGCGTAGGCATTACAAGCTGCATTAACAAATCCTCTTAACGTCTAATTACAAAACTACAGAAGCCAGTAGTAATTCTCTGTTCGGTTAACTGCAATCTGGCATACCGACATGTTGAATGCAAACATTCGATGATATAGTAAACAAAAATGTGCATTTCCAGATTTTGATAGTAAACTTTATCTACCTTTTGTGATTACTCTTTTGTGAATTTGTTCTGTTTTATATATTTATATATATATATATATATATATATATATATATATATATACATATATATATATATATATATATACATATATATATATATATATATATATATATATATATATATATATATAATTTTTTTTGTGAATTTCTTCACCCAGGTTATGTCTGCAAATGGTCTGTTGTGATTAGTGTACTAACCTGGTAAACAAAATAAATAAGAAGATAGCCTTGCCTCCCTTTGAACCCAGCTAATCCATCTAATGGAAGCTTTAAGTTCTCAACTTGGCAACAGTTTTTTTGATAGTCATCACTTCTTCCGTAGGAGTTTTAAAACAGCAGACTTTGAGTGTTAAACTTACATAGTCTACATGAAAAATTAGATAAGAATCTGGCGATTAATTCATCTTCCATTGCATAGAAGCCAAAGAAATGAAATTCTGTGCAGTCAACAAATTAGGCTAAAGAGAGTTTAAAACCACTTTGTGCCTGTTTGACAGTTGTGCTTGCAGTAATGTAGAAACATAGATTATAAAGATTGCCAATAAAACCTAACCCACATTCTAGCAGAGCAGTAGTTACCCCTTGAGCTTTATTCCAAAATGACACTTTGGACAATACTTGTGCAGCTGCAACTTTGTCTTCTCTGCATGTGTTTTTGCCTTTGCCTTCAGATCTACAGTTAACATTGTTAAGACTCAAATAAGTACCCTTCTGTCCACGGTCTTTCAAGTAACCAGACATTCCAAGTGCAGCTATGAATCCACATCTCACCCACATCCCCATGCAAAGGTATCCACTTTGAAAAAATTCTCCAAAGCTGACTTTGGACTCCTAAAAACAGAGGTGGCTAACTTCACGGCACCCATGTAAATGGAAAATAGACACATGACTGCCGAATCATACACCACTGCACTGTACAAACATGTACATAAATGCATGGAACTGTCCATACCCAACAGAATCAAGATGCTCTCCTCCAAAAAAAGGAAGCCAATTTGGTGGTCTCCTGCCATTAATAAACTCTACAACAGGAGGAAGAAACTGTTGCAGAAAAAGGTGAAGTCCCAAGATTGGAAAAATTCCCTTATTAGCCTCAACAAAAAGTTGAGTTCTCTCATCAAAACCTCCAAAGCCAGCTATGAAGGCAGAATAGAGGCAGACACTAAAAACAACCACAAAGCCTTCTGTAGTTATATCAAGAATCTTCATGGCAATACCCAGATTTGCTCTGCATTACTGCACAATGGTACTTCCTATACTTAGCCAACAGATATTGTCAACATACTGGCCGACAGATTCATTGCCAACTTTACGCCCCCCTCCCAAAAGGACCAATCTCAATACCGGAAGAATGCCAGGCACCCAGCATTACTGCAGCACAGGTTAAAGCCTCATTGTCCAAGGCCAAGAATACAGCTTCCATGGGACCTGACAAGATCCCTGGCTGTGTTCTACATGAATTACAAAGTGAACTGGTACCACCTCTATGTATCCTGTTCACTCACAGCCTCACCTCAGGCTTTGTCCCTTCTGAATGGCACACTGCTACAGTTAACCCTCTCCATAAAGGAGGAGCAACTACAGAACCTGGAAATTATCGCCTCATTAGCCTAATGAGTCTGATATGTAAGGCTGTGGAGCAAATCATCATGGACCTAACTAACAAGTATATAGGGAATTTCCAACCTCTAGATCCCACACAATTTGGTTTTCTGAAAGGTAAATCATGCCTGCTCAACCTGGTTGACTTATTTGAGTCAGTCACCAGAGATGTGGATGAGGGGTAAGGCAGTGCATACAACCTACCTTGAGCTGGCTAAGGCTTTTGATACCATTCCTCACTCAGGAATTATTGATAAACTCACCAAACATGGCTTCAACACCTATATCATTAGGTAGGTTGCAAATTGACTCACAGATAAAACCCACAGTGTGGAACTAGCAGACTCCAAGTCAGACTACTTACCAGTCATGAGTGGAGTTCCCACAAGGATCAATCCTGGGCCCTCACCTGTTTGGCATCTACTTCTCAGAAGTCCAGGCCAACAAGGAGGGACTCTGGCTGACCAAGTTCGCAGGCTACTGCAAGCTGGGGGCCATTATTAACTCCCCAAGTGATGAAGACTTCCAACAGAAAGGCCTCACTGAGACCAATGACTGGTATCGAAACCATGGCCTTAAGCTTAATGCCAAAAATGCGTCATCATCTCCTTTGCGAAAAACTCAGTTCCCGCTAATTACCACATCGATGGGAACCCACTGAAGGAGTTATAAGAGATCTGGGGACACAGGTTGACAGCAACCTCTCCTTTGACCACCACATTCCACTGTGGTCAGAAAGCCCTTCTATGTGGCATATCTCATTACCAAGAGTTTTGCATCCAGGAAGAAGGAGGTCATCATTTCTCTCTACTCTTCCCTCATTAGACCAATCATAAAGTATAATGCCCCATTTGGCATGTACCTCACTAGACACCTGCAACAGCTGGAAAGGCCACAAAAGTACCTCACGAAGAGGATCCTAGGCCTTAAACACATGTCCTACATGGACAGACTAAAAAAAAACTCCAGCTATTCTCTGTCTCATGTCGTCTACTAAGAAACGATCTCTGCTTGACTTACAAAGCCATGTCTGACCCAGCTCTGTTAGAAATGCTACATCTAAAGAAATCCCAATCCCTCCGCACCATATGCTCCAGAGACCTCATCCTCATTACCACAATCAACAGAACATGCTGGAGGGACAGTTTCATAACCCAGAGACTGCCCATGCTCTGGAGTAGACTTCCCATACATGTCAAGCAGAGCACCTCACTGGCCCGCTTCAAGAGAAATCTTGATGAGTGAATGGGAAATAGAAAGTAAACCCCAGCGATCACTCCAGTGGCTCTACTTGATAGAGGCACTGGGAACTGATGTCTGGTGACACAATGCCAGGGCACTTCTATGGGCTAGGCTTGCAAAGGCTCCAGGTCCATTAGCCTAGTATACACTTATGAACCTGTGATGCTATAGAAGCTTCTTCCATGTCAGCTGCTGCTGGTTCTGTGCTAAGGAGATTTTCTTGGCTGAGACTTCAGCCCTTACCTTTGGATGTTCAAGCTAAGTTTCTAGATGCACCTCTAGACAACAAAGCCCTATTTGGAGCTGCCGCTGCAGAGCTACTTGTCTCTACAGGAAAAAGGCAAAGACTTAGAAAATTTAAAGCATCTACTAGTCTCACCTTTTCCCAGATTTCTTAAAAATTACCCTCAACAACTTAGCTTTGTCAAGAGACAGTTCCTTCACCAATCTGCCACTTAGTCGTGGGGACGCAGACATACCAGAAAACAATCTGCTCCGAGGTCTTCTACTACCTCCACTCCATCCTCTATTTGGAGGCATCCAGACACAGAGCTCCTCCACTTTCACTCCCTTCCCTCAATCAGCTCCACCCCCATTTCCTTACGTCTTACCTTATTCCTACTCTCCTGGCAGAAAATCACCTCAATCAAGTGTGTGCTTTCCATCATCGAGAGGGGATACTTTATGACCTGGTGGGTTACCCCTCCCTTATAGGGGATACCACAACCCCCTCAAAATCAGCTCCCACTACTCCCACCCATCCTCAGCCAACTTCTGTCTCAGGGTACTATAGAACCAGTACCAGAGGATCAATTAGCCAAGGGATTGATTCAAGGATATTCCTGGTTCCAAGAAATGATGGCTCTTTGAGACCCATCCTCGACTTATCCCACCTCAATCTCTTCCTCAAGTGGATATTTTCAAAATGCTAACTTTACAGCACCTCCTTCCCCTCATACCCCAGCAATACCTCAGCAAGCCTTCATGGTCTCCCTAGATTTGAAGGATGCTTACCTACATATCCCCATCTTTCCCCCTTACAGATATTTAAATTTCTCTGTGGGTTCCTCTCATTTTTAGTTTTCTGCCTTGCCCTTTAGCCTATCCGCAGTACCAAGAGTCTTCACAAAGTGCCTAGCCCCAGCCGTTGCACATTGTAGACTGAATGGGCATACAAATGTATCCCTACTTAGATGACCTTCTTCTTCTACACCAGGATCCACTCATCCTCTCCCAACACTTGGACATGGTGTGCACATTCCTGCAGAGCGTAAGCTTCACACTAAATGGCCCAAAGTCTCAAATGACTCCGTTCCAAGACCTTGTTTTCCTGGGGTGCAGGATCAGGACAGACTTGATGTCAGTCTTTGTCTCCCCCACAGAAAATAGTTTATTTCTCAGTTCTTTCACTCCCAGCTACCTCTAGCATCCATCACAGCAAGATAATTTCTCAGGAAATGTCTTCACTGATTCCCATGATCCATCTTGCCAAAATGCACATGAGGAAGTTTCAGTGGGTCTTGAGAAACTCTGGGAGCTAACACTCTCATCCCTTGGATACAAAACTGCTCCTTCTTCCATGCTTAAAGAAGGAACTCTCATGGTGGATTGCCACCATTACCCTGAATCAAGGGATACCATTGCAGCTGCCCCCACCCAAACAGCATCTGTACACAGATGTCAGATTTAGGTTGGGAAGCCATCCTTTTCCATGCCAACAACCAGCACAAATTTCAGAGGGAGTGGTCTGTTCAGGAAAGGAAGGACCACATCAACCTGAGAGCTAAAGGCTTTAGCCTTGGGCATACAGGCCTTTCAACAGATCCTTCTGCCAGGCAACCCTACAGGTCATCACAGACAAAAAATGACTGTTCTGTGGTACATAAGCAAGGAGGAACAAAGTCTTACCCCCTCTACAGTCTGGGAATAAAGGTTTGGTCCCTGGCAGCAGATCTTCAAATTCACTTGCAAGCAGTCTACATCCCATCAGAAGAAAATGGGGTAGCAGACGCCCTAAGCAGAAGCATTTCACCCTCCCACGAATGGATACTTCACAGGGAGGTATTTCTGGATCTAATTCACAGGTGGGGTATTCCTCAGGCAGATTTGTTTGCCTCCCCCAGAACAAACAGATGCCTCTCTTCTGCTAAAGGCCCCCTCATCCACAGGCTTGGAAAGTCAATGCCTTCTCCTTTTCATGGAAGGGAATGTTCCTTTATGCCTTCCCTCCATTTTCTCTGATTCACAAAGTCCTCCTGAAAATACAGATGGAAAAAAACAAAAATCTGCTGCTGACTCCCTTCTAGCCAAGACAGTATTTGTTTCCCCTTCTTAACCTTTTAGCCCAGGGCAATCACCACAGGTTACCTCACCTGTTCGACCTACTCACACAAAACAGGGGATCCCTGATTCACCCCCACCTACTAAGTCTCAACTGACAATGTGGGTGATAGAGTTCTGATCTCCTTTAGGCACCTATACTTAGAGGACATACTCACTGTCCTGCAGGAGACCAGGAAACCAATTACCAGGAGAAGTTACTTATCAAAGTGGAAAAGATTCTCCCAATGGTGCCTCAGGAAACAACAGTACCCTTTTCTTGTTTCTGTTCCACTGGTCCTTTCATACCTGTGTGCAATACTACATTCAGGGTTGACCTACTCTTCAGTAAAAGTACACCTTATCTGCCATTTCTGCTCGTCTTCCCTTGACTTCTCCCTTGGCTTCCAGACTGGAAATCGAGCTGTTTCTGAAAGGGGTCCTTCATATAAGACCTCCCTGTAAGTCAGTTCCCCCTCCTTGGGCCTCAACTTTTTGCTGGAAAAACTTACATTGCCACTTTTTGAGCCAGCCCACTCCTCCTCCCTTAAATTGTGTACATGGAAAACATTTTTATTACTGGCCCTTCTGCCAGGAGGGTCTCTGAGATCTAAGCCCTTATGGCTTCTCCTCCCTTCCTTATTTTTCAAAAAGATAGGGTTTGTCTCAGAACTAATCTTCTTTCATGCCTAAAGTAGTCAACAAAATTTCCTTAAACCAGACCATTAATCTACCTGTATTTTACCCGCAACCACAGAAGTCCTCAGAAAGGGCCTTGCCTTCCATGGATGTTCACAGGCAGCTAAGGTTCTACCTAGGTAAGACAAAATCTGTCCGACAGTCTGACCAACTTTTTGTCTCTTTCCACCCCAGAGCCTTTGGCAAGGCAGTGTCTAAACATACCATTGCCTCTTGGATCTCTAAGGCAATCGCCTTTTGCTATTCCTTTCATGGAAAGCAACTGACTTCACCTGTCAAGGCCCATTCCACTAGAACAGCTTCCTCTTCAGCAGCCTTTTTCAAGGGAATTGATTATTCCTTTGTCCTAGAGGCTGCAACTGGGTCCTCTGTTCACACCTTTACCAGACATTACAAATTGAACCTAATCTCCAGTGCTAGAGCAGGTAGGTCTATCCTGCAGGGCCTCATTGACTCTGGTCCCCTTTCTACCTCCCATGCATCTTCCTAGAGAGTTGTAGTACTCTCCCTAAGGGTATCAATATTGCAACATGAGAATAGAAGGACATAGAATAGTTGTGTGAGAACTTACCATAACCATAGATGTCATTCTCTTCCATGTTGCAGTATTTATTCCCACCCACCACCCCCCTCTTTTTTCTTCTCTTGATTGGCCACTTTCATAGTACTGCTGGAGTGTGCCTGGGATACTGAAGCTTGGGCTCTTTCCTATTGCACCTGGGGTCTCCTTCTGTCTTTGCCAGCCAATTACTGAGTTAGGTACGTGCAGACATCACAGTTATAGCCGGCGCCAGTTTATGGCCCCTGCAATCTACAGTGCACGTACCCCTGTATGAAAGATTTTGATATACTGGCCGGATGTCCGGTGGTGCAGGCAGAAACTCCCTAAGGTTATGAATACTGCAACATGGAAGAGAAGGACATCTATAATTATGGTAAGTTCTTACACAACTATTCTTTTTTCGCAACAAATGTAAATCCATAAAGATCCAGTTGGTTTATAATGGTTCACTTAGTGTTTCTATAGTACAGATGTTCTTCGTGTTTCACTGTTGCAGTCATCACCTGTGGGTTATCCCTGCTGTGCTGTGCCCTTGGTTGGCCTGGATACCAGAGTCAATGTTTTTGTGCGCCGGCTGCTGTCGCCTGTAGTCTGACATCAGGTCATTAGTACTATAAAGCAAGGCAGCTGATGTTATTACATCGTTTTTTCTTGCCGTGGAGTGCGTAGCAGAAGCAGTTCTCACGAGTGCAGGTCGATCGCTACCAGAAGTCGAATTTCAGCAGAAAACGTCTAAAGCCAAGTACCCCGTTAGGGACCCTTTTTTCTTGGTCTAACCAATGTCCGAAAAAGTTAGTAATTGTCTCGCCTGTGGAAAGCAGATTCCACAACGAGACTTTCATTCTTATGCATCACTTATTTAGTCCCAGACCACGATGTCCCTCATTGCCGGTTCTGTGCCCTCTTTAATGCGAGAACCATTCGCCGTAGAGCTCTTTTTGTAGACAATTATTTTCATATTCCTTCTTCGAATTCCGATATGGCGTCCATCAGTCAGCAATCCGATATTCTAAAAAAAACGTAAAGATAGAGATAGGCTACACAAGGCTAAGCCTTCCGACTACACTTCTGCTAAGGAAGTCGTCAATTCTCCGGAATTCAGTGAGGCGCTTTTGCAGCCCCTGATGCCTGACTCGCTTTCTATGCAGGCCTCTGCCGAGACCCTTTCGGAGTCTGGTATGCTGCAGAAATCCACTTTGTCTTCCGAGCCTTTGGCTGTCTCTGCTTCGGTTGGGTCCGGAGCTGTGACACAGGCACTAGCTTCTGAGGAGGCCGTTCACAATACCGATTCTAGACAAAAACTGACGTCTTCTCTTCCGACTACCATTTCTCAGAGAATGACGGATTCTCTCAGGCCTCAAAGCCAGACCACTCCAAGGAAATCTGCTTCTAGCCACCATCTTGCTACTGCTCTCCCACCCTAAACTCAAATGCTTAAAATGGCGGAAGATCTCATCTCCCTTATCAGAGGTACTCAAGCTCCCACTCCAAAAAGGAAAAGGCTTCTCCAGAAATTGAGAGACCAAGAGTCTGAGAAGTCTGATAATTCTACCTTTGAAGAGGAACAGCAGCCCTTAACTGTTTGAGGATTCAGATGCAGAGGAATCCATCCCATCTAAAGGACCTCTCCTTCGGGGAAAACCTTCACTCCCTCAGGGAACATTTTCAGTGGGAATCTCAAGACTACCCACAGTCAAAAAAATGACTTAGAGAGTTTCTGGACCTGCCCCAGCACAGACCCCTGGCCATCCCACCTATTCTAGAAGTGGTGAATGATGATTTCCTTGAATCCAGTTTAGCCCCTAATGCCCTGCCTCCTGCTCCATCTAAACCTGACAGGTACTACAGAGTACCGGATTCTCACAAATACCTGTACAGAAACCCTGCTGCAGACCCTGAGGTCATTACACAGGGACCCAAAGGAGCTAGGACTAGTTCTGCCAAGAATCTTCTTCCTTCTGACAAAGACTCCAGAGCTCTGGACAGATGGGGTAAGAAAGTATACACCTGTCCAGCCTTAGCTCTCAGAGAACTCCATCAGTTCCATATGTTAAAATATCAACAAAACACTTTGGAATAATTAAAACAGAAGATTGCTACCTCTCCTGAAGGTGCCAACTCAAAAGTGCTGACAGAATTACTAGACTCTGCTTGTCAAGTGGCTAAGCACTCTTTCCAATGTGGATATGACACCCTAGGAGCCTCTAGCAGGGCAGCAGTAACAGGATCTGTTATTACAAGACATGCATGGCTGAAAGAACAACTTCTCCCTGATGATGTCAAATCTAAACTTATTGATGCACCCCTAGATAAGGAACTCCTGTTTGGGGAAAAAGCAGAAGAGGTGGTTAAAAAGATGGAAGACAAAGCAAAATCTATGCAAACAGTAAAAGATTTCTTTCAGATTCAGCACGAACTTCCCCTCTAAGCACTGGGCCTTCCCTGCACCCAGCAGACAGGGTCAAAGTAAGCCCCGCAGGTACAGGACATCCAGGCCCCCTATCCCAGGGCCAGCAAAGAAGCAAACCATGGACCACTTCCACCTCTATGACAGGGTGTTCTAAGCCAAGCTTCTATGGTAAGCACTCACAGTGACTCTCCCTCCCCCCTCTGCCCTCCTTTCAATCATCTAAAACTAGGAGGAAGGCTCATCCTGTTCAAGGACAATTGGGTCTCTATAACCAATGACCAATGGGTATTAAAAATAATTTCTTTGGGATACAGAGTCTCCTTCAGCGAACTCCCAATTCCAGGAGGGTTCCCAGCCCCCCCCCCAAACCAGTGAGCAGAGGCATTAAAACAGGTAAAAACACTAATATCCCAGAGGGCAATAGAACCTGTCCCTCCGGATCAAACAGGAAAAGGTTTTACTCCAGACTATTCCTTATTCCCAGAAAAGAGGGCACTTGGTGCCCCATCCTGGATCTATCCAAACTGAACACCTCATTGGTGGTGCCCAGATTCAAAATGCTACCTTGCAGCAGCTCCTGCCTATGCTCACACAAAATGCCTGGCTGGTGACACTAGACCTAAAAGATGCCTACCTCCACATCCCCATCAGGGAATTGTGCAGAGAATTCCTGGGCTTCAGAACAGGCAATCAGCATTTTCAGGTCTCTGCACTGCCCTTTGGCTTATCTACTGCTCCCAGGGTATTTACCAAATGCTTGCCCCTGGCTATAGCATTCTGCAGACAGAGAAATATACAGATTTACCCTTACCTGGACGACTGCCTTATTCAGGCGAACATCAGAGAAAAGCTGCTCCAGGATCTTCTCTTTGTCAAAAAACTCCTAACTTCCCTAGGGTTCACCATCAACAAGTAAAATCAAAGCAGAACCCCACCAGGAAAATTGTTTTCCTGGGACCTGTGCTAGACACAGCAACCCTAATGGCTTTCCTATCCCCAGAAAAGCAGAGCTTCCTGCCTCTCTACTTCACCCAGCTGGCCTCCAGAACTCGCCTCACTGCGAGGAAGTTCCTTCAGGCCCTGGGATACATGGCATCTTGCATCCTTCTCATCTCTCTTACCAGGCTTTACATGAGAAAGCTTCAATAGTACTTAAAGAACCTCTGGTATCAGCACAGTCCCTAGAGACCACTCTCCTACTGATCCCTTGCATAAGGGATGAATTCATCTGGTGGGCAGAGGCCTTTGCCATAAACAAGGGTCTTCCCTTCATCCTCCGCCCTTCCGGCCAGACAATCCCCACCGATGCCTCAGACATAGCTTGGGCCGCTCACCTAGCAGGCAGGTGTACCCAAGGCCTCTGGAATGCCCAGCAACTTCACTTGCACATCAACCAGAAAAAATAATGGCAGTGCAAAACACTCCGACTTCCTTCCAGCCCCATCTCAGGCCAGGGACCCTCCTTATAAAGACAGACACCACCACAGTAATGTGGTACATCAGCAATCAGGGGGGCACACAGTCTTAACCCCTGTGCAGATTAGCCATGAGTCTGTGGCTTACAGCCACCTCCATGGGGGCTACACCTAATTGCCCAATGCTTACCAAGGATCAACAACACACTGGCAGACCACTTAAGCAGGAAATTACTGGACCCCTACAAATGGTAGCTCCACAGAGAAATCTTTCTGCAAATCACCCAGGAGTGGGGGACCCCAGAGGTGGACCTCTTTGCCTCACACCTCAACCACCAGCTGCACAAGTTGTACCAGGGAGTATCACCTTTTAGCATGGAAGGTGGATGCCCTAACCTTCCCCCTCTTGCTCCCTCTGTGAAACGCATACCCTCCTCTGCCCCTTATTCCCAAGGTTCTAATCAAAATAAGAGAGGAGAAACCAAAGGCCATCCTCATCACTCCAGCTTGGCCCAGACAGCATTGGTACTCCTTACTACTCAGTCTGACTTTACAGCCCCCGAAGCTGCTTCCCCTAAGGTCAGACCTCTTGACCCAGGAGAGGAGGAAGGTACTGCACCCAGACCTACAGACTCTCAAACTTGCAGCATGTCTTATACACTAAGAACTAACAAGAAGTCACTGTTAAGCAAACAGGTCCTGGACATCATCACAGAGGCCAGAAGGCCCAGCACAAAAAAATCTTATGCAGGAAAATGGAAAAAGTTCTGCTCCTGGAAACAATCAAAAGGGGCAGTACCTCCCAACCTTCCATCCCTCTCATCCTAAATTACTTAACAGAGTTGCTTAATAGTGGCCTCTTCTTCTCCTCTATTAAAATCCATGCCTCGGCCACCTCTGCCCATTATGATTCACACCTACCCCTCTTCTCTCATCCTTTGATTAAGCAATTCCTCAGAAGGGCTTCTAACATCAGGCCTCCTAGAAGACCTCCTACTCCACTCTGGGACCTGAATTATGTGTTAGAGAAACTAACCTTACCTCCTTTCAAACCTGCCACTTCAACAGAATTGAAATACCTCTCTTGGAAGACTGTCTTCCTGCTAGCTATCACCTCAGCCAGAAGGGTCTCAGAAGTTCAAGCTCTCATGGCTGTCAAGCCCTTCATACTTTTCCATGCAGACAGAGTCCCCCTGAGGACTAATCCCTCCTTTATGCCCAAGGTGTTATCTGATGTGACCATTAACCAAGCCATACACCTTCCCACCTTCTTCCCCAACTCTCAAAACAAGGGGGAAAGAATTCTACACTCACTAGACATGCACAGACAACTCCAATACTGTCTGGACCGCACTAAGCCATTCAGAAAAGCTGACCATCTTCTTGCAAGCTTTGCCCCAGGGGCAGAGGGGAAGCCAATCTCCAAACAAACCATTTCCAAATGGATTTCACACTGTATCCATTTTTGCTACAGATTACATGGGAAACCCATCCCTAAGTCGACCTGTACCCACTCCACTAGGGCAAACTCCACTGCCTTCCTCAGAGGAGGACCTACCAGGGACATATTAGAGTCGGCCACATGGACCTCAGTCCATACCTTTACAAAGCATTTCCACCTACCTCTCTTTCCTAAGTCTAGGGCAGGGTTTGCCTCTGCAATTCTGCAGGGCCTCATGACCCATACGTAGGCCTCTACCCTATTCTTCCTCCCTTTACCTCAGCGTTGGGAATCCTCCCACAGGTGATGACTGCAACAGTGAAACACTAAGAACATAGTACAGTTGTGTACACTTACCATAAATGTAGATGTTAGAGTGTATTCACTGTTGCAGTCTTCGTTTCCCTCCCTCCATACCCCTTTTCACATCTTCCCCTAGGGGGGCACATGCTTCCCAGGGTGGCTCTTAAACATCAGGACCACTTCTCTCTTTTCCCTTGTGCTTCTGACGGGTTAGGGCAAGAAAAACAGATGTAATGACATTGACTGCCTTGCTTTATAGTACTTACGACCTGATGTCAGACTACAGGTGACAGCAGCCAGTGCACAGAAACATTGACTCAGGTTTTCCCTGCTGTCCGCGGGCTACCACAGCAGGGAAAAATCCACAGGTGATGACTGCAACAGTGAATACACTCGAACATCTACATTTATGGTAAGTGTACACAACTGTACTTTCCCTGAAGCCTTCTTGCAGTCGGACATTTTCAGCATCCAGTTGAATACATAGTCATTAAAGAAAAATTGTCTTTTCTCCCCAGTATACTTTATCAAACAACTGAGCTAATTCTGGTAGTTTCCCCGTTTCAGGACAACAGCTTCTGTAGCTTTCCTAGGTGAGAAAGAAAAAAGTTACTGCCATAAGTACAGCTGGGGAAAATGTCTATGAATGCATCTTTATTAGCCTCAAAACCAAAGGCATAGAGACCAGAATTAATGGCTTCAGGTGACAGGCTGAATCCTGAAGATCATCTTTTTTTTTTTTTTTTTGTAGTAGTCTTTGGTGGAGTCCATTGTGTACTAAAGTGGCTGACAGACTTCCTGGAGATGATGCACATCTGTTCATCTTGAAAGTGATATCAATCCGTAAATGCTTACTGGTTGGCTTGTTCATGTAGCAGAAGGGCACTTCAGTCCGGCATTTGCCAGAGTGAATTCCAAAGTGGTTTTGTAGGATGAAGCTGTTTACCAGCGTACCTTACCAAGTTGGAAGTTCTCTAAACCAAAGTCTGTCTTCTAGCTTACATGCAGTCCTCAACACCCTCTACTTTATTTATTACAGACTAGAAGGCAGGGGAAAGTGGTCATCATCATCATCATCCTGTGGTGAGGACTTGTAATGCGACTCAGACTGATTCCCCATCTAGATGTGTATCATGTTACTATGAGTCCTGTATATCTAATGATTCTTCAGAAGGTAGATCATTGGAGAAACTATTAATCTGTCGATTTTTTTTGACAGTGACATTGAAAATCTTTGTGTACAAATGTAGTAACATAGAAAGGAAATGTAATGTAAATAAATTTAAATTGAATTTAGAATGTAAATGTAAACATAGTGACACATAATGGAGTAGCACCACTGGACCTTTCCCCTTACTACAGCCATTTGTATTTTCTTTTCAGTATGATACTGTTACAGTATCTTATGTAACCCTTAGTGTTAACATCGGTCTTCCAAGAAAATGGTTACAAAGACAGACCTGACAGTATTGATACCCTGAAGCACAGAACCCTGTTACGTTACTCAAAAACAAAAACTATAGAAGGCAGCGACTGTTCCACCTGATTTATTTGCTGGCACCAAAACTGGGTATTGATGGATATTTACTTGTAAGAGTTTAATTATTAGATTGGTTAAATGTGTATTCTGAGAACTGCTGCTTTAATATGGTTACTACAAGTAATTTTCCTTATTTTTTCCTGCTTCTGTCAGTGGTCGTTTGGGAGTGACATGCTTGGCCATAAGCGGTATTGGGGGAACTGTTACTTTAATGTTGCTGCTACACTTGACCTTCCAATGAAAACCGTCCCTTTTTCTTTTTTTTTTTTTTTGTGTTCTCAGTTCTGGTTGGTTCTTGATTTGAGAGCTTCAGTGAGAGTTGTCAAAAGCTAATGGGGGGCCTTATGAGTATACATGTAATGAGGGAAAGACTACCTTTGAGGGCTGTAGAGGATAGATAGTTAAAGACGTTTCTTGAACTGTAGATTGGTAGGGGGTGGACATGCATAAACTGATGTTAGACATTGCTCTCACAGCTATGGCATTTGGAAGACATGGGGATGATACTAAAAGAACAAATGGGGCTCTAATTTTGGAAAAAGTTTGCAGCTCTTTTTATATAATTAAGGTTTTCTGAATTGCTTGTGGGATGGGAAAGGAGAGTATTAGGCTTTAAAGCAACTCCTGGAAGGGCCGGTACAAGCTGTTTTGGAGGGAGATTGCTGCAGTTATTTCAGTCTGTTATGTGCACCACATTGTACTTTGAGGACTATTTAAATTTGGATTCCTGGTAAGCAAAGAGAAATAAAAGCCTACAAAGTCCATCCTTTAGGTGGTAAAGGAAACATCAACAACTGAAGATTCAAATCCCTGTAGAAATACAGAAATGATTCTGAGAGTAGCCTCTTGGAATATAAATGGTGTTATGAACCCAGTAAAGCAAGAAAGATACTTAGCTTTCTCAAACAAGAAGCATAGGCATTATAGTGCTACAGGAAGTGCTCCTAGTAGTGGATAAGCATGACAGGATGTATGCGTACATGTTTTTAAGTGGGGGAGGGGTGCTATCTGCAGATGAATACATATGTATGTCTTTGAGAAGCTTTCTAGGGGCTTGCACAAGTGTATAAATACTGAGCACATGCGAACCCAACTGCCATTTTGTAGTTAGCTGTTGAGATGTAAGGATGTATATCTGTGTAGTCTCAGTTAATCAGTTTATATTTTGTAATGCTGCTATCCATTCTGATGTGTTTTTATGTAATAAAGCATATAAATGAACTATCCCGCTTGTTCGTCATCTATACTACAGAGAGACGAGCGACATGGTGCCAGAATGGGATCCAGACTTTCATGTTCGAGACCGAGAGGCACTCAGTTAAGACTGGAGGAATATACTGGATTGAATCATCCCCACTACACGTATAGCTCACAAAACAGGTCAGAAATGTATTGCAGGTATTAAAATTTGCTCAAACTACTTCTTTGCAAAATGTGAAACAAGGCATTCAGAATGCTCTAAACAAATTTCTAAGTAACCAAAATATCTAATTCTGCGACATATTAATAGAAATATTAACCATCATCCACTGCTAGGAGCACTTCCTGTAGCACTATAATGCCTATGCTTCTTGTAACTCGTAAAGGTGGCGGTGTAGCCATACTCTACAAAAATACATTACAAATCTCCCTTGCCTCTCCACAACCCCTCCTAACAAACAATGCCGAAATTCTACTTGTAAAACTTCAACCAAACAAACATAAAAGCATAAATGTAGCATGTATTTACATCCCCCCAGGCAACAATAATAACAAAACCTTAGAGGACTTTCTCCACTGGTTAACTCACACTCACCCCCAGGAATCCATAGTGTTAGGTGACTTCAACATCGATTGGAATTCCTTCTCATCTAGCTCCCCATCTAGCAGCATAAATCTGCATGGCTTTTCTCAGCTCATATCCACTCCTACCAGACTAGGTAAACCCCAAAACAAAGACAGCATCCTGGACTGGATCCTTACTAATAAAGATCCTGACCAGTACTCAGCAGGTACTCACCCAGAGGACATGAGTGATCACCTACTCACCTATGTTATCAAATTCAAGAAAATCACCCCCCTTCTTACAACCATAAAAAAAATCAGGAACAATAATAACTTCAACGCCTCCATTTTTCAAACTGAACTTAAAGCCCACAACTGGACAATACTCAAGTCTCTTCCTCTTGAAGAGGCAGTTATCTACTTCAACACCATCTTCCTCAAGATTCTAGATTCCCATGCTCCAATACGGTCCATTAGAACTAAAACCAAAACCGCACCATGGCTCTCTAAGGAAACAAAATCCAAAATCCTATCTAGAAACAAGATGTGGGTCACATGGCACTCTAAAGACCCACACTCCCACCAAACCTTCCGCAACTTAGAAATGAAACTAAAAGAATGATCTTAAATGATAAAAAAACTTCTTCTTCCACCTCCAACACAAACACCTTAATAATCCACAAAATTCTGGGCAGGCTTAAACAAGCTCCTGCACCCAGGCCAGGCAACCACCCCCACTCCAACAACTTGCAAACACCAGTGCCCTGTAAACATTGCTAACACATTCAATAGTTTCTTCACAGAAACTATACAATCCCTGGCCACACAATTCAAACAAACAACCAGCCCACTCCACTACCCATGCCAGCAGAATACTACAACTACATCAGATCATCTATTTACCTTCGATCCAGTACCCATGTCCTCTATAACATCTCTTCTTAAAAAACTAAAACCCACTAAGCTAGCAGCTGACCTTCTCCCAGCTGAGTTTGTGCAAAAAGCAGCTGAGGCCATTTCCTATGCCATCTCCATAATCATAAACCGCACCTTGTCAGAAGCCTTCATCCCTCCATATGGAAAATGTCCCACATTATTCCTCTCCATAAAGGTGGTAGCTCACTAGAGCTAACCAACTACAGACCTATAGCTATACTCTCACCCCTGGCCAAAATTATGGAAAAGTGTGTCCACAAACAACTGATGGAACACCTCACCAAAAATAAAATTCTAGCCAACTCCCAACATGGCTTCAGGCCAAATCACAGTACCACATCAGACCTACTATCCTTTTCTAATACCATCAATAACTTCAGAAACAATAATAAACTATCATCTGCTCTTTTCTTAGACCTCTCCAAGGCCTTTGATATGGTGAACCACATTCAACTCCTCCATACATTAAAAAAACTATTACTCAGCAATTCCACGCTGAAATGGTTCCAATCCTACCTGTCCAATAGGCAACAGGCTGTTCTATGGCAGGACAAATTATCCACATGCCTACCTGTTACACTTGGAGTTCCCCAAGGATCTATTCTTGGCCCTCTTCTCTTCACCATCTTTGTTAATGACCTGCCCACAATCACCCCCATGCCACATGCATTCAATATGCAGATGATTCAACTATCATCAGCACTGCCTCCAACCTGGCAGACCTCACTGCTTCAACCCAAGACACCTTCAACCTAATAGAAAAATGGTTCTCAAGTCGACAACTAGTTCTCAACCCCAACAAAACAAAACTACTTACTTTCTCACCCACTAACAAGACTCTTCCCCCCACCTTCTCTATTACATCCTCCAATGGAATCACTATATCACCAGAAGCTCACACAAAGCTATTAGGTGTTACCATTGATAACTCCCTTAAATTTGACACCCATTTCAATCTAACCATCAAAACAGTCAATAAAAAGCTTGGCTCTCTCTATAAAGTAAAACACTTTCTCACTCCTCACGCTAAAATTACAATTGCCAGCACACACCTACTATCAACTCTTTTCTATGCCTCCCCCTTTTACAAACCTAAACAAGACAACCCTTAACAAACTTGCTTCTTGTTACAATCACATAGCTAGATTTGCCACAAATTCCACCTTTAGAACGCACCACTGCACTAACTCGAAGCAACTAGGGTGGTTAGAGTTTTCCAGCCAACTCCATTTCAACCAACTCAAAACGGCTCACCAGATACTGTATCACCCAGAGAAAACACCAGCTCTGGAAAACATCATTCACCCCTATATTAACCTGCAATCTTTACGCTCCTCCAATAAGATCTTAGCTCAAACTACCAAAGCCAATAATTCTGCTGGGGATTCTCTATTCTCAAACTTTGTAGGTAAAATGTGGAACTCCCTACCAACCATGCTCACCTCAGAACCTTCACTCCTACAGTTCAAAAAAAAAGCTTAAACCCCATCTCAATACTCTCTGGCAATGTCCCTGTTCCAAAACCTGATTAACCACTATCATTTACCCTTCTCTTACCCTCACTATCCTTAACCGCTTTTTAACAAGGCGCCTCGCCTTTGTAACTGACCTATGTTTTTTTTTTATATGCTGCTGTTATTTTTTTCCCAAGATGTGATGTATCTTTATATTATATTTAGAACTCAACTATCTTCCTTTTTTGCATTAACAATGTTCATATGTCTGTTATGTACCAGGAGCTTTTCTCCCCAGGCCTCCGCTGAAAATGGACATGTATCCAGTCGGACTCTCCCGGTTAACAAATGTAAAATAAATAAATAAATAAATATTCAAAATAACTATGGAAAATGTATGCAATAAAGTCCGCATCGCATAAAATTAATAAAATAAGGGAAACAACTGCATTTTTTCACTAAGCACTACTTTTTCGCATTAATCAAAGCTATTGGAGTTGTATGAAGTGTATAAAGTGTTCACATGTTTCTGCAGTATTACAATAGTTATTTTGCAAAATATAGCAGTTTCAAAGCATATTTCCCAAAGTACAGTATTTCGAAGAGTTTATTGTGCGTTTGAATGTTATTACAGGCACATATAGCAGCTTGTTCGTGTATAATTATTTTTCAGTGTGTTTGGGCATAATTTGTTGGCATGGCAGATGGATTTCAAAAACCAGGTCCACTTGTGTTTGACAATAATATTGCAGAGAACTGGAGAGTGTTTGAGCTAGAGTATATTTTCATTCATACTTAATTTTCTGATAAAGATGACCATACAAATGCATTTATTCTGCTTAATTTAGCTGGTTCAGAAGCCATAGAAAGGGAACGTTCATTTGTGTATGCACTTGCTGTCTTTTTGCAGAAGAGATGGAAAACCGTCATATAATTGTATCGGCTAAGTCAAGGGAAGACCCTGAGTGCTTAAAATGTAAATTTAGAGAAATATGTAACCCCCCCAAACAAATATTACAATGTAAAGGCACTTATTTTACACAAGGGATCCAAAGCCAGGGGAAATTTTTACAGCATATATAACTGATTTGAGAAACAAGAGCTAAAACGTGCCAATTTGGTGATTTAAGGGATGAGTTGATAAAAGACACTTCTGTGTGGTATTAAAGATGATGCTGTGAGATTTTGCTTCGTGACAATGATTTAACTTTGAATAAGGCCATTGAGATTTGTCAGATATATGAACTTACAGAAAAGCACACAGAGTGCTTTCAAATGAGAAATGCATGCTTACAAATGAAAGTGGCTTTGGAAGATACTGCAGTAAAGCCAGTGTTGATAGTGTGCAGCACGCGGTTAAAAGAAACGGGCCCAAAGCACATGGCAGCAACTGTAAGCCCTGTAGTAGTCACAGGGAAACCCTGTAGCTTTCTAGTAAATTCCAGAGCATGCACAGTCTCAGTGAAGCATAAGAGTGAGTCAGCAAACTCAAAGAATAGGCAACCACCCGGTTTTATTGCCAACTGTCGAAATTGTAGTAGAATTCATAAGCCTAAAAGGGAGAAATGTTTAGCTTTTGGTCAGCAATGTCACAAATGCAATAAGTGGAATCATTTCAAAAGGTTTTGTAAATCAAAAGGGACACATTACTTTATTAAAAGGGAACATTCAAAGAGACAAAGTTGATCAATTAGAAAGCCATGACCCTACTTTTTATGTTAATGTTTTTATGATGATTATGTCTGTGCTTCACGAAACAGTCTGGGCAAAGAATGAAGTCTTTTGTACTGTTAGGATAAATAGAAAATCCATAGAGCTCAAAGCTGACACAGGTTCAAAGTGCAATGTTATGTCTGCAGATACATTTGCTAGAGTATGCACTGGTGAGAAACTTGATTTGGCAAAGTGTTCATAGCTTGTTGCTTATGGTGGTGAAGAGATTCAAACTGAAGGCTCAGTAGTACCTTCATGCTTCACTGCCGGGAGAAGCTACGACTTATTTTATGTGGTCAAACGGCACGTACAGTCATTATCACAGCTCAGAGACGGTTTAAAAATGGGACTGCTTTCATTTAATAAGGAAGTCCATCATGTTAGTTTAAAAGACCACTGCTCTAATTTCGCCCAGTATATTTTCTCTACCTGTGCTGATCTTTTCGAAGACAAACTAGGCAAGCTTCCACTTGTATACTCCAAGGAGGTAGACCCAGATGTCATTCCAGTTGTCAGGCCAGCTCGGAAAGTTCCTGTAGTTGTGCAGAACAGAGTCAAAGCCGAGCTAGATAAAATGGTGCAGCGAGGTGTAATTTTCCAGTTGAAGAACCTACTGAAAGGGTATCCTCCATGGTGGTAGCTCATAAGAAAAGCTATATATATATATAGATGATATCAGAATATGTACTGATCCACAAGATTTGAACAGAACACTGAAAAGATCCCATCATCCAATGCGTACAGTTGAAAGAAGTTGCAGCTCTGATACTAAATGACACTGTTTTTTTTGTCTTAGATGCAAAGGGTTCATTTTGGCAAATTTTGCTTGACAAGAAATCCTCATTGCTTACTACATTCAGTATTCCTTTTGGCAGCTACAGATTTTTGAGAATGCCATTTGAGAAAATTCTTCCAGTGAAGTCTTTCGGTGTGCAATGCAGCAAGTTTTTTTTCTGGGTATCTCTGTGCTGTTATAGTAGATCTTTAGTAAGATGTAATGGTGAAGCAGAGCATGACAGAAACCTCAAGAAAGTTCTGGAAAGAGTATGTCAAGTGAATCTAAAGTTACTTATGTGGGTCATTTGTTTACCAGTTCAGGCTTACGACCAGCCCTTCCAAACAAACAGCTATTCTTGAGATGCCAGCTCCAGACAATGTTCAAGCCCTTCAGCGCTTTCTTGGCATGGTTAACTATGAAGGTAAATTTATTCCAGACTTAAGCCAAGTTTCAGCACTGCTTAGAGAGCTGACATGTAAAGATGTATCCTGGTCATGGTTGGAACACCACCAAAGAGCATTTCATGTCCTGAGACAGAATATTGCCAGTCCACCAACTCTCAGATACTATGATGTTCACAAACCAGTTACTCTTTCTTGTGATGCTTCAGAATTTGGTCTTGGTGCAGTCATTTTTCAAGAGGGTCAACCTTATTGCCTGTGCATCCAGAACTCTAACCCCAAACTGAGATGCAGTATGCTCAGATAGAGACAGAGCTCTTGGCAATTGTGTTTGTGTGTTTGAAGTTCAATGGTTATATTTATGGTCGACCTACTATCCAGAGCGAAACTGACCGCCAACCTCTAGTCAGTATTTTGAGAAAGCCTATGCATACCGTTCCAGCCAGATTGCAATGTATGATAATGAGATTGCAGAAGTAGAATTTTAATCTTGTCTACACACAAAAAAGGCAGACTTCTTTATTTTGCTGATACTTTATCCATATCACCCAGAAATACCACTGAACAGCATGAGAATGAGCAACTTGATTTTGAAGTCTTGGAAGTGAGAAATATTTCTTCCACACGTCTTGATAAGCTTAGAAAGCATACAGCCTCAGATCTTGTTGTACAGAAGCTCACCCACTTTATCAATTGAGGATGTCTGTCAAAGCAATCTAGTTTAACTCAAGAAGTGCAGCCTTATTTTCCTTACAGAGGTGAGATTTTGTCTGATAATGGTATCGTCAGAAAGGTCCAAAAGTCATTGTTCCAAAGTCCTTGCAACCGGAGTATATTACTGTCTTGTATCATGGCCAACCAGGAACTGATCCTACCAAAAGGAGAACAAGGGGACTAGTATTTTGGCCTTCTATGTTACAGACATTGAGAAAATACTTTCTTCTTGTTCTGTATGTAGTAGTACAAAGACCCATCAACAGAACCACTTCAGCTAAACCAGATTCTTAAACTACCTTGGCCGACAGTAGCCACTGACATTTTCAGATGGAATGGTCTACATTACTTGGTGTTAATAGACTCCTATTCTACTACGAAGAATACACTGCCACGGCTGAATTCTCTCACAGTCTTCTTTATTCACCAAATTCAACACAAATTAAAGATTGAGCGCTTTCTTCCCTATACCCAGGGATTTCATCAGAATCTATGTCTCCCAATATTTTCCCCCTTAAATACTTTATTACAATTATGACATCATTCATTTTCCAATGATCACAGATAAAAATACTTAAAGTGCAACATGCTTCAGTTTAAGACTTCTGCTGTAAAAAATCTTAAAACATTGTATTAAAATACATGACAGTTCACTAAAAACCTATTCATAACATACTATCTTCCTTGTCAATTTTTATCTATAAAACAATGTATATAAAAAAACTTCTATTTAACTTTTATTTCATAGACTGCACTTTTTTTACACAGTATGGGTTTGGTTGATCTTATTTCATTTAACCCTGGGGTTTGGCTTGCTTGTGACTTAATTTGCCATCTTAGTTCTCTTTCTTCTATGTGGCTTCTGTAATCCCCACCCCTAGCGTTTTGTAACACTTTTTCCAAAATGCCAAATCTAAATTCTATACCATTCGGGCAGGTTGTAGAATGCCTGTACAGAGCATTATTCATATTCTTGGTAGATATTTGGTATGTGTGTTCATGTGTCCTGTCCCTCAATCGTCTTTCAGTTTTACCTACATAAAAACTGGGACAGGAGTTACACATAGCCAAATATACCACTCCTATAGTCTGACAATTTCCCTTGTCGAATCTAACTGTAGTTCTTAATAGTAATGTTCTCATCTGTACAAATGTACTTACATTGGGAACAATTCCCACATCTTGTAGTACCATACCTACCTTTATTCCTTGGAATCATTTCAAAGGTCTTTTTTAAGTTGGGACCTATCTTATGCACAAAATTTGGTTTTACACCCCCAATAGCCCATAACTTCGGGTTATTTCTTAATATAGCCCAGTTTTTATTCACTATTTTTTCTACCTTATATGCTTTACTTCCATATGGGACAACCATAGCTTTTTCAAATCTTTTATTTTCTTCTTCACTATTATTTTTACTTTCTTTTATAGCACTTGGATTACCTAGTAGGGGCTTATAGTTTTTCCCCCACTCATTTCTTGCATACCCAACATATTCATCTATTATTTTTGTTGGGTACCCTCTCTCTTGAAATAATTTTGCTACTATTGATAATTCTTCCTCTACATCTTCTTCCTTAGAAGTCATCCTTGCTATCCTTATTAGTTGTCCTTTAATAATACTATTTTTTTGTTTTATTGGGTGGTTACTTGTATATTGTAAATAGGAATTACTAAAAAATGGTTTTCTATATATCTTAGATTTAAAACAATTATTTTCTTTCTCAATATATGTATCTAAGTAATTTATCCCATTCTTTTTGTATTCGTATGTGAATTTCAGAAATCCTGTGCTTTCATTTAGGTGTTTTACCAAATCTATAATTCTATTTTCTGGACCTTTCCACGAAATGAAAATATCATCCAGGAACCTTACGTATAAATACATATGTTGAACAAATTCACTTTTAAATACTTTATTATGTTCCCACTCTAACAGCACAAGGTTGGCAAAAATAGGGGCACATGAAGCCCCCATAGCTACCCCCTTGTGCTGCCTATAATATTCTCCATCAAATATTATATAATTATGGTCCAAGACTATTTCCATGAATTCCATAATAAGTTCTTTTTTTTTAATCATTTCCTAGTTTGGTATTCCTGTGCAGACTCTCTAGGAACCAGTCTAATCCTTCTCTTTTCGGGATAGATGTGTACAAATCTACTATATCTATAGTTAAGAAAATTATTTCTGTATCCCAAAGTTCTTTCCGTATCCTTCCTAGAAAGTCCCACGAGTCTTTAAGAATATGCTCTGCATTCACTACCTGCTGTTTCAACCCCCTATCAATTACTACTCGAAAGAGGTATGTTTTCGACCCACGTCCATCCACTATAGGTCTAAAAGTTAGATTCTCAAGCCCCTTATGTATCTTTGGTATCCCAAATATAGTAGCCACTATTGGTTTCCTTAATTACAAATAGTTATATAAATCTTCTGTTATTCTTTCTTCTATTAGATATTCTTCTAAATAGTAGTCTATCCTTCTGTGGCTAATATTTATTTTGTTTACTGATGATAAGTGTTTGAATCATTGAGCATCTCAAAGACTTTTTGGGAGTATTCTAAGGTATCATACAATACCATTCCACCCCCTTTATCTGGTCGCATCACTCTAACAGTCTTGTCCTCTTTTAATGATTTTAGAACTTCATTTTCTTTCCTACTCAGATTTTTGTTCATAGGTACGTGCTGTTCTTTCCCTTTCAATCTATAAATGTCTTCCATTATAGCTCTTTCTAATATATTTAATGTTGGATCTAATGGTGGGTTAATACACACTTTTATTCTTAGGTTCTATACTACTAAATCTCCTTTCATTTATTTTTTGTTCTTGAAACATATAGGCTAAATTAAATTTTCTCAGGTACATTTTTAGCTCAATAATTGTTTCAGTATAGTCAAACCGTCTTGCAGGTACAAATTTTAAACCTTTCATGCACAAGTAGAAATGTTCTTTACTTAGTTCTATACCTGCATAGTTGTAAATATGATATCCTTGCATTGTATATATCACTCCATCCTAGACAATATTTTCTACCATTTCTCACTTTTGTTCCTGTTCTTTTTGTTCCATTCCCTTTTCTGGTAATAGAATAGACTCCTATTCTAATTGGTTCGAGATTGATCTGTTTCCTAATCTGGCATCCAGTACTGTCATTACTAAGATGAAGCATTATTTTGCAGTTCGTGGTAGTCCGCACAAAGTTATTTCTGACAATGGCACACAGTTTATTAGCCAGCAATTCAAAAGATTCAACAAAGAGTGGGACTTTATCCATGTTATCAGTAGTCCTGAGTGTACCCACAGTCAAATGGTTTGGCAGAACGTGCAGTTCAAAGTGTGAAACAGTTACTAGAGAAGTCAAAACGACATAATAGTGATGTTTTCTTGAATCTCAGAAATATTCCTTGTGAACATCTTGGTTCACCTGCCTAGAGACTTCTGCCGAGACAAACCAGAACCACATTACCATTCAGCAATAGTTTATTAGTTCCAAGTGCTAAGAATAACAGATTAGTGAAAGCCCGTCTGTTAAAGAAATGTTTAGCCCAGAAGTCTTATTACGATAGGTTCAGCAAACTGCTCAATCCATTACTTGAAGGAGAGACAGTGAGAATGCAAACATGCAAAGGTTATGATCGGATTGGAGTTGAGGAGTATTTGCCCAGAGCCAAGATCGTACATTGTGGAACCACAAGGAGTAGAGTTTAGGTGGAATCTGAAACATTTGATGTCTGTGTCCGAGCCTGTACCACAGCACCTAGCTTATGAGAAAGACTCTCTATCTCAGAGTGAGTTATCCAGCTTTCCAGTTCCAGAGGACGTTCCAGTAAATATCCCTGTTACTGAGATGAATCATGAAATTCCTGATACGAGTTGTTCACTGAAGACTGTCCCTGTTGCTAAACCCAGTTCTGATTGCTGTATTACTAGATCAGGTCGCATTTCCAGACCATGTTACAGGTACATGGCAACTTGGACATGAACATTGCATTTGTTTCTGATGTCTGCATTATTGCATGTCTTATTCTAATGTAATTTCATTGAGGGCAATCTATGTAAGAGGGAGGATGTAGATCAATATGTATGTATGCCTTTAAGAAGCTTTCTAGGGGCTTGCACAAGTGTATAAATACTGAGCATGTGTGAGCCTGACTGCCATTTTGTAGTTAGCTGTTGAGATGTAAGCATGTATGTCCGTGTAGTCTGTCAATCAGTTCATTTATGTTTTGTAATGCTGGTATCCATCCTGATGTGTTCCTGTGTAATAAAGCATATACGCGAACTACCCTGCCTGTTCATCATCTGTACTAGAGAGAGACGAGCAACAGTATTTGTTAAGATCGCAAAGAAAAAGAGGAGGCTAAAGTGTAAAATCCAAGAGGCTCTCTTAAGATGACAAGGGCTATTATGTGAGGGTAAATGAGTTTTGGAGGAAGATTTGGTTACAGTGCTGTCAGTCTGTATGCCACCCATAGAGAACACTGGTATTATTAGGAATGAAGCTCAGATGCTGGCAGTTCAAGGCAGTTTTTTTGTAATTAATGGGGACTGGAATATGGTTGCAAAAAGGTAAGATGTAGACAGAGGACCAAAGTCAATAATGGTCAGTAAGGAAGTTATTTCCAGCTCATTTCCTTAAAACTGCAGGCTTTGAAAAAATCTGGTTACTAAGAAAGGTCATGGCTGTAGTACAGAATTATACCACCTGATGATGTCAATCTTCAGTCATTCTTGACTGTTGGGTTCGGTTCCGATCCTCGGAACTGACTCTGCCATTATAGCAAACTCACACCAGCCAGAAACTCTCAAGCTAAGGCGACACATAACTGCCTCTCTTCCCTTTGATCTTATTTGCCACGTAGAAAATCAGACATGTCAGCCGTGCTCTCAGCTAAGTGTTAAACTTTTTTGGATTATATAACTGTATTTGTCTAACCCTTTTTGCTCATTTTCCTTCTTTTTTGCCATCTAAAGTTGTCGTTAGTTGTGACTGATTTGTATCTACCCTTTTTCTTACTTTCTAGGTGTTTTGACTTACCATCGTTGGTAACGACCCCTCCTTTCCCTCTACCTACTGGTAATTATTTGATACCATCACTAGTATCCTTATTTCCCCCTTTTTTCATCTTGTCCTCTTTGTGGGTGATCTCGGGTACCATTGTACCATTGAACTCCCCTCTCTCACAACTACACTCTCCTATCTCTCCCCATCTTTACCCAATAACACAGCTCCTCACCTTCTCATTCAAAGTTTTCTCCTCTCAGAAAAACTCTATCCCCATAGTAACTAAACACCCCTTGACCATCACAACAGACCCAAATCATTTTCTTACTCTACTCAATTATCTTTCTAACCCAATCTTTCATCTCATTACCAGTCTTTTATCTGGTGATATCCATCCCAACCCCGGCCCCTCCTCCTTTTCCTCCTCACACAAGCCTATATTCTTTACTTCTCTAAACTCACAAAGTATAGTGAATAAAGTCCCTACCCTCCATGCATGGCTCATGCATAACAAACCTGACATACTATCTATTTCAGAAACATGGTTAAAGCCCTCTATAAAAGACTCTGAAATAACTCCACCCAGCTATTCAATCATTAGAAAAGACAGGACCCAGAAGAAAGGCGGTGGAGTTGCTCTCCTATATTCTTCTTCCTTGCTAGTTACCCCCTACGACAAACCTACTCCTACATTTAATAACGCTGAAGTACTCCTCACTCTCCTACAAGTTAATAAGCACAAACACATATGCCTAGCATCCCTCTACATCCCCCCAGGGGACAATATTTCTACACTTGAAAACATCCTCTCATGGCTCTCTGACAATATTAGCAATGAAACCATAATCTTAGGAGATGTAAATATCAACTGGGCCTCCATCCAGTCTCCAACCAACCCTCTTAACATCAACCTATATAACTTTTCCCAGCTAATCAACACCATAACACACCCATCAAAAGACCCCCCTGTGGCACCATCCTTGACTGGATTCTAGTGTCACATCCCCACTATTTTTCAGATAGAGGTACTCTTCCAGTCCCTCTTAGCGATCACCTGCCTATTTTCACTCACCAACTCCCCTGTATCTCCTACCGCACCCACAACTACATCACTACTCGCAATGACAAACGCTTTAACCCATCAACCTTCGTAGATTCCCTGAAAGCAATTAATTGGAACAATCTAAAGACACTGCCCTTAGAAGAAGCAGTTGCTCACTTTAACTCTACATTCTTAGGAATACTTGATTCCCAAGCCCCTCTAAGAACAAAAAGAATAAAAACAAATTCAGCCCCCTGGCTAACCAAAACCACACTATCAACCATGTGCCTTAGAGACAAAGCCTGGGGACTCTTTCTGAGAAATAAGACCCCAGAACACCATATTGCGTACAAAACCCTTCGAAATAAAGTAAAAAAGCTAATAATCTCTGATAGACAAAAATACTTCTTCATACTCCAAAACAATAATAAAACTAACCCTCAAAGATTCTGGAAGGGGATCTCCACCCTCCTTAACCCCAGCAAACCAAACACCCCAACCCCAGACCCAAATAGCCCAGACTTAGATTTAGCTACGCAGTTCAACTCCTTTTTCATCGACTCTATTAGCAAACTCACCTCCTCCTTCACATGCTCCACCTCACTATCTAATACACCCCCTCCCTCTCCCACAAACAACCCTATCCCCAATTCTATTTCACACTGTCTATTTTCCACCTTATCCACTACTCTAACCGCCTCATCACCTGTACCTTCCTCAAATTCTGTCTCTCTCCATCCCTCTCTATTCTCATTAAAACCTATACCCACTTCCACTATAAAGAAACTCCTTCAGAAACTGAAGCCATGTACTAACGCTCCTGACAACATTCCCTCTTACTTCCTAAGTATAGCCGCAGATGCAATTGCCTATCCCATTAGCATTCTAATCAACCGCTCCATCCATGAATGCACAGTGCCCCAACTGTGGAAGCAAGCCTTCATCATCCCCCTGCATAAAGGAGGCAACAATTGTAACGTCAACAACTTCCGTCCTATTGCTATCCTGTCCCCCATTTCTAAACTTTTGGAAAAGTGTATCCACCTTCAACTCTTGCCACATCTCTTAGATAACAACCTTCTAACCCCTACACAACACGGATTCAGGCCAAATAACAGCACTATGACAGCCCTCTTGTCCTTTCTTGAGACTGTTAACACAGCACGTGATTCCGGCCACATTGTCTCTACCCTACTACTTGACCTCTCCAAGGCCTTCGACACTATCTCACACAATCTGCTCTTAACCAAACTGTCAAAATTTAACCTCTCTCCCTCCTCCATAAATTGGTTCTCCAGTTATCTATCAAATAGATACCAAGCTGTAATATGGAAAAAGGCCACTTCCCCTTTCCTTAGTACCCCCACTGGAGTTCCCCAAGGATCTATTCTTGGTCCTCTCCTCTTCAATATATTTATAAATGATTTCCACAAATCCATTCCTTTTGCAAACATCATCCAATATGCAGATGATTCTACTATTATCTGCTCTGCCACTTCATTCTCTCTGCTCCCAAAACTTACTCAGGAAGCTTTTTCAATTACTGAACATTGGATGAAAATAAATCACTTAGCACTCAATGCCTCCAAAACAAAACTTATGGTATTCACCCCCTCCAAATCCACTTCCTTCAATATAAACTCCTTCTCAATTACCAGCCAAAATAACTCACCCCTTGAACTAGTGTCTGAAACTAAGCTACTAGGTGTACAAATTGACAATCGGCTTAGTTACAACTCCCATCTACAACTAAATATTAAAAAAAAAATCAGAAACTAGGTATGCTCTACCGTCAGAATCAGTACCTTACAAGCTCCTCCAAAATCACACTCGCTTCCTCTTTTCTCATCCCCTCCCTTCTCTACGGGGCCCCATTACTGACCAATCTTCAGACCTCTCTAAAAAACCAGCTTTCCTCCTGCTATAACAAAATCGCCAAATTCGCTAATGGTCACAGGTCCTCCACCCACCACTGTTCCTCTCTCCAAAAACTAAATTGGCTCGAATTACCTAATCATCTCATATATATACAGCTGACTTTCGCTCATAAGCTCATTCTTAGCCCCCCTCTTTGTCCCTCCCTGTCTTCTGCCTTCAAAATGCACCTACCAAATAGAGTCTTAAGGTCTAACAATCAAAACCTATTAGAAGTTCATAAACCATCTCATCCCCCAGGCAAACACTTACTATCCTTTAACCTTGCCCGTCTCTGGAACTCACTCCCACCATCCATTCGTACCACCTCTAACCAGTACATGTTCAAAAAATCTCTTCATACATATCTAAGGTCCCAATGGGATTGTTCTTGCTCCCACCCCTCATAAATATATGATATCTCAACCTCCTTTACGCTTATGATACTTAACTCTACCTAACAAAGCTTATGTTCCCTCAGAATATCTACTCTGTAATGTAATTTTATGTTTCCCTCTGAATAACTACTCTGCAATGTATATCACGTTACTGTTTCAGCTTATTTACCTCTCATTAATCCTCATCAGATTGTATTGTTTTGAATGCTTCTTGAATTTGAGCTTAAATGTTTTATCTTCTACTCTGTATAATTATTATTGTAATTTTTTGTATGTACCTAATTTGTCTGTATTGGAGCTTTTCTCCACAGGACTCCATTGAAAACGGGTTCTTTTGGCCCAATGGACTATCCTGGTAAACCAACTGCAAATAAATAAATAAATAAATTGTTGGTATATACAAAAAAAAAAAACTTTATTCTGTACTATTTGTTTTTCTTGAGTGTTTGTGTCCTATGTGTGTCTGTGTGAGTGCCTTTTTCTGGCTGGAAAATGGCAGAAAAGCAGAAGGGAACCACAGGGTTCAAACAATGTAGGGACTGTGGCAGAAAGATGCCCAATTCCAATGGACAACTTTCATATGTTTACAGCTTGGGTGTCCCTCATCTTGAGATACAACCTCCATGTGAACTCTGCAAGGGTTTCAGTGCTCACACCTTTGCAGAGAGACTAAACAAACTTATTCTTAAGGGTTTACTAAAATTCCTATTCAGTGAATGAAGCTTTGTCTGAGGTGGAGACATCTAAATCTTCCAGGACAGATTCAAAGAAAAGGAGACATTTGGTACCATCATCTCCCAAGGTACACAAATCTAAGACTCCAAAGTCTCAGTTTCTGACTCATCCATTGGAACCAAAGCTTAAAGTTCCTAAGACTGCACAGACTCCTGCTCCAGCACCAAAACCTGTAAAAATCCCCCACGGTACAGTGAATTATTGAGACTACTCCGACTTCTACGGTGATGAATCTTGTCTTCGGTACCGATGACCTCCCCGGTACCAGCAATAGTCTCCTCAAATATTTTGTTTCCATCTTCCCCATTCCAAGCAAATTTCTGTTTAGCAGACATGGTGCCAAAGGTTGAGATACTAAGTACCCCAGGACTAAGATATCTCATCTATAGACCCCTTTTTGGATCAGCAGTTAAGTCCCTTTGTAGATAGACTGGAATCACCCTCGGGGATGTCCATCCGTTCCTCCAGGAGTCTTTCAGAACTGGATGTAGTTAGATTGGTGGATCAGCTCTTGGCAGCCAGAGGTCTTCCTGCTACCTTTCAGACCTCCCTCCCTCCCGGAGCCGAAGTGCACTCTCTCAGGACTCCCAAATATCTTCCTCCTTCAGCCTCTCCGCAGGTCTTGGAGCCCACTACTTTGATGTTCCTGGTGCCCAACTACCTCAGTACCAACAGTGGGTCTCACCTTGATACTGAAACCAACTCTGTGGTCTTCAGCTCCATCTGAGTCATCACACCCACAGGACTGTGATTTGGCTGCCGGCTCCAGGATTCCTGGATAGGCTCCATTTTTTTTCTGTGGCGCCAAGTCTTTCTTGCCATGCGGTGCCCGAAGCAGTTCGCAAGTGCCGGTCGGCCAACTCCTGAAATTTTCATCTTCGAGTTTCAGAACCGAGGTCTTCAACTAAAGCTAAGTAGCCCGTTGGGGAAACTTTTTCTTGCTCCTTACCGATGTCAGTAAAAGTTAATAATTGCATTACTTGTGGAAAGCAAATACCTAATAAAGATTTTCATTCGTACGGTATTCCTTGCCTAGGCCCTGACCACAACGTACTTTGCTGTCGGTTTTGTGCTTTAATCACGGCACTATCCGTCGTCGGTATAGTTTCGCCTCTAAATATTTCGGTTCTCGGTTTAATTATCCAGAAATGTCAGTTAGCCATCCGACTACCGGGATTCCGAAAAAATGTAAAGATAAAGACAGAGACAGGCCGCCGAGGTCCAAAATTGCCGATGATGCTTCTCCTAAGCCAGTCGACAGTTCGCTGGTACTCAGGCGCTTTCGCAGCCCCTGATGCCCACTACTTTTGATTCGCAGGCCTCTACTGAGACCCATTCGGAGTCCGGTATGCCGCGAGATGCTTCAGCTGTGGAACTCGCGGATGTCTCTACCTTGGATGGATCCGAAGCCGCTGTGCAGGCACCACCGGCTTCTGAGGGTGTATTCAGGCCTACGGACTTGCATATTCAATCGATGCCTCCTTCTTTACTTAGGCCTAAATCTTGATCCATGTCTAAAAAACCGGTGGCCAGGCCACATGCTCAGGCCTCTATGCCTGAAAAACAAATTATAACAATGGCTGAAGATCTAATAACTCTAATCAGGGGTAGCCACCCCCCCCCCTTCTAAGAGGCCTAGGACTGAAGTTGATTATTAATCTTCTGATCAGGATTCTGTTTTTTCTGATTCTTCTGATGATCTAGATTTGCCCTTACCTACTTATGAAGATTCTGATGCAGAGGACTGTATTCCCTCTGCTTCCCCTCCTGAGGATTTTTCTTTTGGGGAAACCTTACATACTCTAAGGGAGCATTTCCACTGGGAAAGCCAGGATTTTTCTGATTCAAAAAAGAGGCTTAGGGATTTCCTTCTCCTACCTCAGCATAGGCCTTTAGCTATTCCTCCTGTACTAGACATTGTTGTTGATGCTTTTTCGGAATCTAGTTTGGCCGCTGATTCCCTGCCTCCTGCTCCCAGAAAACCTGACAAGATACTACAGGGTCCCTGAGTCCCACAAGTTCCTTTTCAAAAATCCTATTGCAGATCCAGAGACTATTTCACAGGGGCCCAAGGGCATTAAGGCTTCTACTGCTAAAATCCTACCCCTTCTGATAGAGACTCCCGGGCGCTGGATAAATGGGGTAAGTAGGTTTACACGTCTGCAGCCTTGGCCATTATTGCTTTAAACTTCCAGTTTCATATTTAAAGTATCAGCAACATGTTATTGGACAGCTTAAACAGAAAATGATGTTGATTCCTGACTGTGTGGAAAATAAAGAATTACAGGATTTAATGCATTCTGCCGAACAAGTTGGAAAACATACTTTGCAATGTGGTTTTGATTCATTAGAGGCCTCTTGCAGGGATGCAGTTACTGGGTCTGTGCTCAGAAAGGCATGCTTGGCTTAAGGAGCAATCTTTGCCTTATCATGTTAAAGCTAAATTGTTGGATGCTCCTTTAAATCAGGACCACCTGTTTGGCAACAAGGCTGAGGAAGTTCTTAAAAAGATGGAAGATAAAGCTAAATCTATGCAATCTGTTAAAGATTTCTTGCAAGTTCAACCTCCTAGATTTAGTAGGCACTGGCCGTCTAATAATTGGTCTTTTCCAGTCCCTTCCAGGTCTTCTCAAGCCAAACCCAGACACAGCAAAAACCCCAGGTTTCAGTCCCAGGGGACTCACAGAACTAAGCAGTGGGGGGCCTCCAGTTCCAAGTCTGGAAATAATAAGACTCCTCCCTATGGTAAACTGTCTCAATGACTTCCTTTTAAAATTTCCAAGCACTTATCAACTGACTGCCCCTTTGGGGGGAAAGATTGCTCTTCATGCAAAGAATTGGGAACTCATTATCCAGGACAAATGGGTTTTAAATATAGTGTCCCAGCGATACAGATTTCACTTCCACACATTGCCAACACCAAGTGGGTGGCCAGACCTACCCCTAAGTCAGTGGGCAGAGGCCCAAAAACAAGTACTTTCTCTTTTAAGCATAGGGGCTATTCAGCTGGTACCAGAAGAGGAAAAGGGACAAGGTTTCTACAAGAATTTTCCTGGTACCCAGAAAAGACAATTCGTGGCATCCTATCCTGGACCTATGTACTCTAAACACCTTTTTGGAGATTCCAAAATTCAAGATGCTGACTCTTCAGTTACTTCCTATGCTACGCAAAGATGCCTGGTTGGCAACACTAGATTTAAAAGAAGCATACCTGCACATCCCAATCGGGGAATCTTGCAGAAGATACCTACGCTTCAAAGCAGGCTACATGCACTATCAGTTCTCTGCACTGCCCTTTGGCTTATCTACTGCACCCAGGGTATTCACAAAGTGCCTAGCTCCAGTTATTGCATTTTACAGATAAAGAAATATTCAAATGTACCCATACCTGGATGATTGTCTAATTCAGGCAGAAAGCCAGGAAATACTTTTGAATCATCTGGCCTTTGTAAAAAGGGTTCTTACTTGTCTGGGGTGCACCATAAACGAAAAGAAATCACACCTGATACCCTGTCAACAAATTATATTCCTGGGAGCAAGCTTGAATACAACTTCCCAGATGGCTTACCTCACGCCAGAAAAGCAAATTCATTTGACAACCTACTTCAAACAAGTGGCCACAAAAACCCTGTTATCTGCAAGACAAATACTGCAAGCCTTGGGGTTCATGGCCTCCTGCATTCTTCTAATTCCATATGCAAGCCTGCATATGAGGAAGTTACAGTGGTATCTAAAAAGCCTATGGTGTCAACATTCTCAAGACCTAGAAACAATGATTCCTATCATACCCCTTGCCTATGCCTAGAGTTCCTTTGGTGGGCAGAGGCCTGCCACCAAAACAAGGGACTACCTTTCACACAACCCCCTGCCACCCAAACCCTAACAACAGATGCATCAGACTATGCATGGGGGACTCACCTGGCATGGAAGTGCATTCAGGGCATATCAATCAAAAAGAAATGTTAGCTGTACAGAGTGCTCTGACAGCCTTCAAGGACCACATTCTTCCAGGACAACTAATGGTAAAGATGGGCAACACCACTGTTGTGTGGTACATAAACAAGCAGGGGGGAGGGTACACATTCTTACCCCCTCTGCAGACTAGCCATGGCATTGTGGAACACAGCCTTGAGCTACAAAGTGCACCTATAAGCTCAATTCCTGCCAGAAAAATGAAATACGCTGGCAGACTGACTAAGCAGAAACCTCATAGACCCACACGAGTGGAAATTGGAACCAAGGATTTTCAACATGTTGACAAGCAAATGGGGGAGCCCAGATATAGACCTGTTTGCCTCTCCCCAGAACTACCAATTGGGCAAATTTTGCACAAAGACTCCCCACAAACAAGCCTGGGAAGTGGATACTCTGTCCTTCAGCCGGAAAAACCTATCAGTCTATGCCTTCCCCCCTATGCCTCTGCTCTCCACAGTACTACTAAAAATCAAACAGGACAAACCAAGGATGATTTTAATTGCTCCAGACTGGCCGCACCAACACTGGTACCCCCTCCTGTGCAGTATGCCACGGTTATCTCCATGGCACCAGCCTCAGACTCCTTCCCTGCTGTCTTAGCAGGAGAACCAGATTCTGCACCCTCAGCTTCTAACACTAAACCTTGCAGCCTGGCTAATTACTTAATCTCTCCTTTACCATCCCTCAGCAAACCTGTGATGGATATAATTTTAGAGGCAAGGAGGCCTAATACTAGAAAGTCTTATGCTGAAAAATGGAAAAGATTCTGTGCCTGGAACCAATCTCAAGGGATGAGCACAGCAGCACCCAATTTACCTCAGATTTTACAATACTTAATTGAGATGCTTCACAAGGGCCTGTCTTTTTTCTCCATTAAAATCCACGCCTTAGCCATTTCAGCTCATTATAACACAGAACCTCCCCTCTTCTCTCGTCTACTGCTCAAGCAGTTCCTCAGAGGGGCCAAAAATTCGAGACTACCCAGGAGAGCTCCAACCCCAGCCTGGGTCCTTAACTTTGTCTTGGAGAAACTCACTCTACCTCCTTTCTAGCCAGCTGCTACTGCAGACTTAAATTTCTTTCTTGGAAAAGAGCTTTCCTTTTAGCAATCACTTCAGCTAGAAGGGTATCTGAATTACAGGCCCTTATGGCAGTGGAGCCTTTCATCATCTTTCATGCGGACAGGGTGTCCTCAGAACCAATCCATCCTTCATGCCCAAGGTGGTAACCAGTGTGGCTCTTAATCAGTCCATTCATTTGCCAACCTTCTTTCCCAATCCACAGAATAAAGGGGAACGGATACTGCATTCCTTAGATGTGCACAGACAACTTAGATTCTACTTGGACAGGACTAAACCTCAAAGGAAATCTGAACAACTGCTGGTGGCATTTGCTGCAGAGGCAGAGGGGAAGGCTATTTCAAAGCAAACCATTGCATTCATTTCTGCTATAAGCACCATGGAAACCCTATCCCCAGGGGATCAGACCTCACTCCACCAGGGCTGCATCTATCTCAGAGGCGTCCCTACCAGGGATATCCTAGAAGCTGCTACCGGGAGTTCTGTACATACTTTCAACAAGCATTATCATTTGCCAGTTTTCTCTAAATCCAGAGCTGGCTTTGCCACTGCAGTCTTGCAGGGCCTTATAGCTGGCCCTAATGCTATCTAAATTCCTCCTCCCAACCATAGCTGTTGGAATCTCATCAAATATAATGACTGCAACAGTGAAACATGAAGAACATAGTACAGTCGTGTACACTTGCCATAATGTAGATGTTCGAGTGTATTCACTGTTGCAGTCCTGGTTACCCTCCCTCCAGCCCCCTAACTTATTTTGGCTATACCTCGACTTTCCTTTATTATGCTTAAAAGCATTTTTGGTGTATTTGCTTTTTTGTTGGAGGTATATCTTTGTGCTTTTATGTTTAATTGCTTCCCATTAGGGGGGCACCTGACATCTGGGGCACGAAAAACTGATGTAATGGCATTGGCTGCATGTTTTATACCCCTGACAACCTGACGTCATGGAAGAAGGGGCAGCAAGCGACGCAGGACCCGAGACTTTGTTAATCAGGCCGACTGAGTGCAAGCAGATAACCCGAATGTAATGACTGCACCAGTGAATACACTCGAACATCTACATTTATGGTAAGTGTCCACAACTGTACTTTCTTGGTGCCCTGGCAGTTACAAGTCCTCTTGTGGTGCCTACTCTGGGAGGCAGCTCGTCAGAGTGGGGTGTGACTCTGGTTCTGAGGTTGTCTTTCTTGGTTCCGGGCTCCCATCCCTCTTCGGGTGGGCCTGCCTTCCAGATTATGGAGAGAGGCCTAGCCTCAGCAGGCTCACAGATGGCACCATCCCCGAATGAGTGTCATATTTATGTATCCTCTGGTTCACAACTGTCACAGTCTGCTACGACGATACAGTGGGCACAAGAGCAGCAAGATACCCTAGTGTAGGGTCCCCTTTCTTAGGTGTCATCCTCAGATCTCCCCCCTGAGGAGCCACCACATAAGAGATTGTGCAAGAGGAAGCACTTGGATTCTCCAGAAGAATCAGTCACTGAAGATGCATATTTTGATGAAGGGGAAGGGTCCCCACAATCATCCTCTGAAGATATCTCCTTTGGATGCATCCTGGAGATTCTGTAACAGAGGGGTGATTGGAAGTCCTCATACATATCCTCCAAGGAATCTGTCTTTTTGCAGGCATTTCGTGCCCAACCCTCTACTTCTTGGATGACCCTCCCTGCAAATGAACTAATTAAACTCGTCGTGCAGCGTGCATGGAAGGCTCCTGACACTGTAGAGCCAATTCCCCAGAGACCGGACAAAATTCTTTGAGCCCTGGAGGATCAGCCCCATTGGTCAAAATGTCTAGCAGTGGATGCCATGGTGGTGGTGGCAGCCGCTAAAAAGGAACTTGCTAAAGAGAGTTCAACTTGCCATTCTCCAAACCAAGAGTCTCAGATGATGGACAGATTTGGGAAGTGGGTCTTTGCTTCAATGACCTTCACTATTCAGTCTTTGAGCTTCTTGGCACACTTCACCCGACTCCAAAGGGATCTGCTAACTGAGCTTTCAGGTACTTTGGCAGTAGCAGTGTCTGACAAGGTCCAGGATAAGGTTGCCTCCCAGCTTGCCACCCTAGAGTTGATATCCAACTCGTCTGTGCATCTTATTGCACATACAACTGAAGGGATGTCCAGGGCAGTGGGTACAGGTGTTGCCATTAGCTGCCACACCTGGATGCACTTATGTGATTTTGCGGATCCCATTAAGTCTTCCTTTGTCAATGCTCCTGTTGATGCTACTTAGTTGTTTGGCCCAAAAGTCAGACATATTAGCCAGGTGTGAGAAGGACGGAAAGACCCTTTCTGCTGTGGGTGTGCGTTTTTCCATTCCTCAACAACCTTACTTCAGGAATCAGATGAGTGAAAAGATGTGGTTCAGGAAGACCAAAGGGCTTTGTGGGACACACATGGCAAGTATTCCCCCAGGGCACAGGGGGGAACTCACCCCTCCCATGCAAATAGGGCCCACACAACCAGGGTTCCAGGGATTCCTTTTCTGGACATCCCTACCAGTGCTCCTGAGCGGCAGCCTGATTGCTTACCTCTGGAAGCAGTCGGGGGAAGATTCCCTGTGCACCACTATGCCTGGCTCACAATAACCTTGGATTTCTGAGTGCAGACAGTTACCAGAGGTTCCCATATTCCCTTCAGTCTTTATCCCAAACCACAAAGGTGAATCCCCGATGTTCCACCCAGTCCAAGTGCTACAGTAGCATGAGAGATTCAAAAGCTGCTTCAAAAAAGAGTCATCCAGACAGTCCCACCAGACTAGATAGAATCCAGATTTTACTCAAGATTTTTTTTAGTGCCAAAAAAGACAGGGGACTGGAGGCCAGTCTTGAACCTCAGTGTACTGAACAAATTTATGCAACAAACAAAATTCTGGATGGTCTATCCTTCCTTTTCTGGAGAAAGATGATTGGATGTACTCCATAGAGCTTCAGGATGCGTATTACCACATAAAGATGGAAAAATACTCCAGAAGATATCTCCGCTTCCGGCTAGTAGCCAGTCATTACCAATTTCGAGCACTGCCCTTTGGTCTCACTACAGCCCCCAGTGTGTTCACCAAATGCATGGCAGTTGTAGCAGCTCACTTAAGGCTACAGGGATTCCTTGTGTCTCCATATTTAGACCACTGGCTCCTCACTGTCCCCACCAGGCATCTGCTGCTTTCCGCCTTGGACTCAATTCTACTTCTTGCTGAGTTCTTAGGCATTTCAGTAAACAGAGAAAAATTACAACCATCTCCCACATAGGACAAAGAATACATCGGAGCAGAACTAAACACAAAATTCTGCATGGCTTCCCTTCCTCATCACAGACTGATAAAGTTGAGGCTGCAACTTCAAGTGATAGTCTCTCAGGACAAAGTTCCTGCTTGTCTAGTCTTATAACAGAAAAAACAGCAAATAGTACCACACTCCACCAAAGTAAAGCTCACTTTCTCCAAAGTCTCAAATAAAACAAACGGTGAGCAATTCACCAGGCTGCATAAGTCTTATTTAGCCTGGTGAATTGCTCACTGTTTGTTTTATTTTAGTCTTATAACTTCTTGGGTCCATGGCAGCAACAATCACCTTAGTCTCCCTGGCGAGGTACCACATGAGGCTGCTTCAGTGGTTCCCGGTGTCATAATGGTCACTGTTAACTCACCCAGTGTCCCATCCAGTCCTCATAAACTGTTGCAGACAGGATTTATCTTGGTGGATAAAGCCAGAAGAGAACTTATGGAGTCACCCTTTCTGCCCCTCTCAGCCCAAGGCTGTAGTGACCACGGATGCGATGGGGGGGATTTTCAGGGAAAGTCAATCAAAGGCACTTGGTGCCCTCAAGAGGCCAATCTGCATATCCGTTTCCTAGAACAGAGGGCAGTGCTTTTAGTGTTGCAAGCATTCCAGTCTGCCCTTCCTTCAGGGACAGTTGCTATCCAGTCAGACACCATGTCAATAGACTGGTACATCAACAAACAGGGGGGAACCAGGTCCAATCCTCTCTCAGGAAGCCCTAAGAGTTTGGCAATGGGCAGTCTCCTCCAACTGGTGTCTAATAGCAATGCATATTCCAGGGAATTCCAGCATGATTGCTGACAAACTAAGCAGGTCTATCCTTCTACCTCATGAGTGGTGTCTCAATCCCAATGTAACGACAATCTTGCTGCGACTTGTTTGCCTCTCCCATAAACCACAAATGCAGCAGATACTTTCCCGTAGCCCCCCCCCCCTAGTGGAGAGTCCCCGAAAGATGCACTTCTCCACAATTGGCCCCAGGTCGTGTATATGCCTTTCCACCAATCCCTGTGATTCCCCAATTTCTGAGGAAAGGCCAACAGTTGAGAAGCATAGTGATTCTCATTGCACCTTATTGGCCCCTTCAAGTCTGGTTTCCCTTTCTCTGGCCTCACCTAGTTCACCACCCATGGACTCTGGATCCAACTCCAGATCTGTTATCTCATCCTGACATGACAGCTTGGTTTCTCCACTTCCAGTAATGGCCAAGTGAAACATTTTGTCCTCCCCAGTGCAAAAGATACTTCTGCCTTCTCATAAACCATCCAACAGAAAACTTTATCTTAGCAAATGGAAGAGATTTGTTATTTGGTCTGATAAAAGTGGTCTTGATCTTTTCACAGCTCGAGTCGATACTGTCTTGGAATACTTAGCCACCTCATTTCAATTGGGAGCTTAACGTCCATCATTAGAGTTCATTTAGCTGCCATTTTGAATTTCCTTATCTCATTACATCTGGGTGACGCCTCAAGGTGCATCTGCAGTTAACTGCTACTGACGTCTCTAGAAGTCAGGTAGTGTGTGTGGGTTCATTTAAGCAGTTTTAAAGTAAAACTCATCTCCAGTTTGTCAATGGGAATTAATGGTGGAGTTAATTAATCCTGTGAGAATAAGAGTTAAAATACATCGCAAGTAAGATGGGTTTGGGTAATTACCACAGCTGGAAGGTTTACCGATTGAAATACTTTGCAGGAATGCTGTAGAGGATAGTTCCTTTTCCTCATGCATGAGGCTGGGGGTTTTACGCCTACCACTTTGTTCTATGCAGGACTGGGGACTGCTGTCCAGTTCTGGACATTAGCAGAGTTGTTGAGCACCACTGGTACATCTGATGTTATACTACTAATACTATTATATATGTAAAAGTGTACTCCTTAGCACTGCTTTGTATAGAGTGAATATTGCTACTTCGCTTATAATGTAAATGTTTACATTTTTCAATTACTTGAGCTTTTCTCCCCTGGCCTCTGCTGAAAAAGGACTTGTGTCCAGTCGGACTTTCCCAGTAAACAAATGTAAAGTAAAATAAAATAAAAATAAAAAAATGTCCCAAATTTTTTTTTGGGGGGGGGTCGATATGTTCTTATTGAATATGGTAATCTTTAGGTCTTCTGCAAGTCTACCCTTATTAAGATACCTTGCAAGATAGCTTTCTCTCTGCATCTCTAACACCTGAATCACAGCTATCTGCACATAAAAAATACAGGCTTTATAAAGTGTCATAATCTCATAAATGTTTGTATAAGAATTCTTCATCCGACCCGGCTGTGATATTAGTGGAATCTGATATGGCCTCAAAAGAATTTGCCATCTACTAATGTACTACTAAATGATATATGCAGTAGGGCTATAGATGAGTACAAAAGCAAAATGTAGAATTCTTTCTTTCTGTGCAGCAAATTACCAAACCTGTATGACAAGATACTTGTTGGCTATTTTGACAATATGAATAAATTAATATCTGACATTCCTGATTTTAACAATAAAAATGCTTTGCAGAAGATGCTTAATTCAGCTACACTGATAGCAAGGCAGAAGCAAGTGTGATGCTGTATGTGTAGTGATTGTCACATCTGTCTTAACATGCAGAAGGTCCTGGGGCAGGAGAAAATTACATAGAAAAAATGGAAATTGTAGGAACAACTCTTGCAGAAAATGTTTTGGAGGAAGAATGATGAGATTTAAGAGGGGGCAGAATTAGATTTGATTATATGGTATAAAACAATATGTGAAGTATAATGTTTGTAAATGTGATCGTGTGAATTTGGTTTGATTACTTTTATATAAACGTAAGTTTGCCTATATCACAAGTGAATTCAATAGAGGTGTTTCAAAAAAAAAAAAAAAAAACTTAAATGTCCTGGGTTCAGTTCCCTGTGAAACTATTGTTTTGCCCAGTTTGTGGCTGAAAAAGGGTCTTTGGATCAGTCCACCTCCCTAGTTACCAAATTAATGAATAAATAAATAAGACATTTTATAAAATGGCTCTGTTCTCTGCTCACTGCTCTTTAACATTTTCATTAATAAACCTGTATACCTCCTCTCAGCGAGCTTGCCTTGTTCAGTATGCAAATGACTCGGCTCTCATCCGTCCGCCCACTATAACTACAATCCATGACTCAAAACTAAACGAAATCCTGCATGGTTTCCTTTCCTCAACTCATTCAAACTGGCTACATCGAAACCAAATTTTACTTAATTCCAAAGACTAAACTACTAATGTTATGTTGTCCCATCTTGCCTTCATTCTTGCTGGTTGGGTTCGGAGCTGATCCTCTGCGCTGACTCTGCTATTTACTAAAGCTCGAGAGCTTATACTGGCTCGAGGCTAACCCCTATCCCAACATGCCTAGTGGTAGCTTCCCAGATCTTGTTTGCCACTTGCAGTGGTGAGATTGTGTCTAACCGACTACTGGCTCTGGCTAAGTACTTAGAGTTTTATCACTTAGATTATCCTTTCCAGGATTTTATTGTTGAATTACCTTGTTAGAGTGCATATTTATCCCCTTTTAGTCTACAACCTTTTTTCTACTTGTTGTTGGGTGCTCTTGGCCATCAATTTCTTCCTCAGGCCTTTTTTTTCCCCTTTGAGCCTGTTTAAATTAGAGGGTGGTTCTTCCCACCCTTTCAGAGTAGCCGTTTAAGTTTGAGGCACTCCTGTTGGGGGAGTCACCGTTTAAATTAGAGACTGTCCCCCTTTTCTTTTTCTCTTTCTTTAAAAAAAATATTCTTTGTTGTTGTTTGGGCTAGCTATTACAGCCTTGTTAGTAGTGTTAGTTGTGTGCTGTTACAGCTTTGCTTCTCACTGTGGTATTTTTGTCTAATTATCCACAATGTCCATAGAGTCGAAACCCTCTTGGTTCAAAAAATGTGACTCATGTTGCCAGAAAATGTCCCCTATGGACAGGCACATGAGTTGTTTATACTGTTTAGGGACTGTTCCACCTGCAGGGCTCCTGCTCTGTCTGTGATGCTTTCAGTTCCAGAGTCCTGCAGGAGAGAAAGAACGAATTAATTTTGCGTGGCCTTCTGAAGAACCCTCAAGATTCTTCGTCTCAGGTTCCTCAGCCAGCAAAGTTGTCCGAAACATCCACTAAGCCATCCTCATCGGTTCCAAGTTCGGAACAGTGTAAATCCACTCTCAAACCTTCGGCTCTGTCAGTTCCCAGTGTTGGCTACGACAAAGCCAAGTCTCCAGCGGCTCCATCAGTGTCCTCGGTGCCCGTCTGGACCCACAAAAGAACAAGGTCTCCTCCTTTGGAGCTATTGCGCTCTGCTCCACAATCTCCTTTGCTGCAATCTGGAGTGGGCAGTCACCGGTCCTCTTCTCACTCCTCTCAGTCTTCCAGGCTTTCGGATCATGATGTGGAAAGAGTGGTCAATAGGCTCCTCAAGTCATAGGCACTTGCCAAATTACTTTCAAGCCCAGCCCATAAGGAATTGGCTCCTTCGGCCCATCCAGCTTCTCCATCAGTTCCTTCTCCAACTCTCTTGAACTCAGAACTGGAGTGCATGGAGGGTTGTGGTGGTGGAACCATCGGCTGAGGTTACTTCTCCTTTATCGGTTCCCACACCCGCTCCAATCTCTTCGATGTCTCAGTCCATTGAGGGATCTGGGCGCCAAAGCTCTCTCGCCGGCTCTGAGGGGGGAAAGTGGCATCGGACCCTTGACCGACCCCCGCTCCTCCCTCTTGGAGCTTCGGCGCAGGTGAGCTTGGCTCCCACATCAGCCTCGGAGCCATCGCTCTCAGTTCGCAGGAGTTCTCTGGGATCTTCAGACCCGGAGACTCCTTTGACTTGGGACCGTGGCACCTTCGAGGTGATGAGCATGCTATCTCTTGAGACCGTTCCACCCTCGACTCTGTTGTCTCCTCCTCTCTTGGTGCCTGTGCCTGCCTTTGCCCCTCCTCCTCCTGCCTCCAAGCGTAGGGATCCTATGCCCCAGGATGCCTCATTGGGTGACCCCACTTCGTTTGAAACCTCCCCCGAACACTCAGAGGAGGTCCCTCAGAAGAAAAAATGTAAGAGGAAGCATCTGGACTCCCCTGAGTCCATCACTTTAGACACAGACTTGGATGAATCGGAAGGGTACCCCTCTGAGAATGTCTCTTTTTCAGACATCTTGGAAATCCTTAGACAGAGGGGTGGCTGGAAGTCCATAGCCCCTTCTGAAGATGAGTCTGTCTACCTGGACGCATTTGGTTCCCGACCCTCCACCTCTTGGGTGTCCCCACCTTTTGACCCACTTTTGTCTGTAGTGAGTCGAAAGGCGTGGAGTGCTCCAGAGACCATGGAACCAGTTCTGAGATCTAATACATTTATAACTGCACCCGAGGATAAATCTTTCCTTTCCAAAGGGGTTCCTGTTGATGCCATGGTGGTGGCAGCAGCCATTAAGAAGGAACTTGCGGAAACCTCTTTATCTGTCCATCTGCAGAACAAGGAGTCCCGTTCTCTTCAGCAACCTTTACTCTCAGGTCACTGAGAGTAAAGGTTGCTGAAGAGAACATACGCTTCCCATACCTGTCCATCGTATGTTCTCTTTAGCAACCTTTACTCTCAAGTCACTGAATTACTTGTCAGACTTCACGCGACTTCAGAGGGATCTCCTAAAGGAGTTAGGAGATACCCTGCAGGATCTTACAACTGAGGGAGTTGCAAATAGGGCGGCTTCCCAGCTTGTGACCTTGACTTAAGTGGTTAACTCCTCCATGAAGCTAATTTCTTATGTGGCAGATGGAGTGAGTAGGGCAGCAGGTACCAGAGTTGCTTTGTGGAGACACTCCTGGGTGCGCCTTTTTCAGTTTGCAGAACCTTTCAAGTCTTTTTTTTACCAATGCCCCCTTTGATGGCCAGTTCTTGTTTGAGCCTCAGGTAAAAGAGACTCTCATCAGGTGTGAACAGGATGGCAAGACTCTCTCTGCCGTAGGAGTCTGTTTTACCACTCCATCTCAACCCTATCTTAAAAGTCAGAAGAGTTGAAAGATGTTTTGAAAATTCCAGGGAGCTTCGCCTGACACACGTGGAGATTTTTCCCCCAGGGGCAGAGGAGGAAATAACAATGGAAGAGGCCGGCCTCTCAGCAAAGGGGGTCCACAACAGCAAGGCAACAGAGATACATTCTCTGCTAGGCCCTTTTCAGCACTCCTGAACGAGGCCCGACTGTCCGTCTCTGGAGGCAGTCGGGGGCAGACTATCATTGTACCCAGCAGCTTGGCAAACTATCACGAAAGAAGCATGGGTACTGTTAATAATATCCAGGGGTTACAAAATTCCCTTTTCCCAGTTTACCCCCCTCAAGAGAAAAATGTTCTATCCCAGATGTTCCACCCAGTCTTCGGGATCAAGCAATCCTAGAGGTACAAAGATTGCTAGAAAAAAGAGCCATCCAAGAAGTCCCCACAGACCAAATCTTTTTACTTCCAAAAAAGACAGGGGGCTGGAGATGCATTTTGGATCTCTGCAAGCTAAACAAATCTGTAAAAAAGACAAAGCTCCAGATGGTAACACTGCAGTCCATTATTCCTTTCATGGGTCAGGACAATTGGATATGCTCCATTGATCTCCAGGATGCGTACTACCACATAAAAATGGACAGGTGATCCAGGAGATTCCTACGCTTCCGGCTGGGAGCCAGTCGTTATCAGTTCAGAGCTCTGCCCTTTGGTCTCACCACAGCCCCCCAGGGTGTTCAAGTGTATGGCAGTGGTCACGGCTCACCTGAGGTGTCTAGGATTCCAGGTGTTTCCATATCTAGATGACTGGCTCCTCATTGCCACCACCGAACATCAACTAATCAAAGCACGGGACTACACGATTCAAACTTCTTCCCAGCTAGGCATCACAATAAACTATGAAAAGTCTGCCTTGTCAGTGTATTATCTTCATAGGGGAAGACTTAGATACGATAGCAAGGCTGCCTCAAGACAGGGTATCAATCATTCATCAGCAAGTTTCGTGTCTCATAAAAAAGACGAGAGTTCAGGCAAGAGAAGTATTGCAAGTCTTGGGCTCAGTGGCCGCAGCAATTACCCTAGTTCCTATGGTTCGCTTCCACATGAGGATTCTGCAGTGGCTTCTTTTCGCTCAATGGTCTTTCCAGGATTTACCAATGTCACACATGATCTTGATCACAGAATCTTGCAAAAGACTTAGCATGGTGGCTTGTCTCCCCCCAGGTGACACTGGGCAGACCTTTTCTAGACCCCCATCCAGTAGCCACAGTGACCACGGACGCCTCCCAGATTGGGGGGGGGGCATTATCTGGGACAGACTGTCCAAGGAATGTGGCAACCTCACGAGTACCATTTGCACATCAGTGTTCTAGAGATGAGAGCAGTGCTTCTGGCATTGCAAACACTTCAAGACTACCTACCTACTGGGACCATTACAATTCAAACAGACAGTATGTCAGTGGTATGGTACATCAACAAGCAGGGCGGGACCAGATTTTACCCGTTATGTCAGGAGGCCCTTCGAGTATGGCAATGGGTGATGTCTTCCGAACGTTTTCTGATTGCAACGCACATTCCCGGAAAATCCAACTTGATAGCGGACAGGTTCAGCAGGGCTATCCTCATGCCTCACGAGTGGTCCTTGAAGCAAGAAGTTGCGGATTTGATTTTTCGCAAATGGGGCCAGCCATGCTGCAATCTTTTTGCCACTCCCCTTAACAACAAATGCAGCAGCTACTTCGCCCAAGTCCCTCCACTAGGACAGTCACCCAGAGATGCACTTGTTCATGATTGGCCTCCGGGACTACTCTATGCCTTTCCCTCTAATCCTAAAGGTACTTCAGAAAGCAAAGTCACTGGGTTGCAAACTCATCCTCATTGCCCCTTACTGGCCTCGTCAGATATGGTTTCCATTTCTCCGCCATCACCTTCAAGTGGAGCCTTGGATACTGGACCCAGTTCCGGACCTCCTGACACATCAGTCGGGTGGGCTCCATCCATCCCTTCACACTGTCAAGCTGACTGCTTGGTTTCTCCACTTCCAGTCTTAGCCAGGCTTCCTAAAATTTCCCTGCCAGTACAACACATCCAAGTGTCCTCTCACAAGCCGAATACCAGGAAGATTTACACTAGCAGATGGAAGAGGTTCTCTTATTGGGCGAGAAGTAATGATATTAATCCCTTCACTGCTCCTGATCACAAGATTCTTGATTTCCTGGCTGAAACCTTTGAACGAGGGGCAGCTACAGCTACTATTAGGGTCCAACTAGCTGCCATCTCTAATTTTCATGTAGGAGAGTTGGGCTCTAACATCATGTCCCATAAGCTGTGCAGAGCATTTTTATGAGGTACAACTCTTTTACAGCCCCCAGTAAGAGAACCTCCCCCCGGGACCTAAATTTGGTTTTAGCCTCTTTGGTTCTTCCACCCTTTGAACCAGCAGCATCTTGCCCCCCTCAAATTTTTATCTTGGAAAACCGTTTTCTTTGTTGCCATCACCTCAGCTAGAAGGGTTTCTGAATTACACGCTTTATCTATTCACCCGCCATATCTCATTTTTCACAATGATAGTGTCTCTCTTAGAACCAGTCCTTCCTTCTTACCAAAGGTATGCTCAGAGTATAATTTGAATCAATCCATTGAGCTTCCTGTATTCTTCCCCAATTATGGCAACAAGGCAGAGTATAGACTCCACCAATTGGATGTTCATAGACAATTACATTTTTATTTACACAGCACCAAAGACCGTAGAAAATCAGATCAATTGTTTGTATCCTCTCCAGTTTCAAAAGTGACCTTTATCAAAGTGGCTGTCAGATACAATCAGTTGTTGTTATGATTTGCATAAGTAGCTTCCAGGGAGGACCAGAGGATACTCAACCAGGGCCTTAGCTACCTCTGTTGCCCTCCAAGCCAAATTGCCCTTAGATTCAATCTGTGCAGCAGCAACATGGGCAAATCCTCATACTTATCAGTCATTACAAAGTGGATGTGGTCTCTTGGAACAGGGCATCCTTTGGTTCCATGGTCCTGAAGAGTTTGTTCCAGTGAGCCACCCATGAACCAGGTGCTCGGGACGCTGTCCCAACCAGCAAGAATGAAGGCGAAAACATAAAGAAGTTATGTGCCTACCATAATGTTCCGTGTTTGTTGTCCTTCATCTCTCCTTCCTTCTTGCACCCCCCCCCCTCCTTCTCCCTTCCTGGTGTATCGAGAGGAATTTCTTCATTGGTTCACTGGCTGAGTTTCCTGTTGACATACCAGGTTAGTTAACCGTGCTTTGTCTTTCCTCTTTGGTTCTTAACCTTAAATGTGTAAGAGCTTAATAAAAATTGCGTTTACTATGTTTTGTCTAGTGTGGGCTATTACAAATGAGATCTGGGTAGCTACCGCTAGGCATGTTGGGATAGGGGTTAGCCTCAAGCCAGTATAAGCTCTCGAGCTTTAGTAAATCGGCCGAGTCTGAGCCGAGGATAGGCTTCGAACCCAACCGGCAAGAGGGAAGGTGAGATGAAGGACAACAAACATGGAACGTTATAGTGGGTACATAACTTCTTTTTTCCCCAAAGTCCCATAGCAATGCTAAAATTAACTTCCACTTTACTTTTTTAAACAATATAACTATTGAAGTAGTTACCTGTGCCAAGTTGTCATCTGTTCCCCTGATTTTTATTGCTTCCTGTTATACTGAGGCACTACTCTTGCTTATCTTCAAGAACTTCCACCCTGGAAAACATCCATATTAGTTTAATATTTGTTTTTTTTAATCTTTTAATATGAATATTTCTTTTCTAAATGATATGTTGTTAGTGTTTGTTCATGATATTTAAATCCTAACAAAAATATTTGAGGAAAAACGAACTTCCATTCTGGTCCGTGATTTGCTGATTGCCATCAGGAGCTTCTTCAGCCCAGTGGCCAAATTCCTGAAGACCACGGGAGGAAGTTTGGCTGTCCCCATGCTTTTATCAATTTTTAGAACAGCCAGTTCTCTCTCCATCTCCTACTACTGATTCAAAGCAGGAAAAATATCTTCCTGGACAGCTTGTTCTCAAGCAAAAGAGGACATTAACAGAACTGCATTCTTCATGCTTTTCTTTCAAGGACTCACTGGATATAGTTCAACAATGCCTCTGCAATGAGAAGTATATCAGCTGCCTGATAACCAACTGATTGACACATACACCTAGCTGAAAAGTATATTCACAGGAGACAACTGCTGAAGTCAAGTTTTGTTTTTCTATGGGGCAGCAATCTTGGAGTTGACTGTATACAATTCTGAGGATGGAAAAGGCTTGCCAGTGACAGAAAAATGTGCTCATTCTGAAAACAGAGTAACTTGTAATCTGAAGTTAATCTTCTTCCATTCCTCACTGATGGGTACAGTTCCAAACCCTCGGAACTGAGTCGGCCAAATACCAAGCTAGCGTACACCAAACTCTCGAGCCACGCTACTACCTACACTGCCCTTCATGCCATACCTCAGATCTCGTTTGCCACGCAGCCATATAGCAGCGTTTTCACCGAGCTCTCCAGTCTTGACTTATTTAAACTGTGTATTTCTCCAGTAATTTCTGTACTAGTGTCTTTCTCATAGTCTAGCTCTACCCACAGGTATTTCTTTTCTTACCATTGTTATTTTCTTGCCTTTCCTTACTTTTTACCACCCTTGTGGTAACTCATCATACCATTGCTGGTAGTCTGGCCTTTTTCTCCTTCTCTTCTTTGTCTGAGTGAGTGCTAGTATGTCAGAGAAAAAGGGTACTTCAGGTATTAAACACTGCACATCGTGCAGTGGTAAATTACTGAATAGTGACTTGCATTTTAAATGCATTTATTGTTTGGGCGTTTCGCACCTTTCTGTGACTCCCCCATGTGATATTTGTGTGAGTTTTAGTCAATGGACGTTGAATGAATGGCACAACAAATTGATTTTAAAAGGATTGCTTTCCTCTCCTTTCTTGGAGGCTATTTCTGCGGAGGTCTCAGCCCCTCCAGTCAAGGATAAGAAGCATCCCCACTCAGACCCCTCTTCACCGGCCGGTGACAGGGGCAAGAATCATCGTTCTAATCGTCCTGTAGGTCTTCCTCCAAGCACCAGCTCGCTGCCACCGATTTTGACGCCGAGCACAGTTTCTGGGAAGTCTGAATTGTCGGTTCCGGGCTCGGCACCGACTACTGAACCACTGATTATTTCAGTTCCAACCAGTCTGGTTCTGGACACTTCGGCACCAACCTCGCCTTTACAGACACTGGCTCTGACGACCTTGGATCCGATTTTGACTACTACCCCGATTGTGACTTCGGCTCAGAGTTCCCTCTCGGTGCCGACCTTACAGTTTACGCAATTCAAATCAGAATCCTCGTCTCCGTTGAGTTCCTTACCATGGACCAGGTATTCGTCTTCTCTGGATCCGTTTGACAGGCAAGCTTACAGTCCCTTCCTTGACTGGCCTGAATCCCCTTCCGGGATATCAGTTAGGTCTGCCAGGAGTGTGTTTGAAATAGACATTGTTCGTCTTGTGGGTCAGGTATTGACTGCAATAGGAATCTCCAGACCCTGTTCCGCTCCGGGTGTTGGGATTTTTCCTCCTCCTTCGACTCTTTCGTATTCACCTGATGGGGATCTTTCGGTTCCAAGGACCCTTTGCCCATTGCTTTCAACAGGACCCCTTCCTTCAGCACCGACTACTATGATGCCTGAAGCATCTAAGCCCTGGTGGGTGTCAGTTCCGACGACACCCCACCTTACTCAACCCCTTGCCTCGGGGGTGGAATTTTCGGTTCTGGCCCCGGCACCTATGGCCTTTTTGGTTCCCGTCTCGGATCTGAGAGTTATATCCGCACCGAACCCCTCTCAAACTCCAGTCTTGGAGGTGGGCCGTTTGGAGCGGGGTGTGACCCTGGTTCTGATTCAGTCCACTTCGGTTCCGGGCTCCCATCCCTCTTCGGGTGGGCCCACCTTCCGGATTATGGAAAGGGTGCTGGCGGCTAGCAGTCCTCCTCCTTCAGCTCCACCTTTGGTCCCACCCCCAACTCAGCCATCGCCAGCCCTTAGCAGGGGACCACTAATCTAAAGCACCCTCCTTTCCGAGGCCTCTTCGGACATTCCCACCGAAGAGCCCCCTCGGAAGAATGTGCAAAAGAAAACACATGGACTCAACTGACGAGTCCCTTGCTGAGGATACAGATTATGATGATGGAGAAGGTTTCCCTAGATCACCCCCTGACTGTTTCCTTTGGGGACATCTTGGAGATTTTGAGTCAGCAGGGTGACTGGAAATCTTCCATCCCTTCCCACAATGAAGGACCTGGCAGAAGAGAGTCCTGCTGTTCATCCGCCCAACAGGGAGTCCCGAGCGGTGGACAGGTTAGGGAAGCGAGTTTTTGCTGCAGCAACCTTTGCCATGCGTTCGCTGAATTCCCTGGCACACTTTATGGGACTCCAGAGAGACCTTATTTCCGAACACTCTGGTAGCATCGCGGGTCAAGTGTCGGATGGAGTACATGACAAAGTGGCTTCCCAAATTGCCACCCTTGAAGCGATTTCGAATTTCTCCATGAGGTTGCTCTCTCATGCAACCGAAGGAGCAGCTAGAGCAGCAGGTGCTGGCATGGTTGTCCAGCGTCATGCTTGGATGCGCATTTCTGACCTACCGGATTCCTTCAAGCGCCCCCTATTGAGCCCTCCGCACTCTTTGGGTCTAAGGTCAAGGATACTTTGGCCAGGTGCGAGCAGGATGTCTGTCATGGGTCTGTGCTTCTCCAAACCTCAGCTTTCCTTCTCCAGGAACCAGAGGAGTGGAAAGTTGTGGCACAATAAGTCGCAAGGTTTCTTTCGTGACGCACGTGGCGAGGACTCCTCCAGAGGCAGAGGGGGGTCAGATGGTTGAAGACTCCCCTTTAGGGACAGAGGAGGTTACCAGAATCAGGGCTCCAGAGATTCTTTCTCCGGTAGGCCCTATCAGTGCTCCTGAAGCGGTGCCCGATTGCTTTCCTCTGGAGGCAGTCGGGGCGTGTTTCTCTCTGCACCAGACAGCCTGGTCCTCCATTACTGACGATCTATGGGTACAGAGAATTATCACCAGAGGCCATCACATTCCCCTCAAATCTTTTCCAGGACCTCAGTTCTCCCTTCCAGATGTACCACCCAGTGAAAGGGAGGAGGCAACTTTCGAAATTAGGAAGCTTCTTCTAAAGCGAGTCATCCAAAAGGTCCCCCAGATCAGTGCAGATTAGGGTTCTACTCCAGACTCTTTTTGGTGCCAAAAGAGACGGGGGACTGGAGGCCCATCCTGGATCTCAGTCATTTGAACGAGTCAGTCATATACAGACCAAGTTCTGCATGGTCACTATTCAATCCATCCTTCCATGCCTTCGGGGAGGGTGTGTGGATGTGCTCTCTAGATCTTCGGTATGCGTATTACCACATCAAAATGGACAAACGCTCCAGGAGAATTTTGTGCTTCCAGCTGGGAGCCAATCATTTTCAATTCAGAGCCCTGCCTTTCGGTCTCTCGACGACCCCCCAGAGTGTTCACGAAATGTCTAGCAGTGGTGACAGCTCACTTGAGACTTCACGGATTCCAGGTGTTTTTTTATCTGGACGATTGGCTCTCCTCCGCCCCCACCGAGCGTCTACTGACCAGGGCCCTTCGCTACACTCCGTCTCTGGGTATTACTATCAATTGGGAAAAATCAAACCTTCAGCCCTCACAACAACTGGAATTCATAGGGGCTATGTTCACTCAGCTCGGCCTAATATCTCTTCCTTATCACAGGCTCTTAAGACTGAGAACAGAAGTGCAAGTGATACTCGATCGCAGGAAAGTGTCTGCAAGGGAAGTTCTGCGGGCTCTGTGTTCCATGGCAGCAGCCAATTCCCATTGTTCCGTTGGCCAGGCTTCATATGTGCCTGTTACAGTGGCTTCTTCAAACTCAATGGATACACAATCATCATCCCTTGAATGCACTAATCCTCATCACCGATCTCTGCAAACAGGGTCTCCTCTGGTGGATGAGAATGGACAAAAGTCTTTGGTGTTGCCCCTTTCAACCTCTTCAGCCCAGCGCCACGGTGGCTGCGGATGCTTCCCTGATAGGGTGGAGGGGCCATTTTCAGGGAAAATCTGTTCAAGGCATGTGGTCTCCTCTAGAAGTTGACTTACACATCAGTGTTCTAGAGCTCAGAGCTGTGTTACTGGTGTTGCAAGCTCTCCATCCTCTTCTTCCTCTCGGACCGATTGCTATCCAGTCCGACAACGTGTCTGTGGTCTGGTACATCAACAAGCAGGGAGGGGCCAGATCTTACCCCCTTTGCCACGAAGCTATGAGAATTTGGCAGTGTGCGATAGCTTCCAACCATTTCCTGATTGCTACACACATCCCGGGGAGTTCCAACGTGATTGCGGACAGGCTGAGCAGATACATCCTGCTTCCTCACAAGTGGTCCTTCAACCCGAGAGTGGCGGAGGAAATTTTTAGCCGCTGGGGCCGGCCTTGCTGCGATCTGTTTGCCTCCCCCTCCAATACGAAGTGCAGCAGCTACTTTGCCCTCTTTCCTCCGCAGGGGGAGTCCCCGAGAGATGCTCTGACTCTCGATTGGCCCATGGGTCTCCTGTACGCTTATCCTCCCATCCCCTTGATACCCTTGGTCTTAAGGAAAGCTACTCGGTTGAGAAGCAGAATGATTCTCATTGCTCCATTCTAGCCTCGACAGGTTTAGTTCCCCTTCCTTCAGCCACACTTGCTCTGACCTCCTTGGATTGTAGACTTCCATCAGGACCTCATTTCTCACCCCCAAGGGTTGTCTTCTCCAAATCTGGCCACGCTCAAACTGACAGCTTGGTTGCTCTACTTCCGTTAGTAGCCAGGCTTGAATCACTCTCTTCTCTGGTACGGAATATTATTTTGGCCTCCCACAAACCTTTTACCAGAAAACTTTATAAAGACAAGTGGAAACATTTTTCATTGTGGGCACAAGAGCTGTCTCTAGATCCTGTTTCTGTTCCAGTAGCTATGGTTCTTCAATACCTGACCGAGCTTTTACTTAACAGGGCGTCTGCATCCATGATTTGGGTGCATCTAGCTGCCATCTCCAATTTCCATGATTGTTCAGATGGAATTCCTATTATTTTTTTGCGTCTGTGCAAGACCTTCTTGAAGGGGATTTTTCATTCTAGACCTCCCATTAGGCAACCTGTGGAATCATGGAATCTGTCTAGGGTGCTTCAAACTTTGACTCTACCTCCCTTCGAGACAGCTGCAACCTGTGATGTGAAGTTTCTGTCCTGGAAGACCTTGTTTCTGGTGGCGATTACTTCAGCCAGATGTGTATCAGAGCTGAAAGCATTATGCATTGAGTCCTTATTTGATTTTCCATAAGGACAGAGTATCACTTTGAACCAATCCCACTTTCTTACCCAAGGTGGTTTTGGAATTCTTTATTAATCAGTCAATTGAGTTGCCCGTGTTTTTCCCTAATTATACCAACAAAGGAGAATACTGTCTCCATTCCTTGGATGTCCACAGTTGCGTTTTTTTTTTTGGACAGGACAAAGTCATTCTGAAAATCAGATCAGCTTTTTGTTGCTTTTGCGGGCTCTAGAAAGGGATCGGCAGTGTCTAAGGTTACCTTGTCTAAATGGCTTAGGGATTGCATCTCCTTTGTTTATTCTCTGGAGGAGGAATCAGCTCATGGCCACATTAAACCTCGTTCCACTAGAACTGTGGCCACTACTGTTGCCTTTCATGCTAGGGCTTCCATGGGTGATACTTGTGCAGCTTCCACCTGGGCTAAACCCCATACCTTTATCAAGCATTACAAATTGGATCTGATCTCCATTGGAAGAGCTGCCTTTGGCTCTGTGGTTCTCCAGAATTTTCTTCCATGAGGACCACCCAGATTCTGTAGTAACTAGGGACTCAGTCCCATCAGTGAGGAATGGAAGAAGATTAACAACTTCAGATAAAGAAGTTATGTCTTACCATAACGTTCCATCTGAGTTGTTGATCTTCTTCCATTCATTACACCCTCCCACCTTCCCCTGCCAAAGGCTCCTGGCGGATCTTCGGGTCGTTTTGGTGTGTTAGGGTGTTTGTGCATTGATGGCCTCTGCCTTTGTTTCTGTTTATTATATATGTTTCTACTATATGTTATGCAAACTCGATCTGAGGTATGGGATGAAGGGCATTGTGGGTAGTAGCACGTCTCGAGAGTTTGGTGTATGCTAGCTTGGTATTTGGGCAACTCTGTTCCGAGGGTTCGGAACCATACCCATCAGTGATGAATGGAAGAAGATCAACAACTCAGATGGAACGTTATGGTAAGACATAACTTCTTTTTTCTTGCAGTTGTTTAATATGCTGCAATGGACTCACTTTAGTCAAGACAAAACATAAATGGAATGGAGCTGTTTGACAAAGAACACTTGTGACAACCTCAGTACAAGCCACCATGACAGACAGACAGAATAACTTACATTGAAGCTCTGAATAAGCAGGTCAACAAATAGAGTTATGGCATTTACACTCATTGTATTCAAATTCCTACATCTGAGCAGCTCTTGTTCAGTGGAGGCTCTACAAAGAAGAGGATCAAATGGTGAATTATTAACGAGACTAGTCCCACTACCAAGTCTTAGGAGGCCAAAGATGGGCAAAACAAGTAAATATTTTTAATATCATTAGAAGTGGTAATTAACTGAACAAACTCTAAAAGTCTTTAGTAAGAACCAGTGACGTATTTATACAGATGCTAAAATCAATCAATATTAAACCATTACAGTGTTCAACAATGAGTCTGTGAGGTTGTCAGAAAATTCCTCACACCAACTGGAAGGTGATACAGGAAACATACAAAGAGAAATCTGAAGATGTCCTTCAAGGATGCATCTGCAGTCCTTACAAATGGGTTGTCCTGTCGTCAGGCAGCCCTTCGGTCGGCCGGATTCCAAAGTCTGGGTCTGGCCTCGGCTGGTGTCGCACTTCACCCGACGTCATAGCGGCAGTTCTTCGGGTATAAAGGCATCAGCCGATGCCATTTTCCCCAGTCTTTCTTGCCGCGTGGCGCCCGAAGCAGAAGCTGTTCGCAAGTGCCGGTCGGTCAGAACCAGAGATTACTACTACCGAATACTTCTACTACTACCGAAGACTTCTAAAAAGCTAAGTACCCCGTTGGGGACTCTTTCTTGCCTCAGCCGATGTCAGAAAAAGTGAATAACTGTTTAACTTGTGGGAAACAAATACCTCATAAAGATTTCCACTCTTACTGCTTACCTTGCTTAGGCCCAGACCACGACGTAGCAGCTTGTCTAGCCTGTGCTTCTTTCAACCGACGAACGCTTAGACGTCGGTTGGAATTTGCTGAAGAGTTTTTCGGCTCCGATTTTGCTTACATTATGCCATCGGATCCTCCGACTACGCAAATTTCTAAAAAACGCATGGAAAAGGACCGACACTCGCGGTCCGTGGTTTCGGCCGAAACCGCGGTTAAGCCAACCGCGAGTGTCTCGGTTTCGGCTGAAACAGAGTCCACGGTTCTTCCTTCGGCCGAAAGCTTGCCACTTACCAAGGCCTCATCCAGCTTGGCTGAATCTGCTACTGAAATCCCACCTGCTCTTGCAGGTTCACAGGATTTATCCAATACTATCCCTTTGGATATTTCTACCCCTGCACGTGGAGCTGCTAGGCCTCCTGCATCCATGTCGATTAAGGCCTTTGCCAGGGCTAAAGCAGCAAAAACTACCAAAACTGTGCCTGCTAAGACCCCCTCTCACAGGCCCAGTTCTAGTTCACAAATGCTTAGTCTAGCAGAGGATCTCATTTCTTTGATCCGGGGATCCCATCCACATCCAGACAGGGCCTCTCACCCACCTCCAGAGAAGAAGACTAGAGTAGAGCCCCCTGAGCCAGTTTCTTCAGATGGCTCCTCTGATGAATCAGATAATTCAAACCCTCCAGAGGCCCCCTTTTCTCCTTATGAGGACTCTGATGCAGAAGAGTCCATTCCTTCTGCCTCTCCGCCTGAGGAATTTTCTTTTGGGGAAACCTTGCATGCTATGAGGGAACAATTTCAGTGGCAGGGCCAGGATTTTTCAGACACTAGGAAAAGGCTTAGAACCTTCCTGCATTTGCCACAGCATAGGCCTTTAGCCATTCCTCCAGTACTTACTGTTGTGGATTATGCTTTTAATGATGCTTGTACTGCTCCTGATTCTCTTCCTCCGGCCCCTGCTAAACCCGATAGGTACTACAGGGTCCCGGACACACATTATCATTTGTACAAGGCTCCCTTTGCAGATCCCAAAACTATCTCCCAGGGACCTAAGGCTGTAGCAGCTACCTCTGCCAAAAAACCCCTACCCTCTGAAAGGGAATCCAGGTCCTTAGAGAGATGGGGTAAAAAAGTTTACACTTCAGCTACTCTTTCAGCTAGGGCCTTGAACTGTCAATTCCACATGATCCAGTATCAAGAATTTATGTTAGACCAGTTAACTAAAAAGCTGTCCTCAGATGAACCATTAGACAAAAAATCTGTTCAGGAAATGGTACATAACATTCAGCAAGTCAGTAATCATTCCTTAAAATGCGGCTATGATGCACTGGAAGCTTCCTTTAGATCAGCCATGACTGGCACAGTGATCAGAAGACATGCATGGTTAAAAGAGCAGGCCTTACCAGATCATGTCACATCAAAGCTACTAGATGCTCCCATGGACAAGATCAATTTGTTTGGCTCTCCTGCACAACAGGTGCTGAAGAAGATGGAAGAGAAGGCAAAATCTGTCCAGACAGTGAAAGATTTCTTACAGGTCCAACCTCCAAGGTTTAGCAGGAATTGGCCCTCCAAAAATTGGTCCTTTCCAGACACCTCCAGAGCACAGAGAGGCAGGAATAGGCGCTCAAGAGGCAGAGGACAATCCAGAGGTGCCTACAGGGGACGTCAGTGGCAGGCTAACAACCAGCGAGGTACAGCCACAGATACAGCCACCACCACTACTACAGGACAATCACAGTGACTTGGCTCTGTCACCGCCTACCAGGGAACAACTAGAAGCACCCTTAGGCGGGAAGCTAGCCTTATTTTCAGTAAACTGGCATTACATCACAGGAGGCAAGTGGATTTTGCAGACAATAGACCAAGGTTACAGGTTTCACTTCCATACTCTACCAAGGAAGAGAGGAATGCCAAACCTACCTCCAAATCAAAAAGGCAGAAGCTCTAAAACAAATAACTCACTTACTAAGCATGAGAGCTGTAGAAAAGGTACCATCTATGGAGCAAGGACAGGATTTTACTCCAGACTCTTCCTGGTACCAAGAAAAGAAAACCAATGGAGACCTATTCTCGACCTGTCCGCTTTAAACACATTCCTCATTGTCCCAAAATTCAAAATGCTGACCCTACAGCAGCTTCTTTCCATGCTGGGCAAGGAGTCTTGGCTGGTAACTCTAGATCTCAAGGAGGCATACCTGCACGTCCCCATACGACCAAATTGCAGAAGATACCTCAGATTTCTTGCAGGATCAGAGCATTATCAATTCTCAGCATTGCCCTTTGGCTTATCTACTGCACCCAGAGTGTTCACGAAATGCCTGGCATCAGTAATTGCTCATTGCAGGCTTCAGGGAATCCAAATCTACCCTTACCTGGATGACTGCCTGTTACAAGCGGACAACAAAAACAAGCTGACAGAAGACTTGAAAAGGGTCATTTATCTACTGCAAGCCCTGGGATACACAGTCAATATAAAAAAGTCAAGGCTGATACCATCCCAAAGGATAACCTTTTTGGGTGCAGAACTGGACACATCAAGACAAATGGCATTCCTAACAGTAGAAAAACAGGAGCAACTCCCTCTCTACTTCTTGGCATTAACAAAGCAGAACCAGCTAACAGCAAGAAAAGTCCTGCAAGCCTTGGGTTACATGGCATCCTGCATAATATTGGTTCCACATGCCAGACTGCATATGAGAAAGTTACAGTGGTACCTAAGGAATTTATGGTGTCAGCACAAGCACAGCCTAGAAACCCAAATTCCAATAATCCCATGCCTGAAACAAGAATTCCAATGGTGGGCTCAGGCCTGTCAATCAAACAAAGGACTGCCCTTCCACAGCACTCAACCAAGCCAGACAATCACAACGGATGCCTCAGACCTCGGTTGGGGGGCGCACATGCTGGACAAGTGCATACAAGGCTTATGGACTCAAGACCAGCTGCACCTACACATAAATCAAAAGGAAATGCTGGCAGTAAAACTGGCAATTCAGACATTCAGACCATTTCTTCAACAAGGTCCACTGTTGATAAGGACAGACAACACCACAGTTATGTGGTACATCAACAAACAGGGAGGCACACATTCGTACCCTCTATGCCGGATGGCAATGGACCTCTGGAATGTGGCCCTGAGCTTCAACATCCAGTTACAAGCAATTTTTGTGCCAGGAAAAGAAAACATTCTGGCAGGCATACTAAGCAGAACTACCACGGATGCCCACGAATGGATGCTGCATCCGGACATCTTCAAAACCATTACAGGAAAGTGGGGGCTACCAGAAATAGACTTATTTGCATCCCCACGCAATCACCAACTGAAGAAATTCTGCACAAGGACGTACCACCCACTTGCTTGGAAAGTGGACTCCCTATCTTTCAGTTGGAAAAACCTGACAGCATATGCATTCCCACCACTTCCTTTGATGCACAAGGTGCTATTGAAAATCAGAGGACCGTCCAAGGATCATCCTGATAGCTCCAGACTGGCCAAGGCAACATTGGTACCCATTACTGAGGAGCATGTCTTGGGAACAAATATGGACTCTACCTCTAGTTCCCTTACTGTTAACACAGAACAACTACAACACCCTGCATCCAAACCTGAAAACACTGCAGCTGACTGCCTGGAACATTGCATAAGACCAAATAACCCAAATTTATCCCAAAGGGTTAAAGACATTATCTTGGAGGCTCGCAGACCCTCAACAAGAAAAAATTATTCAGCAAAATGGAAAAGACATCACATTTGGACTACTACAAAGGGAGAAAATGTGTCACTGGTAAGCATAGCCAACATCCTGGAATACTTGGCAGAGCTCTTCCACAACGGCCTGTCCTATTCTTCCATTAAGATTCATGCATCAGCTATTTCAGCAGAATACAACTTGGATCCTCCAGTCTTCTCACATCCTCTGCTCAGGCAGTTTCTGAGAGGAATTAAAAATGTAAAACCACCTAGGAAGACACCATTGCCAGCGTGGGACTTGAACTTCGTGCTAGAAAAGTTGACACTCCCTCCTTTCGAACCAGCAGCAACAGCAGACTTACAATACTTATCATGGAAAACTGCTTTCCTGCTTGCAATCACTTCAGCAAGAAGGGTATCTGAGCTACAGGCATTAATGGCAGTACAGCCCTTCCTGATCTTCCATCAAGATAGAGTGTCCATGAGAACAAATCCTACTTTTATGCCAAAGGTGGTCTCCAGGGTATCTTTAAATCAAGCTATCCATCTACCTACATTCTTCCCCAACCCACAGAACAGGGGGGAAAGACTGTTGCATACCTTGGATGTACATAGACAACTACGCTACTACCTGGACAGGACCAAGGACAATAGAAAAACTGACCAACTACTGGTAGCATATGCAACAGGAATGGAAGGAAAATCAATTTCAAAACAGACAATCTCTAAGTGGATAGGAAATTGCATTAGATTTTGTTACTCCTACCATGGGAAGAAAACTCCAGAAAACATCAGGCCTCACTCTACAAGGGCAACAGCCACTACCACAGCTTTCCTACGAGGAGTGGCTACCAAAGACATTTTAGAGGCTGCTACTTGGAGCTCCGTGCATACATTTGCCAAGCATTATAATTTACCTTTATACTCCAGATCCCGAGCAGGTTTTGCCACTGCTGTTTTGCAAGGGATCTTAGCTACACCATAATCTTGTTTCTCCACCTCCCCCAGTTTGGCTATGGTATTCTACTCATTTGTAAGGACTGCAGATGCATCCTTGAAGGACATAGTACAGTTTTGTACCTACCATAAATGTAGATGTCCGATAGGCATGCATCTGCAGTCAGGATTACCCACCCTCCTTCCCCTCTGTGGTACTCCTAGGGTATTTGCCCATCTTGTAGCTAGCTGGGGGAATCTATTATGGTGTATTTGTTTGTATATATGTACATACATGCTTATTTTTTGTTTGCTCTCTACTATTTGGAACCATTTGCATTTATCCAAATTAAGCCTTCCTAGAGGGCACCTGGCATCTGGGGCAAGAAACACTGAGGAAAATGGCGTCGGCTGATGCCTTTATACCCGAAGAACTGCCGCTATGACGTCGGGTGAAGTGCGACACCAGCCGAGGCCAGACCCAGACTTTGGAATCCGGCCGACCGAAGGGCTGCCTGACGACAGGACAACCCATTTGTAAGGACTGCAGATGCATGCCTATCGGACATCTACATTTATGGTAGGTACAAAACTGTACTTTTGTTCCTTCACCTAAGATACATTCAGATGTCTTGGTAGGACAGCTGTGGACCAAAAGCACCCCTAATGTCTATCCAAATAGCAAGCTACAGCCTCACTTCTCTTTCCTTTTCCCCAATAGCACAATCTTTGTCTCAGAAGTGTTATCATTCCATCCAGTACTGAAACAACAGTATTCAGTAACTGCCACAAGAACTTTCCTTTAGATAGTATCATGCTTCCAATGCCATATACATGCTGTGAAATGTGGTAAGATAAAATCAAGTTTAGCTACCCAATAACACTTGGTTACTGCTTTAACACCAAAGATATCTCTACGCAGTGCTTCAGGTGCTCACAGTCACAGGTGACACAAACAAGCGTCTTGCCAACATTGTTGAAGAATGCCAGGGCCTACCACAAGGCAGGTCATGTTTTTCAATTAAATAATATCATGTACATCAGAGCTGCAAGCAATGGTGAGCAAGACTTGGACAGATAACACTATTATACCTAAGGATCTCGCATTCTGCAATCAGAATTTCTGGGAAAACATGAATAAAGCCTTAAGAGATTTAAAGGTGGAAAACCCTTAATGAGGCAAATCATGGAGTCAGCTCTGTGAAACAGAGGGATAAAGCCTTGACTTGTGTCTCAGACAATCTGAATTTGACTAGTGTTTTGTGTGCCTGTAGTAGCTGGCAGGGGAGGATGGAAGCTGACAGTTTATCTATCTTGTGAGGAGGTTGGCTCTTGCTTGCCATATGGTTGATCGCTAGAAGAAGCACTAGGTGTTTACCAATCGGAGTTCTGAGCTAGTCTACCATAGTGTGTTCGCATTAAGTTGTCAAGGGGGAAATTAACATATGGGGTCATGCTTCCACTTTGGAGGTAGTTACTGTGGCGTCAAAGGAGCAGCTGAGAGGATGCTCTTCCAGGAAGAAGGTACGGGCTCGCTCCCTATTACTTGAACCGCTCCCTGTCCCGACTCTCACCATGGAATGGAATACTGGTACAGGTTCTCAAACTGGAACAAATGGGCCCAAAGGGCTTTCTCCTAGCCTGGAAGTACCTGGATCGTGTTCTGGTGGAACAAAGGACCATATGGATGAAAGTAGAGGAGCCATTGGCAAGGTCCCAGAGGGACTATTAAAACAAAAATGAGACAAATCAGGGCTTCTGTGAAACTAAAAAGCATTTAATGCCAATACTGATATCTAATAATGAATGATGATACAAGTGTTAAACTGTACAGGATGAGTTCAAACACTGTTGAGGCTATGAAACCATCACAGTGGTGTCCCAGGCAAACTTAAATAATGTTAGAGTCTCAACAGCAGAGCCACAAATATCTGTACATTACATGTATAATATATACATATAAGTGGCAAAATCCACAAGGGATATAAAAGTGTTTTGGTAGCATTTGGATTTCACTTCACCAGCAATTGTGACTCATCTGAAATTATTCAGTATTCCACTTTCTGTGAATAAACTTAAAAGCACTATTAAAAGTCTTTGCAATCCTTTAATTCAATGTTCTGTTTACTTTAAAATTGTATGGCAGTTTGTCAAAGTAAACTTTTATCATTCAGACTCCACAACATGTGTAACTGAACAAAATTACATTACTCCAGGCTGTATGTGCAAACATCTCACATATACAACAATTCACATTCATTACTACATTTAGACATTCCTGCTGTATAATATTTACTGTTTTACAACAGACATTTACTAAGCTAAAGAGAAACTGTATTTACTGCACAGAATTCCACAGCTACTATATATTGCACAGGATTCTGTTGGCACTAGTCTAAGGAAACAAAATATTTACTGCACAAAAATTTCACGGCTCTTAATTATTGCACACGATGCTGTTTTATTATCAGCAGATATTGCACAAAAATAAGGTTATACTCTGTTAGTTTAATTGCACAGTGCATTTAAGACCTTTTAGGGTTACTGCACACACACGTGCTTTTTAATCGTCATATTACCAACTATCCCTGGTGTCAAGCAAGCTGTAAGTTGCTATTGGATTTCAGTAACCTGATGGTCAGGGGATAGAAGCTTCTGATAAATCTGCCCATTTTGCAACGTATGCTATGATAATGTCTCCCAGATGGTAGGTGCAGGAACAGTCCATATGTACAAGTGAGTGCAGTCCATGACTATTTTCCTGGCTCTGTTGAGATGAGACTGGTGCAAATCTTGAATAGATAGTAGAGTGGTCCTGGTAATCTTTTCTGCTGCTTTCACCACTCTTTGGAGGGACTTGTGGTGTGTGGTAGAGCAGTTGCCATACCGAGTTTAAAACTGTTTGTTAGGATGCTCTCAGTTGTGCCCTGTAGAAGGTTATGAGAACAGGGGCTAGTAGATTTGCTGTTTTCAACCTTCACAGAAAGTGTAGGCTTTGCTGTGCTTTCTTGACAATGGCATTTGTGTTCACAGATCAAGACAAGTCTTTTGAGATGTGCACCCCAAGAAACTTGGTGCTTTTTACCTTCTCCACTGTTTCCCCATTGATTTTGAGTGGGGAATGTTTCTTAATGGTTTCTTCTGAAATCCACGATTACCTCCTTGGTCTTATTCACATTGAGTGCCAGATTGTTGTTACCACACCAAGTTATCAGTTGAATCACCTCCTGTCTGTAGGCTGTTTCCTATTGCAAGTTCTTATAAACTTTTCACTTTGCTAAGTTCTTTTGTTCCTTATCAAATTTTAGGAAGCTGGCTCATCCATCTTTGGGGAAAGGGAGGTTGCCTGACCAAATAACACTGTTGAGTTCCAGTAGAAGCTAGGGGATTATATCAGGAGTACTTTGGGTCAAGCCTGAGGCATAGACAATTAAACAATGTGTGGCTTTGTAGTCAAGGTGATGTGTGTGTGGAAAGATGCATGCACCAACAAGGTTGGTGTAGTAAGCTTCTTCTTTGGTTAGGAGCATGTAGCAACAGTAACTGAGGGTTGGGGGCCTAAAGTGGGGAAGACTCCATGATGTATGTCTGAGCAAATGTGCCCCTTCTTGTATGCTGAGATAAATTGGGGAAACATGAACATTGCAAAGATGATGTTGGACATGGCAGAAATCACTACATTGTTTTCGAATGTGAGAATTCGTATATAACTACAGAAAAAAAAAAAACCGGCAAACTGGAGCTCTACAGTCATGAAGCAAAAACAGTCCAGATAATCTCTTGCTGCTGTCATGTCTTCTTAGTCACCATGAATCAAAACACCTCCAATTTGATCTGCTGTTAAAAATTTGCAAGGATTGCCCATTCTCTGACTGGGTCTCTCTTACACCAGCATACTACTGGTAGCATTTTTTCATGGTTCCATATCAAGTGCAAGCCCCAGCACTGCAAGTCTGACATTACAAAACTGCAATTCTGGCAAAAATAAATTCTGAAACCCATTATTGCACTTTTAGTGTGTTTTTTTTTCTTCAAGGGGGGTGCACTTTGCACCACTTGATGTGGAAAGCTATGCCCTCCAACAATCCTACCACTATATATCAATTCTGAGATCGTATTTCAGGCTAGTAAGTATATTCATTGATACTGCGATCCCAGAATTAACAAATTTTTCCATCATTTACAATTAAATTCTAAGTGTTCTGATGACTGCACTTATAGTCTTTGGACTTTAAACAAGCACCCTTTTTCCAACTTTGTTCTCAGTTAAGAAAGAATATCAGTCATGAAGATTCATTGTTTAACAGCACCATCAAAATGAACACTGGCACAGTGAAGCAAAGCCTGCTGTTCATCAACAGGTCTAAGCCTAAACATGACAACAGAAATATGGTAAGAGTTTCAAAGTGCAAAGAAAAAATAACAATCATAAACATTTTTTTCTCTCAGTGCACCAGAGACTTCACCAGACTTGTGTTAAATACTTACATTAAGTATAACAAACCAAAAGGCACTAATCACGATTTTTTTTGCACAACTTTAAATAGTTACAACGCCTGTTGTAAAAAATACATTCACATAAACACACAACACTTTAGACGTCTTAATTTTAAAGACTGCTTTAAAATGAATACTTTCAAAATGTATTAAGTAACACCAGCCAGCTGTATTCTTTAAAACCCAATTCAGTGTTAATGCCCCCACCTCTCAAGTCTGTCAACTTTATCTAAAACCTAAGAAAAGAAAACTTTCAAACTTTGTGCATACCTTACAGCATTTTTCTCACTGAAATTGCATAGCTGTGTTTGTAAATTCCAACATTTAAAGTTTAAATAGTACACCCAAAGCAAAAGCATTACAGCTGGATCAGAAGCAGCATATGTGACATTTTTAGAATTACAGTAAAAATAACCTTGAAATGGATATGTCCTTTGTGAGTTTTCAAAGAAATATGATTTCAAAAACATGCGTTTGAAACATTTCTCTCCGGGCCTCCGCTGAAAATTGGCTTAGTTTTCAGTCGGCCTTTCCTGGTAAACAAACATTAAATAAAATAAAAGGATGCGTTTACCACAGAGAATTAAATAACTTGTGCACCTCTTGTTCTACAGCTGATGTCCATATCTAAATGAAAAAAAACTGACTTTTTAAAGTGTCTTCTCTAGTAGAATTACTTTTATTCACAACAGTAGCACTTCAGTTACTTTTCTAACTTCAGAATCTGTTAACAATATTTCCAGTTCTGAATCCCATCTGTAATAGTTGGTATATTGAAATTTAAGGAATTACAAGTTAGAACACAACTCACTTCTCAATTAACCTTACCACCCCTTTCTAAAGTTTCTCCAACATCTTCATCACTAGCAGTTATGGGTCAATACAGAAAGTCTGTGGCAGTTGTAACCTCCAGTGTGATGTTGTTTATCTTCTTTCCATTCATCATTGATGGGGTTTGGTTCCAAGCCCTCAGAACCGAGTCAGCCTTTTTACCAAGCTCATGCCAGCAAAAAAAACTCTCAAGCCAAATCTCTACCCAGAGTGCTCTTCTCCCTGTTACCTCAGATCTTGTTTGCCGCGTAGCCGAGCTCTCAGCTAAGTGGAACTTTATTTGATATTTGTGTGGAAAATTTTCGATATATTCATATTTTATTGAGCAAATAGTATTTCTATTGTGTTTTTTTTTTCCTGTCTGACCTTGTTTTTTTCTTCTCTACTCTTCCCGTCATTACCGTTGGCAAACTTTCAAGTACCGTTGTTGGTACGGCCTTTCATCCCTTACCCTTGTGGTATTCATTATTTATTTATTTTATTTATTTCCAGTTTGATGACCGGAGAGGTCCACTGGGCTCAAAGAGCCAGTTTTCAGTGGAGGCCCAGGGAGAAAAGCTGCATAATACAAAGTACAAGATAGATAAAACAAACTACAATACATAGTTGCAAAGGTATCAGTAAAACAACATATAGCTATAAAATAACAAAACTAAGCGAAGTTAAGCTGCAACAGAGACAAAAATATATAATACGTATTTACATGTTTACAGGTTGAGAACAGTAGTACAGAGTTAAATTCGTACAGAGGTTAGAAATGTCTGAGAACGTTATAAAGTAACATTAAAATAGGGTTAATCCCTGGTGAGTAAGGAAGAATGAAACCTCATGTGTAGTGAATGTATTCATGTATTAAGCAAGTTAGGTAGGTAGAGTGCACTTGCACTTCCATTTATAGGAGAGGTAGGAATGGAGCTGGGTTTTGAAGAGTTCATAGTTTTCAGAGATTCTTAGAGATGGAGGGAGAGAATTCCATTTTTTGGCTAAGGAAAAGGTTAGAAGTAGCTGTCCAGCGGGACAATTTGATTTGTATACAGAGATTAGATTTTGGTGGGCAGATCTTAGAGTTCTGTGTGGGGTGTATAATGGTAAGATGTTTGTTAGTGCTGGACATTTAGTTGGTTTGAAAATAAGCTTGTGAGCTGTGTTGAGCTGGAGGTAGTCTAGGTATTTGGGAAGTTCTAGCCATTGCAGCTGGTGTAGAGCTATACAGTGGTTAGTGGAGTATTTGGATGTGGTTGCGACCTTTGAGATTTTGTTGTAACAGGTTTCCATTTTAGAAGAGATGGAGGAAGATAGGTTGGTTAGTAGGGGAGCACCATACATCAGTAAGGGTAGTAAGTAGGTTGTGGCGAGGGTCTGTCTAGTTGAAGAGAGGAAGTGTGAGTTTCTGTACAGCATGCCAAGTTTCTGATGGGTTTTCTTAATATTTAGCTGAATATGGGTATCAAATTTTAGATGTTCGTCAATAGTAACCCCAAGAAGTTTAGCAAAATGAACAACTTCTGAAGTGGAGTTGGCATGGCTGATAATATTGAAGGAGGTTTTGTTGAGGGGGAGAGATTTTGAGGGGGAGAATAGTAGGATTTTTGATTTGTTGGCATTCAGGGAGAGATTATTTTGAAGCATCTAGTTCTCAGTAGTTGAGAAAGCAGTTTGAGTTTGTTTGGAGCTCAGGGAGGTTAGAGGCAGAGCAGATTAAAGTTGAATCATCTGTATATTGTACTATCTTAGTGTTAGGAATGGCTGCATGGAAATCATTAATGAAGATGTTCAAGAGCATTGGGCCAAGTATGGATCCCTGGGGTACCCCGGTTGGGGTCAGAAAGAAGGCTGAGGTGCCCGTTTTACATTTCACAGCCTGGGATCTATCAGAGAGGTAGCTGCTGAACCAGGTAATGGTGTTTTGTGAGAGATTTAGATTAGAAAGGTGGGTATGGGAAACTGTATGAAAAGCCTTGGAGAGGTCAAGGAGGACTGTGGATGCAAGTTTTCTGGAGTCACGGGCGTGGTTTATGATGCCTAGAAAAGAGCGAAGAGCAGTTATTGTGTTATGCCCAGGATGGAACCCGTGTTGTGTTGGGGTAAGGAGCTGGTTATTTGTAAGGAAAGGGATGAGTTGGAGGTGGATGCATTTCTCAAGAAGTTTTGAAATAGGGGAGAGATTTGTTGTGGGTCGGAAGTTGGAGATATTATTTTTGCATGGAGGGGTAGGATAAAGGCTGCATGCCACAGTTTAGGGACATGTGATTCCCATATGGATCTATTAATGAGTATACTAATGGGGATGGCGATGCTGTTTGCTGCAAGATTTAGAAAGAGTGAGGGAATGTTGTCAGGAGCATTGGAGCATGGCTTAAGTTTAGAGAGAAGATGTTCATGTTTCACTGTTGCAGTCATTACATTTGGGTAATCCTGCTGGCAGGTTGCCCTCAGTCGGCCTGAATTCCAAAGTCTTGGGTCCTGTGTCGGCTGCTGTCGCCCCTTCCCTGATGTCAGGTAGTCAGGGGTATAAAGGAAGGAGCCGGCGCCATTTTCTTCAGTCTTTCTTGCCGCGCGGTGCCCGAAGCAGAAGCAGTTCTCAAGTGCCGGTCGGCCGACTCCTGAGATTTTCATGTTCGAGTTTCAGACCCGAAGTCTTCAATAAAGCTAAGTACCCCGTTGGGGAAACTTTTTTCTTGCTCCAGACCGATGTCAGAAAAAGTTAATTGTATTTCTTGTGGAAAGCAAATACCTCATAAGGACTTTCATTCTTACTGCATTCCTTGCCTAGGCCCTGATCACAAAGTTTCTGGTTGTTGGTTTTGTGCTAGATTTAACCAACGCACTATTAAGCGTCGGTATGATTTTGCTTTAAACTATTTTGGACGCCAGTTTAATTATCCAGACATGTCGTCGGATAGCCATCCGACTACCAGAGTTCACAAAAAACACAAAGAAAAGGAGAGAGATAAACAACCGAGGTCCAAAACTGATGACGAAGCTTCTCTTAAGCCAGTCGCCAGTTCTTGTGAGGGACTTTCGCAGCCCCTGACGCCCACTACTTTAGAGTCACAGGCCGCTACCGACTCCCGCTGGAAACTCAAGGTATTGGAGCCTCGGACACTATTCCCTCAGATGGGTCCGGAGCCGCTGAGCAGGCACCGGCTTCTGAGGGTGTATTCAGACCTAAACATCTTTACATTAAACTGACTTCAGCTTCAAAGGCAAAGACTAAAGCACCTTCTAAAGCAAAGAAACAAACTCAAGAGCCATGTGGACAGGCCTCTATGCCCAAAAAACAGATGCTCAAAATGGCTGAAGACTTCATTACCTTGATCAGGGGTTCCCATCCCCCTCCTGATAAGAGGCCTAGGCAAGAGACTGACTATGAATCTTCAGATCATGTTTCTGTTTCTTCTGATTAGGAATATTCCCTTCCCCCCTATGAGGATTCTGATGCTGAAGAATCTATACCTTCAGCTTCTCCTCCAGAAGACTATTCTTTTGGGGAAACCTTGCATACCATGAGGGAGCATTTCCGCTGGGAGAGCCAAGATTTTTCAGAATCTAAAAAGAGGCTCAGGTATTTCCTTTTACTACCTCAACACAGGCCTCTAGCCATTCCACCTGTGTTAGACATTGTAGATGTGTTTTCGGAGTCTAGTCTGACCCCTGACTCCTTACCTCCAGCTCCTGTTAAGCCTGACAGATATTACAGGGTTCTTGAGTCTCATAAATTCCTTTTTAAAAACCCTGCTGCAGACCCAGAAACTATTTCTCAGGGTCCCAAAGGAGTTGAGGCTTCTGCTGCAAAAAACCCTACCCCCTCTGACAGGGATTCTAGGGCACTGGATTGATGGGAAAAAAAGGTTTACACATCTGCTACCTTGGCTATAAGGGCCTTAAACTGTCAGTTTCATATGCTCAAATATCAGCAACATGTCATGACATTGCTTAAACAGAAAATGTTGTTAAACTCTGAATGTGCAGAAAACAAGGAAATGCAGGATTTATTGCATGCAGCTGAACAAGTTGGAAAGCATACTTTGCAAAGTGGTTTTGATTCTTTGGAGGCCTCCTGCAGGGCTGCAATTACGGGTTCTGTAATTAGGAGGCATGCTTGGTTAAAGGAACAAAATCTGCCTGTTCATGTTAAAGTTAAATTATTAGATGCACCTTTACAGCATGATACTTTGTTTGGTGTTAAAGAAAATGAAGGACAAAGCTAAATCTATGCAAACTGTCAAAGATTTTTTACAAAGTACAGCCACCTTTGTTTAGTAGACACTGGCCTACAAAGAATTGGTCCTTTCCTGTGTCAGACAGACCTCAAAGGGGCAGCTCCAGATGCCCTAGAGGCAGATCCCAGGTGCAAGGTTCATACAGGCCAAAGCAATGGGGTGCTTCTACCTCCAAAGTTGGAGAAGACAAATCACAACCATACAGGAAACAGTCCCAATGACTTTCCCCTGCCTGCACGAAGCACTTATCTCCTGGCAGCACCCTTAGGGGGAAAATTAGCACTTTTTTTCTCAAAATTGGCACATTATAACCCAGGACAAGTGGGTTCTAAATATAGTGTCACAAGGCTGCAAGTTCCATTTCCATACCCTGCCCAAGGCAAACGGCTGGCCAGATCTCCCAAAAAATCAATGGGCAGAGGTGCAAAAACAAGTCTCATCCCTCATGGACATGGGGGCCATTCAACAAGTACCAGAGCAAGAGCAGGGACAAGGATTTTACTCAAGACTGTTCTTGGTACCCAGAAAGGACAAGGCCTGGAGACCAATACTGGACCTATCTGTTCTGACCACATTCCTGGATATACCAAAATTTAAAATGTTGACTTTGCAGCAGCTTGTGCCCATGCTGGGCAAGAAGGCTTGGCTTGTGATTTTAGACCTAAAAGAGGCATACCTGCATGTCCCAATCAGACAATCATGCAGAAGATACCTCAGATTTATAGCTGGCTCAATGCATTACCAATTCTCTGCACTGCCCTTTGGCTTATCTACTGCACCCAGGGTCTTTACAGTGTGTCTGGTACCAGTAATTGCATTCTGCAGACAAAGAGGAATACAAATATATCCTTACTTGGACAACTGTCTAATTCAAGCAGAGAACAAGAACATTCTTCTACAGCATCTGGCGTTTGTGAAAATACTTCTAACATGCCTAGGGTACACAGGCAACGAAAATAAATCAAAACTAGTACCCTCTCAAGAGATAATATTCCTGGGTGCAAGCTTAAATACAGCTGCCCAGATGGCTTATCTCATGCCAGACAAACAAAAGGCAACTGACTACCTATTTCAAAATGTTGGCAACAAAGGCCCAGTTATCTGCAAGAAAAATTCTGCAGGCTTTCGGCTTCATGGCATCCTGCATCCTACTAATTCCATATGCAAGACTGCATATGAGGAAACTTCAGTGGTACCTAAAAAGTGTTTGGACTCAACATTGCCACAGCCTGGAAACAATGATTACTCTCATTCCCTGCCTGCAACAGGAGTTTCGATGGTGGGCGAAGGCTTGTCACCAGAACAAGGGACAGCCATTCAAATTACCCCCAGCCAGGCAGACATTAACAACGGATGCTTCAGATTATGCCTGGGGGGCCCACATGGTAGGAAGATGCATTCAGGGCACATGGTCCTCAAACCAAATGCATCTCCATATCAATCAAAAAGAGATGCTAGCTATTCAAAATTCCCTGACAGCCTTCAAGGACCTACTTCATCCGGGACAACTACTGATAAAGACAGACAACACCACGGTCATGTGTTATATAAACAAGCAGGGGGCCACACATTCTTACCCCCTTTGCAGGCTAACCATGACTTTGTGGGACACAGCATTGACTTACCAAGTACATCTGCAGGCACAATTCCTACCAGGAAAGGAAAACACTCTGGTAGACGAACTAAGCAGAAACCTCATGGATCCCCATGAGTGGCAGTTGGATCCACAAGTCTTCAACATGATAACAAGGAAATGGGGATGCCCGGATAGATCTATTTGCCTCCCCTCACAACTACCAACTAAAAAGATTCTGCACAAGGACTTATCACAGGCAAGCATTGAAAGTGGACGCCCTATCTTTTAGCTGGAAAAACCTATCAGTATATGCCTTTCCTCCACTGCTTCTCCTTCCCAAGGTACCCCTAAAGGTCAGACAGAAGAAGCCAAAGATGATACTGATTGCCCCAGACTGGCCCCGCCAGTACTGGTATCCAATCCTAAGAAACTCGTCTCAATGCCCAGCTTGGACCTTACCTCAAATACCTCATCTGCTGTCCCAGCAAAACAATCAGATCCTGCACAGCCAACTCAGTACTTTAAACCTGGCAGCTTGGCAGACAATGTAGTCATGCAAAACACACCTCTCAGTAAAGCTGTGATGGATGCCATTTTGGAAGCCAGAAGGCCTAGTACTAGAAAATCGTATGCTGGAAAATGGAAGAGATTCTGTGCTTGGAACCAGGCACCAAGGAACTGATACAGCTGTACCAGATATTCCTCAGATTTTGCAATACTTAACTGAGATGCTGGACCAAAGGCCTTTCTTTTTCATCAATTAAAATTCATGCCTCTGCCATTTCGGCTCATTACAATACAGAACCACCAATCTTTTCTCATCCTTTAAAGTACCTCAGAGGAGCCAAAAACTGAAGGCCTCCAAGGAGATCACCAATGCCTGCATGGGACCTCAACTATGTCTTGGAAAAACTCACCCTGCCTCCTTTTGAGCCAGCTGCTACTGATGATATAAAGTTTTTATCTTGGAAAACAGCTCTGCTCCTAGCAATAACTTCTGCAAGACGTGTTTCAGAGCTACAGGCACTCATGGCTGTGGAACCTTTTATCATGTTTTATCCAGACAGGGTCTCTCTGAGGACAAACCAAACATTTATGCCTAAGGTGATGTCCAGTGTGGCTCTTAACTAAACTATTCATCTGCCAACTTTTTGTCCAAATCCACAGAACAAGGGGGAGAGAATTCTGCATTCTTTGGACATACACAGACAACTTAGATTCTACTTGGACAGAACCAAAGTTTTCAGGAAGACAGAGCAATTACTAGTGGCATATGCTGCAGGATCACAAGGAAAGGCTATCTCAAAGCAGACTATTTCAAAGTGGATAGGCCACTGCATTCGTTTCTGCTATTTACACCATGGCAAGCCAGTGCCTAAGGGCATTAGGCCACATTCAACCAGAGCTGCAGCCACTTCAGCAGCATTTCTCCGGGGAGTACCAACCAAAGACATATTAGAGACTGCTACTTGGAGTTCAGTGCACACCTTTACAAAGCACTGTCATCTGCCACTCTACTCTAAATCCAGGGCAGGCTTTGCCACTGGAGTTCTGCAGGGCCTCATAGCCGCTCCTAATGCTGTTTAGCTCCAGCCTCCCAACCATAGCTTTGGGACTCTACCCAAATGTAATGACTGCAACAGTGAAACACGAAGAACATAGTACAGTTGTGTGCACTTAGCATAAATGTAGATGTTCGAGTGTATTCACTGTTGCAGTCCAGGTTACCCACCCGCCATCCCCCTTTTTTCTGCTGGAACATTTCTTTCCTTCTCTGTTTTATACAACCTATGTAGTGTATTTGCTTGTAGATGAAGGTAAAGTTTATATTGGTGTATGTATTTTTATATATATATATATATATATATATATATATATATATATATATATATATATATTGGCTACCCTTTTAGGGGCCACCTGACATCTGGGGTAAGAAAAACTGAAGAAAATGGCGTTGGCTGCTTCCTTTATACCCCTGACGTCAGGGAAGGGGCGACAGCAGCCGACGCAGGACCCAAGACTTTGGATTTCAGGCCGACTGAGGGCAACCTGCCAGCAGGATTACCCAAATGTCATGACTGCAACAGTGAATACACTCGAACATCTACATTTATGGTAAGTGTACACAACTGTACTTTTTTTTTATATATGAGGTGGTGATGGGTTTGAGATGAAGTATAGGAGGAGAGTTTTGGATGGAAGGTTGGGGAGAGGAATTGAGTTGGGGGTGGAATTGTTGTTTGGGAAGGTTTTGGTGAGTTCTGCTATAGAGTTAGTAAAGGAGGAGTTGAACAGAGTAGCTATTTCTGGCTCAGATTTACTAGTGTCAGGGCAAGGGTTGTTTTTGGTGCTTGGGTTGAGAAGAGAGTTGATGATTTCCAGAATTGTTTGGGGTTCATGGAATGAGTAGACTGAAGTTTGGTATAGTATGGTATTGTCTTTCCTGTTTAACCCATTAGCTTTGGTTTTTAGTAAGGTGTTTTCTTTCTTCTCTACATATCACTATATTGCTATAATTGTGACTTCTTTGAACAGTGTTTGACTAATTTGGATTATACTGTTGGCCTGTGGTGTCTCTTTATCAAAATGTCTGATAAGAAGGGTTCTTCAGGTTTTAAGTATTATGCTTCATGTAATGGCAAGTTACCTAATAGTGATTCTCACGATGACTGTGTATACTGTTTGGGAGTGCCCCACCTTTCGGTGCAGCCTCCATGTGACATTTGTCAGTGTTTCAGCCAACACACTCATAATGAGCACAAAAATAAACTGATTCTGAGAGGGTTACTAAAGTCTCCCTTTTCAGAGGCCATTTCTGCGATGGAGGTCTCAACCCCTCCTACTAAAGACAAAAAGAGGTCCCACTTGGTTCTCTCCTCCCCATCAGGTGATCAGGGTAAGCCTGTGAAATCAAAGGTCCCAAAGTTGTCTTTGGAGCATAAATTTGCCTCAATGGCTCCGTCTTCCTCTGCTCTGAGCATCTCAAAACCTTCGATACCGGTGCCAGTTTTGCCAATGGTCCTGCCTCCGGCACCGATTATGGACCTTACTTACTCCTATTTCGACTTCGGCACCTGTGGCCACTTTGGCTCAGAGCACACCTTGGACTACTTCATTAGTTACCATTTTGGAACTGACTGTTATGGCTCTGAGTGCCACTTTGGCACCGAGCATTGTATCGACTTCTTGGGATTTGACCCCTTTACTCCTGGTCGCGAAACTTGAAACTTCGGTCCTGCCAGACCTTGCACCACGGACCCTATAATCCCCTTCCGTAGATCCGTTTCTGGCCCAACCGTATAGCACTTTCATTGAACGTCCTGACTCTCTGTCCGGAGTATCCACTAGATCCACCAGGAGCCTGTTGGAACACGACGTGGTGCGTCTTGTGGATCAGCTGTTGTTAGCCAGGGGAATATCCATGCTTTCTAAGACCCCCTCCACTTGCAGAACTTGGGTTGACTTATCCACAGACTTCATCTTACACTCCTCCTTCAACCCTCTCTGTTCCGAAGCCTTCTGCTCCAACATCCTTCTTGGAACCCATCACTTAGGCGCCTACAGTGCTTCTCATTCCAGCTCTGAGTTTGCCCCTTTGGTCTTCGGTTCCTGAGGAACCAGTCCTTCCTCAATCTGGGGATTGGGGGTCGGATGCTTTGGGCCCATGGCATGGAGCCGTCTTTCTCCTCAGTTCCATCCTCAGCACTGATCCTGCTTGAGGCTCCACATGTGGGGGCAGGTTCATCAGAGTGGGGCTACAGTTTTAGAATCCACAACGTACCTTCTCCAGGAATCAGAGGAGTGGGAAAATGTGGCACAAAAAATCTCAGGGTCCTTTCCATGCCGCACGTGGTGATGATACCCCCAGGGGCAGAGGGAGTAACAATTCCGGAAGACACCTCTACAGAGGCAGAGAGGGTCCTCATAATCAAGGCACCAGGGATTCCTTCTGTGGATAGCCTTACCAGCACTCCTGAGGAGCACCCCAATTGCTTATCTCTGGAAGCAATCCGGGGTCGTTTCTCTCTGCACCAAGCTGCCTGGCAATCCATTACCACCGACTGTTGGGTGCAGAGTATCATCACCAGAGGTTACACCATTCCCCTTTCTTGTCAGCCAGACCTTTCAAGAAAACGTCCGACATTCCACCCAGTCAAAGGGAAGAAGCAGCTTCAGAGATTATAAAGTTGTCTCAAAAAAGAGTCATCCAACCAGTCCCACCAGACTAGCATGGATCTGGATTTTACTCAAGATTCTTTTTGGTGCCAAAAAAGACAGGGGACTGGAAACCCATTTTGGATCTCAGCAGCTTAAACAAGTGTCACCCAAACCAAATTCCGGATGGTCATGGTTCAGTCCATTCTTCCCTTTTTAAGAGAAGGCGATTGGATGTGCTCGATAGATCTCAGGGATGCTTATTACCACATCAAGATGGACAAATGCTACAAGAGTCTATTTCGCTTCCAGCTAGGGGCCAGTCATTATCAATTTTATGCCCTGCCATTCGGTCTCTCTGCAGCTCCCAGAGTGTTAACGAAATGCATGGCAGTGGTAACAGCTTACTTGAGACTGCAAGGATTCTGGGTGTTTCCATATCTGAACGACTGGCTCCTTACTGCCCCCACCAAGCATCTTCTGGTAACAGCACTGCATTATACTCTGTCTGGCAAAATTGTTGGGAGTAATGATACATTGGGAGAAGTCAAACCTTACTCCTACAAAACAGAGTTCATTGGAGCAGTGTTCAATACCCAGTTCTGTCTAGTATCACTCCCAATTCACAAACTCCACTGATGGAGTCTTCAGCTCCAAGTGATACTCTCTCAAACAAAAGTCTCAGCAAGGAAATTCTTCAGGCCCTAGGTTCTGTGGCAGCTTCAATCCCGATAGTGCCTCTAGCAAAGCTACATATGCGGATCCTGCAATGGCTCCCAAACAGTCATCCTCTCTGTTGCCAGATTTGAATAGCCAACTCCTGCAAACAGGACCTCCTTTGGTGGTTGAGGCCAAAAGTAGAACTTTGGAGTAGCCCATTTCAATCCCCTCAGCCCAGAGCCATTGTGACCACGGATGCTTCCCTGATTTTGGGGGGGGGGGCATTTCCAGGGAAAGACGGTCCAAGGCACATGGTCTACGTCAGAGGCCCACCTGCATATCAGTATTCTGAAACTGAGAGCTGTGCTGTTAGCATTGCAGGGCTTTCATTCGGCTCTCCCTTCCGGGATGATTGTGATTCAGTGAGGCAATATGTCAGTGGTCTGGTATATCAACAAGCAAGGAGGAACCAAGTCCTACCCCCTATGTCGAGAAGCCATGAGAATTTGGCAGTGGGCAATAGCTTCCAACTGCTTTCTGACAGCAACCCATATCCCAGGAAGCTCCAACATGATTGCGGACAAATTGAGCAGATGCATCCTCATGCCTCACGAGTGGTCTCTCAACCCCGAGGTGGTGACAGCAATCTTTGCCACTGGGGCAAGCCTTGCTGTGACTTTTTCGCCTCCCCATCGAACAAGTGCAGCAGCTATTTCACCCTATTTCCCCCTGAAGTGCAGTCACCGAGGGCTGGTCTAATCCACGATTGGCCCACGGTACTTCTTTATGCTTATCCTCCCATTCCCCTGATTTCACAATTTCTAAAGAAAGCTCTTTGGTTGAGATGGAAGGTGATCCTCATAGCTCCGTTCAGGCCTCAACAAGTTTGGTTCCCCTTCCTTCGGCCTCACCTAGTATACCCGCCATGGATTCTGGACCCTCTACCAGATCTGATTACTCACCCAAATCTGTCCAGTCTCAAGCTGACAGCTTGGTTTCTCCACTTTCATTAGTCGCCAGGCAAGCTAATCTTACCTCACCTGTTCGAGACATAATTCTGGCCTCTTATAAACCATCCACCAGAAGACTATATCAGGATTAATGGAAAAGGTTCTCCATCTGGCCGAAGGATAACATGCTAGACCCGTATTTGGCTCCAGTAACTGCAGTGCTTCAATACCTGGCTAAGTTTTTTCATAATGGGACTTCTGCCTCTACTTCACGAGTACATCTAGTGACGATTTCTAATTTCCACAATGGTTTAGATGGAACCCCTCTCATCTCTTTACGCCTTGGAAGGCCTTCCTCAAGGAGACCTCTCATATCAGGCCTCCTGTCAGCCCATGGATCCTCACTTTAGTCTTTCAGTCTTTGACTCAAAAAACCTTGTAACCTGCTGTGAAGTGTGACCTAAAGGTCTTGTCTTGGAAATCCTTGTTCTTAGTAGCCATCACATCTGCCAGAAGGGTCTCAGAGCTGCAGGCATTGTGTATCAAGAGGCCCTATCTGGTCTTTTATAAAGACAGAGTATCACTTCGGACAAATCCATCCTTCCTTCCCAAAGTTGTTTCTGAATTTTCCATAAACCAGACCATTGATCTACCAGTGTTCCTTCCGAATTTTGCTAATATAGGAGAGTACTGCCTTCACTCCATAGACGTACATAGACAATTGAAATTTTACCTAGACAGGACCAAGCCTATCCGTAAATCTGATCAGCTTTTCATCTCCTTTTCTGGGCCCAGAATGGGAGAGGCGGTTTCCATGGTTGCGTTATCAAAATGGCTAAGGGACTGCATACGTTTCATCTATTCCCTCAGTAACGGACCTATGCCAAAAGTTAAAGCTCACTACACTAGATCTATGGCAACATCTGTAGCTTTCCATTCCAGGGCTTCCATGGATGACATCTGCACAGCATCTACTTGGCCTAAGCCTCATACATTTATCAATCATTACTAATTGGACTTGGTCTCTAGAGGGAGAGCTGCCTTCGGCTCAAAGGTACTCAGGAATGTTCTTCCATAAGGGCCGCCCATGGACCTCAAGATAGCTTAGGATTCTGTCCCATCAGTGATGAATGGAAAGAAGATTAACAACATCAGATAAAGAAGTTATGTCTTGCCATAACGTTCCATCTGTGTTGCTTATCTTCTTTCATTCATCACTTCCCACCCTCCTTGGGGGATGCTTTGGGTCTAAGTGATGTCCTAGGGTATTTGCGCAGAAGTGGCCTCAGCTTTACTTCTCTTTCTCTAGCAAATTCAATCTGAGGTAACAGGAAGAAGGGCATTCTGGGTAGAGACTTAGCTTGAGAGTATTTTTGGCTGGTGCCAGCTTGGTAAAAAGGCCAACTCTGTTCCGAGGGCTCGGAACCAAACCCCATCAGTGATAAGTGAAAGAAGATAGACAACACAGATGGAACGTTATGGTAAGACATAACTTCTTTTTTCTATCTCATTCAAGTTTTGGGGTTCCCTCTAACACTACACTTCTCTTAGATCCTATTAAATTCCAAATTGTCCACTGTTGACTTGCTGTCTGTCATCACTTTCCCTTTAGTATAGTCCTCTTAACACAGGAAAGATACATGCTCAAAAAGGGATAGTTAATGGTAGCTACTTTCTTTCTATGGATAGCAATGCTGAACAGAACTTTTCTAAATAACGATATCAAGGAAAGCTATCTGTTTTAGATAAGTAAGGAAATTTAGAAGAGGAGGTATAAGAGTCCACAAATTGCAAAATAAATCAAGTTTACTCATACAAAGAAAACATTCAATGAAATGAAAATGATTGCCTTCATTCTACAAAACTCATAGATTTACACAAACAGTTCATCCAAGTAAGTCATTCCTGTTTTTGTGTAACATGGGGTCACAGCAATCCTCATATCAAAGCCCTATAAAAAAAGTATCATAGGACACAAAAATATTGGGCAAAATCAGACAGTCACACACTACATTTTTTTTTCTGGAGTAAACAGAGTATAGATGTAAATATATCTTAACCCACAGCAGCCCTCAGTCACATTGAAGAAATGGGTTTACATTCATTTGATCAAGCACACATTGTTCGATCAGGTATAACACAGACTTTTATGTGCGAATCTCATATTGCCGAATGGTCGGAATGTCGTAAACAACACCGAGTTCGACATTTCCAACCGCTGTACCACCTAAGTGAGAGCTACCATGGGTCAGAAAGGGGGAGATATTTTGCGATTTGCATCTCTTGCAATTGCCTTTTTGAGATTTTGATGCACTGCTTTCAGCAATATAAGATCGACCATTCACTGGCCGATCAAATGCATGTATGCCAAATAAATGTTTAAAGGTCTCTGACATTACCAGTAACTAACGGGGGTCTATGTGCACTGTTTTCATCTAATCAGTGGGATCTCGGAAATAAAAAAAAAAATTACTCGCACAGAGGGCTTTTTTTCTGTTAAAATATTATGGAACAAAAAACTCGGTCTGGATCCACTAGCACCAGTTATTGCTTTAACTAGAGCTCTGACTGTGGACATGTATTTTTAGTATCCTGCACAGAGTGAGAATCTGTGGGTGGTGGACCATCAGAAAAGTTTTAATAAAACAGAAAATCTACAGAAAACTGCAATTTCTTTCTAATCCACATCATTGAAACTTCTGACTTCTTGACAAAAAGTACATCAGACAGTAGTTCAAAAATATTACCGTGTCTTTTTTGAATCCATCACAATCAGCTCTCCTCCCTTTGTCTGCCTTCATAATCATTAAATATTATGTCTCGAGGCCACCTTCTCTTCTATTAAGTATGTCTTACTGGTAAGGACAATACAGCCATAATGTTAAACTTAGGTATTTTCCAAAATACTAACGGCATGTAATAAGGAGTGATTAAAAATAGTTTCCTTAAAACAACATTGTTTGAAAATGTGGACTTGCTGAAATAATCCAAGTTAAATTACATTTTTGTTAAATAGTTTAAAAGATGAGATTCCATTCAATAATGACCATCTTCTGGTCAGAACAAAACCCACCCTCTTGGAAAGTAAACAAGTCTAATTAGAAAGTTGGTGTGTTGAAAGATTAAAACTCTCTGTTATTGCATTGTCTGATAATTCCAATAGTAGAAAACCTTCTGTCTTTGTTTGGAACTCTGGAAATGCCTTCCCCAGTGTAAATGTGGGTCCTCTTCTTATGAAAGTGTTGTATTATTCCTCTCCTGTCACTTTCATTCCTGCATAGAGTAATTTGACAACTGAAATATTTTGTCCCACCTCTACAGCCAGGTCACTTATTTGCTGGATGGATACAAACTTGTATGCCCTCTGCTACTGGGAAGAACACAAAACCATTAATGCTTTTTCTCAGTTGGAACCTTGCCACAGGAAGGATGTGATTGAAAGCACTGCCTTAAAAATAACTGGAATCAACCCAGAGAAATAGCTGCTCAGATCACTGTGTAGTATTTTTCCTTATTAGGATGATCACTACAATCCCTACCCCACCTTTTTTTTCTTTTTAAATGTGGCAAACTGTCTTCCTCTTTCAATTTGTGTAGAACCAAACTAAGTCTTGGTGAAAATTAATCTTCAGGCACCAATTCTTCAATCTCCAAGGTACAACAAAAGTCACTTTATTCAGTTCCACAAAGGCAGCATCACTCCTCCTTAGTAGATGCATATGCTGAAAACCAGAGCACTCTTTTTAACTAACTCACGTAAAAATTTTGTTCCATGTTGAAGTTAGTGGATTTCCTATAGACCCGCAAAACCATCAGGATGCATTCTGTTTTGAAACAGTAGTTAAAAAAAATTGCATTACTGATGCCTTTTCACTTTAAAGTGATACTTTTCCAATTAGACGAAGAGCGTCTCAGAATCAACACTGTCACTATGTGATTGACTGGCAACTGTAAAATGAACTGATATCAGAAAAAAACAGTTTCTTGCTTATCTTGTAGTGAAATGTTGGCATTATTTGACCTGCTACTGATTAGAGATTACTTTGCAATTCTACTTTTAAGGTTTGCAAATTTTGCATTTTTTTGTTTTTTGCTCATCTACTGCAATGTGTTTTGCTTTACATTTGTTGTAATTTAAATTTATTTTATCTTGGAGTTTTTAAGTATTTATGGCAAATAAGGACATATTTTTCTCTTCTCTGACTCCATAGAGATTAAGGCTAGGTGATTTGTGGCTGGAGCCAAGAAGTAACATTTATTATTTAAGGCTAAGAAAAGGAAAAAGTTAAAATTTTAGAGTTGTCATTGACTTGCTGCTGTTGAGACTGCATTTCCCACCCACATTTTCTCTGTTGTGCTTTTAAACTCCGTGGATATTTAAAATAGCAAGCACTACAAGTTCAAATTAGGAAGGCCCTCTCCTTTGAATTCCTAAATTTCAGCTACTCTCTCTTTAGAGTGTTAATCGATTTTGCTCAGTCCTAATTTTGAAATGAATCATCTGGGCAAGCTTACTAAACACTAGCAGCCTACAAACTACACCTCTTGAATCTGCTTGGGATTAGTGCTTCTGTTTTCTCTTGGTGAAAGAAGGAGCACAGGGACATTATTTTTCAAGTCTTCCTAGAGACTACCAAACACCAGAAAGCCTGAAAACTGCACTCTTCTTCCAGAAGTCAAATCAATCAGCAAAACACTTTTAATATGTTGTGAACCTCAAATCAGCCTGATGGGTTGCTTCAAATGGAGAAAGTTACTTTTTCAAAACAAAGTTGAGATCCCAAGGAGGATTTCTAGGTGGTATAGTATGCAACAACCGGTTCAAAAACATTTTACCATGGGAATGCATTGAAAGGGAAGGATATATGGTCAGCCATGCTTAAATGGTCAAAAAATGAACCTTGACAGAGGAGTAAGAAATGCCCGAGGATAACTCATACAAATATTGTAGAAGCAGAAAAATACTGGCCTTCTTGTCTGGGCATCAAGTAGAAAACTTTTTCCATTTAATAATATATGTAGCAGGTTTCTTTGTCTCCATTAATTCCTGATGCATGTCCTCAGAAAACAAATATTCAAAAGGTATTAAAACTCTTGTCATCCATACAGTTAGTTGTTTCAGGTTGCCAAATAAGAGGTTGAGCTATATCAAACAAACCTATCTTGTGTGTGTAACTTTAGTCTGTGATGAAGTTTGTAGTAATTGCCTTTAGCCATTCCCAAAAGAAGGGAGAACCACTGTTGTCTAGGGCCAAAGGAAGCCGTGACTGTGATCTTTGAAGAGTCCTTCGGAATCTTCAGAATGCCTCTGGAAGTCAGTGGAAAGGGTGGAAAATCATGCAGGAACCTGTAAAAGGTAATGAAAATGCATTTCTTTTCCAGGATTGCTTGCAGAACTTTGCCAGTTGTTTTTTGTGAATGGAAGTGAATAGGTTTATCTGAGATGTATTCCATAACTGGTCAATTCTTGGAAGACAACCAGTTCAATTTCCATTTGTGCTGGTCTTGCACAGCTTGTATGTACCATAATTTGCTCTGATGGGATGTAAAATTCCTGTAGAGTGGACTGTGCTGAAAAGCACCCAGGCTACCATGTGTCATCTGCACTGAGGGTAATGTCTGCCCCCCTCCCCCATATATGTATCACATCACTGTGGTGTTGTCTGTAATCTCGTGACAGTACAGAGAACCACTGATGTCTAAAAGAGTTGAGCACATTTATTGCCACTAACATCTGTTTCATGTCTGTATGTTTTTGTCTGTCCCTTTTGTTCCAAATACCCTGCACTTTTATTGCTATAGACACTTGTACCCAAGCAAAGTCTCAGGCATCTGTAGTTACAGACAGTGCTGGAACTGGAAGGGAAAGTGGGAGACATTGATTCAGATAACACTGATCTCTGCACTAAAGCAGTTTCCAGATTTCTGTAATGGGACGTGGAAAAGGGAACATCAGAGGATGTTGTTGGAACCATACAGATTTTAGGTACCACTGAAATTTTCTCATGTGGAATCAAGTTAGTGGAATCATGTTCATAGGTAGGTACTAGGCTATCTGCCCGAAGGAATTTATAGGCCTAGCCGGAATGTGTTGACTTTCGCCACCCTCTTTGATTAGTTCCCTGTGCCTCTGTTCAGCAGAGCCATTGAAGTGATCCCTGGGGTAAACTTTGTTTCCCATCCACTCGTCAAGGTTTCTCTTGAAGAGGGTTAGTGAGGAGCTTTGCCTAATGTAGATAGGAATCTTGTTCCAGAGCATAGGAAGTCTCTGGGACAGGAATCTATCCCTCCAGCACATCCTATTTATTGTTGTGGTGAGGTTTAGATCCCTGGAGCATGTGGCTCGAGGGGATATGGTTTTCTTTAGGCGGAGCATGTCCATCAATTCTGGGTTGGACATGACCTTGTATGTCAGGCAGAGATCACACCTGAGTAAGCAGTATGCAACCGAGTACAGCTGGAGTTTCTTCAGTCGAGTTGCATAGGGCATCTGCTTGATGCCAGTGATCCTCTTGGTGAGGTACTTCTGTGGTCATTCCAGTTGTTGCAGGTGTCTTGTAAGGTACATCCCAAATGGGGCATTGTACTCTATGATGGGTCTGATGAGTGATGCATAGAGGGGCCCAGTGACCTCTTTTGATCTGAATGCAAACCCTTTTCTGATTAGGTGGGCCACATAGAAGGATTTTCTAACCACTTTGGCAATTTGATTATCAAAGGAGAGGTTATTATCTACTTGGGTCCACAGATCCCTTATTACGTCTTCCATATTTAGGGGGCTAACAGCTATGTGGTAGTTTGTGGGTACTTTGTTTTTTCCAAAGGGGATAACTATGCACTTTTTGGCATTTAGCTTGAGGCCATGGTTTTGACACCAGGTATCTGTCTCAGTGAGACCCTTTTGGAGGATGTCTGTGTCAGCCAGATTGTCAGTTGTAGCCCCTAGTTTGCAGTCATCTGTGAACTTGGTCAGCCATAGTCCTCCTGTGCTTGCCTGTACCTCTGAGAAGTATATGCCGAACAGGAGGGGTCCTAGGACTGAGCCCTGGGGAATGCCACTTGTAACTGGTTTAGAGTCAGACCTAGCTCCCGTAACTCTTACCATGTGGGTTCTGTCCGTGAGCCAGTTGGCAACCCATCTCATGACATAGGGGTTTATGTTCAGGCTGGCGAGCTTGTCTATAATACCTGAGTGGGGAATGGTGTTGAAGGCCTTTGCGAGGTCTAGGTAAGCTGTGTGGACCACCTTTCCCCTCGTCTATAGCCTTGGTAACTGTCTCAAAGAAGTCCACCAGGTTTAGGAGGCATGATTTGCCCTTAAAGTTGAACTGGGTAGGGTCCAGTATTTGGAGGTTTCCAATGTCCCTGTTAATGAGATCCACGATGATGCGCTCCATAGCTTTGCAGACCAAGCTAGTCAGGCTTATAGGGCGATAGTTCCTGGGGTCCGTTTTGGCTCCACCTTTGTAGAGTGGAATAACTGTTGCTGTGCGCCACTCTGTGGGCACATAACCTGCGGAGAGGCTGAGTTTAAACAGTGTGTTTAGCTGAGGGGTTAGTTCATCTTTGAACTCGTGTAGGACACAGCCTGGGACACTGTCCGGTCCCATTGATGCTGTGTTTTTTGCTTTGGAGAGGGCTGTTTTAACCTAAGTGTCTGTGGTTTCAGGGGCACTACATTCTTCTGGTATAGTTATGGGCCCTTTTGGGGGTGAGAGGGGGGTGAAGTTTGCACTGAACCTGTCTGCCAGGATGTTGGCTATATTGGTCGGTTTAGTGTATTTTGTCTCACTCAAAGAATATATGAACATGAATATGCCATAAAGAAAATTAATTTAAATAATGCTTTGGCTAAACATGTCAGTGAGTTTACTAGCCATCAATTCCTTTTTATGGCTATAGACCACGTAAGCATAATGGAAAAGGAACCATGGGGGGCATATCTAGAACTCAAAGAACTAAAATGGCAAATTAGTTCAAGCCGATAAGTGGCCAGGAATTAATGAACGCACTTCTATAGCACCTGTATTAAAATTAAAAGCATTACAAAGAAAGAAAATTGTTTAATGACATGCATTTTAAGTTATGTGTGTGCTATGTATAATTGGTCAGTTTTTTACATGTTATAATGTTTATTTGTTTGTAAATATTTACATTTTTCTAGTTTAAAATCATCTTGATGCAACATTATTTCAGTTCTTACATTTTTTATACGCAAAAAGAATTTTATGACATTTTAAACAATTCTAAGTTTTAAAAGTTTTAAATATTTTAAATGCCAATTCAGTATTTTTTTAAAAATGTACATTGCTGCAGTAGTTCAAGTTTTTTGTGAGCAAATCCACATATTGGGTTGATAATATATATTTAGATAGATTCAAATGGCATTATTTGTGTATATGCTAATTTATGTTAATGAGAGTTCAATGGGAAACAAAGTGGCAATATAAAAGGAAATGATGTAACACATTTTAAATGTCTGAGGAAGTTTAACAGAGGTTTAAATGAAAGCATTAACATTATAGGTTCATAGGTTAGTACTAGGCTAACTACCCTTGTGGGCCATTTTAAGCCTAGCCAATTATCCCTTGTGAGACTTGAACCCTGCACCTTGTGTTTATAAGGCAAATGCCTTAACCATTAGGCCACCCTAACATTGTATGTTTTCTCATTAAAGTATCTATTTTTTTACCATTCAAGTTCGTGGTTTACAGCTGAAGAGACGTGGTGCATTGGCATTTATTGGATTCAGTTTGTTTGTTGTTTTCGTTTATCAGTCAGTGTATTTTGTGCCATTCTGCACTAACTCTGAGCAGATCTGAGAATTGCCATTTAGATTCTTGATGTAGCTAAAGAATGCCTTGTGGTCATCTTTGGAGTCCATGGCAATTTTTCTTTCGAAGCTAGCCTTGGATGATTTTATGAGGGAACGTAGTTTCTTGCTGATGCTGATCAGGGATGTCTTCCCTTCTTGGGATTTTACTCTTTTCTGTACTAGTTTCCTCTTCCTATTGTATAGCTTGTTTGTGGCAGGGGTCCACCAGACTGGTTTTCTTTTCTTGGAGGAGAGAGTCTTGGTTTTGTTTGGGATAACACGATCCGTACATTCTTGTAGGTGTCCATAGAGTGCATTAGTAAAGGATTTTGCAGCTTGGACAGTGTTATCCTTTAGCATGGGGGCTTTGAAACTTCCCACCTCGGTCTTAAGTAACATGAAGTTTGCTTTTGAAAAGTTTTTCACGGTGGTTTCTTTGACTGGGGATGGTGGCGGAATGTGGATATCCAGAGTGATTAGTTTATGGTCAGATCTAACCAGTGAGGGTATGACCTCCGGTATGGAATACTGGTCGCACATGTTGGTGATGACTAGGTACAGTATATTGTCACCTCTGGTGGGGGTGTTGACCAGTTGATCCAGGGCATTTGAGTTTATAAATTCTAGGAAATGTTGGGCAAGGAAGTTTGTACTTGAGTAGTTCTCCCAGTTAATGTTTGGGTAATTAAAATCACCCAATATCAGGGTGTTTGGTAGGACCTTTGTTTCCCATTGTTTCCAGGAATGTGGAGTGGGGGTCCTGGGACATGGTGTGTGATCTGTAGCAAGCTATAATTTGAATAGCAGTTTTGCCCGTTGTTAGTTGCATGTGGATGATATCTGAAGCATCGTGCTGTGCCACTAACCTGGAGATGTGGGTATCCTTGATGAATATAGATACTCCCCCGCCTTTTTTATTTCGGTCCATGTTTTGTGGCCGAAATGTATGGTATGAGTTGTAGCCTGGTAGTGCTGGGGTGCTCTCTGGACCCTTAAACCAGGTTTCTGTTACTGCACATACATCGATTTTCTCCATACTGAGGAGTGCCTCGAGTGCATGCATTTTGAGGTTTAGACTTCTTGCGTTGAGTAGCATTACCCTCAGTTTTTTTGTTACTTGTGCTATTTACGGTGGTGGATTTGTCTTTTGAGCTTTGCCTAAAAAAGGCACTATGAGGGTGGCAAGAGCCTTGGCCAGTATTTGAAAGCCTAAGGGTGACAGGTGCAAGCTGTGTCTAGTGAAGGCTGACAGACACCGGATCCTCTTTGAATGACACCAGAAGCTTAGCCAATTGCTGAAATTGATAATTTTTTTCTATACCGTGTATCATTCTTGGTGAGGGCAGGATGCTACTCAGGGTCATACCAGCCTGGGCTACTTGATCAGAGAGCTCCTCCATGTCTCTTTTCATGTAGTCCAGGGAGGTACGGCTCAGGTCATTCACACCAACATGGACAATGATAGAGTCATATTTGTACTTGTTCTGGAGTGACCTGAGTGCTTGTGTTATGTTGCGGATCCTGGCACCCGACAGGCAGCTAACAGTAATCTTCTCCTTGTTCAGCCTAGTGAGTGGGACGTCAGTGTGCCTGACTGTAGAGTCACCTATTACTAGTGTGTTGGTTATGGTATTTTGCCTTAAGGGCTGTGATTGTGTGGCACACTGGTTTTGTGAAGTATGTGTTTAATGGTTTGTGTTGGGGGGTGGAGGTTGCTTGGATGTCTGCTTTGGCGGTCTCTGTTGCTTTTGCAGATTTTTATTTAGAGCCTTCGAGTATATTTTTGTGTATTTATGTATGTTTTTTGCCAGTGCTGGTTTCTTAGGTGTATGTGAGACTGGTGATGTGATGCAAGTAATTCCCTTCTCCTCTTGACTGCCTGGTCCAGTCTTGGGCTGAGAGAACTTAGCCTCCAGTTTGGCTGTATAGTTACATCTCTTGCATGTGTTAGTGTTTGGTAGAAGGAGGAGAGGGTTGTCTGTGTACATGAGGCAATTGTAACATTTCCTCAAAATGCCCAGATTCACCAGTTGGACCGGAGAGTACACCTGAAACTGCCCTTTGGACATGCCTGGATAGGTACAGTGAACTGTTTTACTGATTTGCTGGTAAGGTCGAATAGAGAGCCTTGTCCTTCTCTACAGTATAGTGGGGGGGGGTCTAGTGCTAAGGTTTATTAGCGCTTGCTATGCGTTTTGAGCAAGTGTCAGTATGAGAAGTGAATGGTTTGGCTGCTTAAGTTGAAAGTTTGTCTAGTTCCAATGGAAAAATTGAAAAGTAGACTTTGTGGAGCCGGGAATAGTTATACCCTAGCTACCCGGCATGCAAAACAGCGCAAATGCGGGTTTTATAGCAGGGAAATGAAAGAGAAATTAGCCCAAAATGGCCAGTAAACTACTAGTTTTTTGGCTGAAACCACTCCTCCAGGGACAGATAGACTGCTCAAAGCTCCCTCTCTCACAGTGAACAAAGAAACTTCCTTCTATCCAAGTAAGGTATAAGCAAACACAGAAACTTGTACATAGCCCTGAATTCAGCACTAACCTAAAAACTGGACTATACTAGCTTAGAAAGGCGGGAAAACAAGTATATATATATATATTTTTTTTTTCAGAAAATAAAGCAGATACAATAAAAAAAAAAAAAAACACTTTTAATGCACAGAAATGGCTGTCACACTTGAGTGTGTAGCCTACAACAGTTGAACAGGTAATTTAAACACAAAAACGACTTTGTTAAAGTGCAGGCAGTAAAATAAGCACAATAGGTTGCTGATCATAGATGCCATGACTTCTAGTGTCCTGAGAAATTCCCTTCCTGAAGCTTTGACGTGTGTAGAAAAAGTCAGCAGTAGATCTAGAAATCGTTTTATTTATCTTTTCCTCTGGAAGAAAATCTCTTTGAACTGAGGTATCTGGGAGACTTCCCAGGAAAACAGTCATTTGAGGAGTCTAACAAGACTTTTGGATATTCTCTTGAAGCGCCAGTCTGTGAAGATCACTCACCTAAATAAGAGACTAGTAGCATTTTGAAAAATATTCTCCAAAGATAAGCAAGTCATCTAAATAAGGAAGAACATGAATACCTTGCAGTCTGCATGAGGCTATGCCTGGGGTTAGATGCTTTATAAATAAACTTGGACCAGTGGATAACTGAAAAGAATAATACTTAAAACTGAAGGTGTAATCCAGACATGGAAAACTTTAATGTACATTTGAAATATGAGACTATAAGAATGTAATGATGTACATCCTTTAAATCTAGAGGTATTGAGAAACTTAGAGAGGAAATCAGAGGTAACAGGTCACAAAGGGATAGCATTTGATCTTTGTGACTTTCTCTAACTGGTTCAGAAAGAAAAGATTTAAGACTGGTCTCCAAGAGTTTTTTCTCTTTGGTATCGGAAACAATTGTGAATAAAAATCTTTCCCTATTAGAGAAAGAGGGACAGTTTCTATCACCCTGTGAGACAGCGGAAGTTGAATGACAGAAGGGGAAAAAAGTGGTTTGATCTGGTAGATGATGAGAAATCCCCAGAAAAGGAGTGAGAGATTTCCTCTGTTATCTGTACTCCCGATGTATTAACTCTCAGAACCTATTTATCAGAGATTATCTGTTGCCAAATAGAGAAATGAAGAGACAGATTTTGAGGCAGATTTAAGGATTTGTCAGGGTGGGGGCATTCTACAAATAGTTACACAGACTTGCTGGACTGTTCTTGTTCCTGGGGCGGCGGCTCCTCTCTTTTTAGAGCCCTCTTGTCATTGTTTTTTGAATGTCTTCTTGCAGGAAGCTTGCTGTGTCTGCTTACCCCTAGAATCAGTTTCCCATGTCTCATCACACTTTTCAGGACCTCAGCAGCAGATAGTCCAAAAGCAACGGCTCTAAAACTTTTTTATAACAGTTCACTTAGCAGCTGCTGTAAAAGAGCCATCAGCTGAATCATAAGAACACACCAGAGAATATTGAGTTACATGAGAAACAGAAGTAGTAATGATGCAAGTATAAACTTTAGCATATGAGCTTAACAGTTAAGAATTGTAAAAAGTAAGTGTGGCAGAAATATATACTTCAGTTCAAAGATGGCTGCCATTCTGTGAACACTGCTGAACTGCAACTCTTCATTTAACGTGAGGAAATCTAAACCCTGAGTCGATACCAAGAAGCTTTTAACATCAAATCTTCGATAAAATAACTTCAACTACATTTAACTATCCTGTAACAAGAAGAAAAAAACGGAAAAAAATAATTTATTTAACAGGATTATAACAGATTAGCTAGCTCTGAAGAGAGAAGTAAACAAAGGAACCGTGTGCTTTCTATACTGTAAATCTTTGTGTTGGAATAAGATGTCAAAAGAAGAAAAAAACCTGGACATAACCACTACTAAAACAAAACTTTCGGAATTACAGTCACCAGAAAAAGATGTGATTTCTAAAAGACAAAAAAATACTAAAATACAGGAACAACAAAAGCCAGGGACTAAAACTAAATCTGATCAAGCATTAAACATGGAAGATATCAGAAATGCTCTGTTACCCATACAAGAAGCTCTGAAGGAACTGACTTGTCAAATACAAACATTTGGAAATTCCTGTACTCAATTGCTGGAAAGAATGAATAAGACGGAAGCTCAAATTTCTGAAAATGAGGATAAACTAACTTTACTGGGGAAAAAAACAAATCTACATGATGTGGATATTCAGGCTATGCAAAGTAAGATTCTGGACTTAGAAGCAAGATCCAGGAGAAATAACATTATTATTAGAGGAATGCCAGAATCCATTCAGTATAATGAATTAATTCCATCCATACTACAAATATTTGCAGTGCTTCTAAATTACTCTGATATGGTGAAACAAATCATTATTGAAAGAGCACACAGAACTCTGAGAGAACTACAAGCATCTAATATTCCAAGACCTGTATATGTTAATATACTTAACTATCAAGATGTTAACAGAATACTTACTACTGCAAAACAAAGTGGAGGGTATATTATGTGGAAAAATAATAAAATATCCCTGGCCCAGGATTTACCTTTACAGGTCAGACAAGCTAGACAGTCTTTGTCTCCATACTGTAAATTTCTTATTGACAAACAAATTAAGTTTCAAATGAAATACCCTAATATGCTTACATTTACAATAGATGGGACTAAACATTCTGTTTCTACCAAAAATGAGGCTAAAAATCTTTTTCTTAAAGTTTTTAAGGGTTTACCTGCATCAGAGACTTGAACTGTACCTTCGTTGAGACTGGCATGCTTCTGAGGTCGGATCCATTGATTACTGTGCCTCGAGGACTGGGTAATCCTTTGTTTTCGTTTTAAACGCTTTAGGCCTCTTCCAGAGTAATAAAACTGTTTGTTTTGGCTAATCCTGATTACCTGCGTTCGTTTCCCGACATTTTATGGCTTCTACGAACTGTTTTCGTCGATGAGAAAGACAGGAAATGCTTAAAAGACTGTTGAGAGTGTGGATTTCATGGTGGCACTTCCGGAAGTCCGTCTGCGAAAGCGGTCCCCCATGGCGAATATTTTATATGGTTTCCAGGTTTGGGAAACCAAAGGGAACTATTTTAAACACTTTACGGTTTATTTAACATCAAATAACACTGTAGTATGGTAATTTAAACACATAGGAACATTCTTATTTACCTCCCTTACAGTGTTTAATAAAAATATTCTAGTTATAATATTTAGAGAGGGTGCAGGGATTTAGTAATGTTTTATTAAAATATACTTGTCAATATAGTCCTTAATGTACTGTTTAGAGGTGATAGTTTATATTATATTAGTTAGATAGTGGCTTGTTTTAATATAAAACTGTGATAATGCAAATATATAGCCAGGGATATTAGTAGTTAGATGTATACTTGTTTTGGTATAGGGTTATAGTATAGCATATTTTTTTTTGGTTATATATGTAACAAAAAGATAACCTTGTTTATATATTAAACTTTTATTTTTTTATGTATGCGGTTTATGTATAGATAGCTAATCCAACTACTAAAACTTTTTTTCCCCTCTTTTTCTTTATATATAGTAATATTATATCTTCAATTTGATTTGCTTAAACAATAGTTAACCAAAGAGATGTAGATCATGGCAGTGTTTTGTTAGGGAATGTTTAGTTTAGACTTTGTCGTAGTTAAGCTAGATTATATAGGTCTTAATTGTGGAACATGTTTGAAATTTTATAATTTGATGCCTTTGTATTTGTTTCTTTTCTTGACCCTTTTATTATTTTACGTTATACAAGACCTATATATGTCCTGGTCCGGGGTTAGAGTGGGTAAGCACTGGTATAGGACGGGATATAAAGATTGCTTCCAGATTATGTATGTCTTTAAAGTCACTTTATTTTTCTCCTATGTTTTCCCTCTTAAACCCTCATTGTACAAACAACCTCTAGAATGTGGGAATTAGACTCATGGAACGTTAAAGAGCTCCAGAACTTAAAGAAGAGGAAACTATTGTTGCATGTATTGTTGCAGGCTAAGGCGTTGTTTATATTACTTCAGGAAACACATTTAATGAATGATCAATGGGTTGATATAAAAAAAAAAGAAGTGGATTAGAGAGGTAGTAGCATCCGAAGGTAAGTCAGATAGTGCTGGGGTAGCTATAATTATTAAAAATCAATACAAAGAGAAGATCTTAGATTCTAAAACAGATAAAGATGGGCGATGGTGTTATGTTATTCTTTCGTCCACCCTATTTGATAAACCTATTTTACTTCTAAATATCTATGCGCCCTGTAATGATCAACAAATATGCATAACATCATTATACCCAATTTTGACACAGTATGATAGATATTCTATAATTGTTGGAGGGGATTGGAATGCTTACCAAAATCTGAAGTTGGATAGATCTTGTCCACTAAGAGCATTTAATAAGCATGCTGTATTAGCACTGAGTGATATTAAGGAAGACTTTCAATTATACGACCCTTTTCACTATTTGAACAATGTCAATAACACAAATAATTATACTTTTTATTCGCCATGTCATAAAATGTGGTCCAGAATAGATTTCTTTTTGATTTTAAGAACATTGATTAATTTAGAACCTATAGTTGTTACACACACACGTTATCTATCAGATCACTCAAAAATTTTGTTGAGTTTTGCTAAGGAACTAAAGGATACCCTACGACAAAGAGGTTATAATTGGTCTCTTAACCCAAATCTTTTGAATAAGGAGGAAATAATACAGGAAATCACAAATTACCTTAAAGATTTATTGGATAGTCTAAAGAAACAACAGCATGCTCCAGATTTTGAATGGGCGACAGTTAAAGCACAAATAAGAGGGATCCTTTTGCAAAAAGCTGCTTCTTATAAAAAAATACAAAACAGAGATATTCAAAATCTAGAAACAAAAATTAAGATACTTGATCAAGAACTGATTCGGAATTTTAATGATCAAACAAAGATGGAACTGCTTAAATGTCAAAAGGATCTCTTCTTAATTCAAAATAGTAAATTAACATTTCAGGAACATAAGACGTTAATGAGGTATGCTAATTATGTTCAAACACCATCAAGAGCATTAGCTAGGATCATTAACCAATTGAAAACAACAGTGCAAATTTCGGAAATACAATTCAATAATACAATATACTCTAAAACTGACGATATCATTAATATTTTTGAGAAGATATATACTAATATATATGATGGGCAAAATGATGTGTCCTCGCATAGAACTTATAAACAATTTTTACAAACAATTAATTTTCCAAAAATAGAAGAGGATATTCAAAACGACTTGGTTAAACCGATATCCGAAGAAGAAGAAGTATACATAATTCAACACATATGAAATCACATAAATCACCAGGTCCTGACGGGTTGACAGTGGAATTTTATAAAGTGTTTGCAGATATTTTCGGTAAAATACTTTCACATGTATTTAACTATATAGTTAGGAATAAAATTAATGATCCTCATCTTAACGCTTCAAAAATTATTTTTATACATAAAGTTAATTCAGATTCCCAAAACCCCGATAATTATAGACCTATATCATTAATAAATGTAGACATGAAAATGTTAACCTCTATTATAGCATCTAGACTAAAAAAAATCATGACTTACATAGTATCTAAGGAACAGACTGGATTTATGGCAGCTAGACAAACTAGTGATAATACACTTACACTTCATACTATGATAGCTCATGCTAAACAAAATAATCTTAATATTTATGCCCTTATAATTGATGCACAGAAGGCCTTTGATAGGGTTGATATAAATTTTTGTTTGATCTTTTACCTTATTTTAATATATCCCATGAGTTTGTTCAAATGTTACAAATATTATATAGTAATCCTTATACTACACTGTTCATTAATAGAAGTTTCTCTAAAAGAATACAGATGAAGAATGGAACACGTCAGGGCTGCCCTTTGTCCCCTTTACTATTTAATCTTTATCTTGAACCTTTATTCTTATATATTAAGCAGAACGTATATCATAATGCCCCAATAATTTATGGAACCAAAATATTAATGGCAGCTTTTGCTGATGATCTCAACATTTATTTTACATCCCCAATATCAGATACTGAAAAGTTATTAAAGGCTGTAAACTACTTTTCAGAAGTCTCTAACTATAGAATTAATTTGAAAAAAAAAAACAACATATTCCCTTTAAGAACACCTAAACCTTTTTCGTTACTGCCTTTGGTGGGACAGGTAACATTTAAAGAAAATATTAAATACTTGGGTATTAGTTTTTCTACAGATAATAAAGACTTCTACATTAATAACATTAAAACAGTTTGATACCAAATAGTATCTGATTTTGGGAGGTGGAAAAATTTACGATTGCCAGTATTAGCAAAGGTTTCAATTATTAAAATGAATGTACTACCACGGTTACTATATATTTTTAGGTCTGCCCAATTAATAATCCCAAAGACATTTTTTAAACAAATTCATAAAGAATTGGCTAAGTTCATTTGGGAGCCAAAAAAAAAACAGGATATCTTATGATAAATTAATGACCCCAAAAATAGAGGACTGGAGCTACCCAATTTTGAAATGTATGATCTAATTGTGAACTCTAATAGAATTCTAAGAATTGCTAACTATGATATAACTAGTACCAAGTGGACACCAACTTGGGTGGTCCTGAATTATAAGTATATTCTAAAGCTGAATATTAATCCTAAAGCAATACCCTTTTTAGGCAAATATACTTTGAAATTATATGGGAATATTGAACACATTAAAATATATATATTATCTTTACAAAACTTATTTCAATCATTGGATCCGGTTCAATATATGATGGTCTTTCAACCCTTTCACAGGAATCCTAATTTGAGATTGAATAATCAGTTAATTGATCTTAAAAAGTTTCCATTAATAGTTATTTTAACTCTGATTGATATATATAAATATCTTGAATTTTCGGCCAGTCAAATAAGACAAGAATTTAACCTACCTAAAAACTATCTTGTTATTTTGAGACAAATTAGAGAACTTTCTATAAGTTACTTTAAAAACTTCAAACCTGAAGATGAGATTATAATTAAATGCTCGGATTTGTGGCAAGCTCTCCAACAAGACATTAAATTTATAACAACAAATAAATTAATTAAAGAATTTAAATTTCATGATAAAGTTTTGTTGCCAAAATATTGGGAAGTGAAAATCCCATTGACAGATAAAAGTTATATGTTAAAAGCAATTGACTTGACTATAAAATCTACTTCCTTTCAAAAATTGATATATACCCAGATGATGATATGGAATAATGCATATTATACACGTCTTAGCCTGCATAAGTTTAACTCTAAAAACTCTCCAACTTGTCCATATTGTAAAAATCAACCGGCTGATGATCTTCATATTTTGTGGAGCTGTAAATGTATATACAAACTTTGGAATTCCCTTAAGATTTAACTTCAGAAGATGGGTTACCAATGCACAAAGTTGTCATGGAAATTCATGATTTCGCATATTCCCCCGAAAGAACTCCCTAGATCACAAACTATTATATGTATTAATATTTTTTTATTAATGAAGCTTTATATAGCCACTAATTGGTTAGACCCATCTAAAACATCATGGGATAACTTAGTTTTGGCAATAAGGCATATATTAGCTCACAAATTACTTTTAAATCCGCATAATAAAAATATTAATAACCCAAAAATTTGGGAACAAGTATTTAATATTATACTAGCATAATACTTTTAATTTGAAGGTTTTAAGAATTATTTATACACTTGAAGAGAACTTTGTAATCAAACTGTTTATTACTTGCAGTGTTCTTAACTATTCTTATGTTTTTCTTGTATAAGTTAGTATTTTACATGGAAGCATTCTTGTAAATATTGTATATATGGTGTGGTTGTTAGTGCTATTAGTTAGTAGTTTTTTTTTTTTTTTAATTTTGTTTTTGTCCTTAATTATGTATGGAAAATAATATAACAATAAAGATTTATTATGGAAAAAAAAGAAATATATACTTCTCCCCAAACTCTAGTAAAGGCTTTCCTGTCCTTATCGAAGGGGGGGGGGATTAGCATTTACCAGATGTTTACTACAGAAATCCTTGCAGGGTGAGATATGGGATTAGAAAATAAAAATGTAATTGAGGAACTTTATACAATCTGATTTCTTAGGGGCAGCAGAATGGCTGTCAAACAATTTACAGGCTGTAATAAAAAACTTTCTCCAATGCTGGAAGAACATGAGGAACACAGGAGTGAATTCATAATATTTTTTTTCAAAAACAGTGGAATATCAGTATGCTCCAAATGAAACGACTGGCTTTTTCTGGATATAGTTTCAGAAGAAGTTGTTTCTTCTGAGAGATTATCAGAAGAAACATTCTGCTCAAAATGAGCCACCTTGAAGACAGCAGAACGTTGTTCCCTCAATCATTTTTCTGTTCAATATACAGGGAATATTCACAAAAAATGAAGAATTCTTTTCTTCTCTTACCTGTAACACCAGCATTTGAAGGGTTAAGAGCCTGATGAGGATAGAAATGGGGTAGGCTACTACATCAGAGGCAGCTTTGAGAAATTCTGATGGGATGTTGTCAGCAGCTAGGCTGGTGGGCTTACGCTTAGTTTTAACTGTACTTGTTAGCTTTAGTTTAGGCAATTGTAACATTTCCTCAAAATGCCCAGATTAGCTTTAGTTTTTTTTATGATGTTCTTCGTGTTACACTGTTGGAGTCATCACATTTGGGCTATCTGCCTGCAGGTAGTCCTCAGCCTGCCTGAATACCAGAGTCTTCGGATTTCTGCATCCGGATGCAGTCACTTCTTCCATGACGTCAGGTCGTCGGGGGTATAAAACATGCAGCTGATGCCATTACATCACTCTTTCTTGCCATACGGTGCCCAAAGCAGAAGCAGTTTGCAAGTGCCGGTCGGCCAACTCCTTTTCGTTTTCAAGTTTCAGACCTGAAGTCTTCAAAAATATAAGTACCCCGTTGCGGATCCTTTTTTCTTGACCCTAACCGATGTCAGAAAAAATTAACAATTGTCTTGCCTGTGGAAAGCAAATACCTCATAGAGATTTTATTCTTACTGCGTCAACTGTTTAGGCCCAGACCACTACATCCCTCGCTGTCTGTTTTGTGCCTTGTTCAATGTCGTCGGGCTATTTTTGTAGCTAAATACTTTCATTCCCGATCTCCATACTCCGAAATGGCTTCCTTAAGCCATCCGACTACTGATCTTCCGAAAAAACACAAGAATAAAGACAGAGACAGACCGCTTAGGTCCAAAACAGCAGACGATGCTACTGTTAAGCTAGTCGCCAGTCTGCCGGTACTCAGTGAGGTGCTTTTGCAGCCTCTGATATGCGCTACTACTGATTCGCACTCCTCTACTGAGACCCATTCGGAGTCCATTATGCCGCGAGATGCTTCTTCGACTATGGAACCTGCAGATGTCTCTACCTTGGATGGGTCCAGAGCCGCTGTGCAGGCACTGGCTTCCGAGGGTGTATTAGTTCTACCGATTTTCATTTTAAACCGATGACTTCATTTCAAGCTAAGAATTCCAAGTTCCTCAGGCCTAAAGCTCGCACTAAGCCTAGAAAACCAACAACCAAAGCGCATTCTCAGGCCCATAAAAACAAATGATTAGAATGGCTGAAGACCGTATTACCTTAATTAGGGGAAGCCACCCTTCCCCCTCTAAGAGACCTAGAACTGATTTTCTTTCTGATTCTTCTGAGGAGGAATCTGATACGTCTACTCCTTCTGACTACCAGGATTTACCCTTATCTACTTATGAAGATTCTGATGCAGAGGACTCCATTCCCTCTCCTTCAATCCAGAAGATTTTTCTTTTGGTAAAACCTTGCATACCCATAGGGAGCATTTCCGCTGGGAAAGCCAGGACTTTTCACAGTCCAAAAAGAGACTTAGGGAATTTTCAAACCTGCTTCAACACAGGCCTCTAGCTATCCCTCCTGTTTTGGAGATTGTAGATGACGTTTTCTTGGAATCCAGCAGACATATTGCCTCCTGCTCCCAGGAAACCTGACGGGTACTACCGAGTACCTGACTCTCTCAAATTCCTGTTCAAGAATCCTACTGCAGATCCAGAGACCATTTCCCAATGACCAAAAAGCATTGAGGCTACAACTGCCAAAAACCTATCCCTTCTGATAGGGATTCTAGAGCTTTAGACAGATGGGGTGAGAAGGTATATACTTTGACCATTAGGGCTTTAAATTACCAGTTTCATATGTTGAAGTATCAACAGCATATTATGGGATTAATTAAACAGAAAATGATGTTGATTCCTGACTGTGCTAAACACAGATTTACAAGAGTTAATGCATTCTGCTGACTAAGTAGGTAAACATACTCTGCAATGTGGTTTTGATGCTTTAGAAGCATATTGCAGGGCTGCTGTTTCTGGGTCTGTACTTAGAAGGCATGCTTGGCTTAAGGAACAAAACTTGCCAGATCATGTTAAAGCTAAATTACTGGATGCACCCATAAACCAAGAGCGCCTTTTTGGCAACAAAGCAGAAGTCGTCCTCAAAAGGATGGAAGAAAAATCTAAATCTATGCAAACTGTTAAAGATTTCTTACAAGTACAGCCACCTAGATTAAGTAGACATTGGCCTTCAAAGAACTGGTCCTTTCCAGTCCCTTCCAGGCCTTCTCAGTCCAAACCCAGGATCAGCAGACCACCAAGACTTCAGTCTCAGGCAATGCACAGATCTAGGCAGTGGGGTGCCCCCACTTCCAAAGCAGGGAGTAGTAAGCCACCCCCTATGGAAAAATGGCACAATGACTTATCCTTAACTCTTCCAAGCCTTGCTCAACTACTTGCTCCCTTAGGAGGAAAGCTCGCCCTGCATGCAAAAAACTGGGAACTCATTACGCAGGGCAAATAGGTTTTAAACATAGTTTCCCTAGGATACAGATTCCACTTCCACTCACTCCCAACCCCAAGTGGATAGCCAGACCTCCCTCGAAACCAGTGGGTGGAGGCCAAAAAACAAGTAATCTCTCTTCTCAGTATCAGGGCTATTCAACCTGTCTCAGCAGAACAAAGGGGACAAGGTTGTTATTCAAGACTGTTCTTGGTTCCCAGAAAAGAGAACTCCTGGCGTCCTATCATGGACCTTTCTATTCTCAACACCTTTCTGTTGGTTCCAAAATTCAAAATGCTAACTCTGCAACAGCTTCTTCCTATGCTAGGCAAGGATGCCTGGCTGACAACTCTAGACTTAAAAGAACCTTACCTGCACATCCCAATAAGGGAATCCTACAGAAAATACATACGCTTCAGGGCAGGCTCCATGCACTATCAGTTCTCTGCACTTCCCTTTGGCTTATCTATTGCGCCCAGGGTATTCACAAAGTGTCTAGCTCCAGCCATTGCATTTTGCAGGCAGAGAAACATTCAGATTTACCCATACTTGAGCGATTGCCTGATTCAGGCAGAGAGTCAGGACTTGCTATTACAACACCTGACATTTGTAGAGAGACTTCTAACTTCTCTGGGGTACACCATCAGTGAGAAGAAATCACACGTATTACCCTGCCAACAGATTGTATTCCTAGGAGCCAGCTTGAACACAACTACCCAGATGGCATTCCTCACTCCAGAGAAATGAGTTCATTTGACAACCTACTTCAAACTACTGGCCACAAAAAACCAGCTATCTGCAAGGAAAATCCTGCAAGCCTTGGGATTCATGGCCTTTTGCGTTCTGTTAATTCTGTATGTAAGACTGCATATGAGGAAACTTAAATGGTATCTAAAAAGTCTATGGTGTCAACATTCTCAGAACCTGGAAACAATGATTCCTATCATTCCTTGTCTAAGGGCAGAGGCCTGCTACCACAACAATGGACTCCCTTTCACTCTACCCCCTGCCTCCCAAACCCTAACAGCAGACGCATCAGACTATGCATGGGGGACTCGCATGGCGGGGCAGTGCATTTAGGGCAAATGGAACCCAAAACAGATGCACCTGCATGTCAATCAAAAAGAAATGTTAGCTGTACAGAATGCTCTGACAGCCATCAAAGACCTTATTCTTCCAGGACAACTATTGGTAAAGACAGACAACACCACAGTTATGTGGTACATAAGCAAGCAGGGGGAACCCATTCCTACCCACTCTACAGACTAGCCATGGCTCTGTGGAACACAGTCTTGAGCTACCAAATGAACTTACAAGCTCAGTTCCTGCCAGGCAAGCTAAATTCACTGGCAGACGACTTAAGCAGAAATCTCATGGACCCTTACGAATGGAAACTGGAACCCAAAATATTCAAGCTCTTGAGGAGCAAATGGGGGACACCAGTGGTAGACCTGTTTGTCTCCCCTCAGAACTACCAATTGAACAAATTCTGCACCAGAACTCCCCACAGTCAAGCTTGGAAAGTGGATGCCCTGTCCTTTTCTTGGGAAAGCCTTTCAGTTTATGCCTTTCTCCCTCTACTTTTCCTCTCGAAGGTTATACTAAAGATCAAACAGGACAAGCCAAGGACAATACTGATTGCACCAGACTGGCCACACCAGCACTGGTACCCCCTTTTGCGCAGTCCGACAGTGCTACAACCTTGGCATCTGCCTCAGACCCCTTCCCTGCTGTCCCAGCAGGCAGGCCAGATTCTGCACCCTCAGCTTCAAACCCTCAACCTTGTAGCCTGGCTAATTCCCTGAGCTCACCTCCATCAACCCTCAATAAGCAGGTGCTGGATGTCATTCTTGAGGCAAGGAGGACTAGTGCTAGAAAATCCTATTCAGAAAAGTGGAAACGATACTGTTCCTGGAGCCAGGCTCAGGGGATGGGCACAACGGTGTCCAGCTTACCTCATATTCTAGATTATTTAACAGAAATGCTCCACAAGGGCCTATCCTTCTCTTCAATTAAGATTCATGCCTCTGCCATATCAGTGCATTGTAATACTGAGCCACCCCTCTTCTCTCATCTCCTTCTAAAACAATTCCTTAGAGGGGGCCAAAAATCTAAGACCCCCCAGGAGAACTCCCACTCCAGCCTGGGACCTTAACTCTGTATTGGAAAAACTCCCCCCCTCCCCCCTTTGAACCAGCTGCTATGTCAGAGTTGAAATTCCTTTCTTGGAAAACAGCCTTTACTTCTAGCCATCACTTCAGCAAGAAGAGTGTCTGAACTGCAGGCCGTCATGGCAGTGGGAACCCTTCATTACCTTCCATGCGGACAGGGTTTCCTTCAGGACTAATCCATCCTTTATGCCCAAGGTGGTGTCTAGTGTGGCTCTAAACCAGTCCATTCATTTGCCTACTTTTTTCCCTAATCAACAGTATAAAGGGGAAAGGATACTGCATTCTCTGGACTTACACAGACAGCTTAGATTCTGTTTGGACAGGACTAAGCCTCTCAGAAAATCCAACCATCTGCTAGTTAGCTTTGTTGCAGGGGCAGAGGGGAAGGCCATTTCAAAGCAAACCATTTCCAAATGGATAGCACATTGCATGCATTTCTGCTACAAACACCATAGAAAACCTACCCCACAAAGGATAAGAACACATTTCACCAGGGCTTGATCTACCTCTGCTGCATTTCTCAGAGGAGTCCCTACCAGGGACATCCTGGAAGCTGCAACCTGGAGCTCTGTGCATACTTTCACCAAGCATTTACCACCTGCCTATCTTTTTTAAATCCAGAGCTGGATTTGCCACAGCAGTCTTACGGGGCTTTATTGCTAGCCCTAATGCTCTTTAACTACCTCCACCCTTCCTTAGCTTTGGGAATCAACCCAAATGTGATGACTGAAACAGTGAAACATGAAGAACATAGTACAGTTGTGTACACTTACCATAAATGTAGATGTTCGAGTGTTTTCACTGTTGCAGTCCTGGATATTCTTAGTTTTCACTGTTGCATTCATTACAGTTGGGTAATCTGCTGGCAGGTTGCCCTTAGTCGGCCTGAATTCCAAAGTCTTGGGTCCTGCGTCGGTTGCTGTCTCTTCTTCCATGTCGTCAGGGTTATAAAACAGGCAGCCAATGCCATTTTCTTTAGTCTTTCTTGCCGCGCGGTGCCCGAAGCAGAAGCAGTTCACATGTGCCGGTCGGCCGACTCCTGAAATTTTCGAATTAGAGTTTCAGAACCAAAGCCTTCACTAAAGCTAAGTACCCCATTGGGGAAACTTTTTCTTGCTCGATACCGATGTCAGTAAAAGTTAATAATTGCATTACTTGTGGGAAGCAAATACCTCATAAGGATTTCCATTTGTACTGTATTCCTTGCCTAGGCCCTGATCATAACGTGCCTAGCTGTCGGTTTTGTGATAGATTTAACCAATGCACTGTTAACCGTCGGTATATCTTTGCCTCAAAATATTTTGGAAACAGATTTAACTATCCTGAAATGTCATTGGATTGCAATCCGACTACCGGAGTTCACAAAAAGCGCAAAGAAAAGGACAGAGACAGACCGTTGAGGTCCAAAACCGACGACAAAGCTTCTCCTAAGCCAGTCACCGGTTCGACAGTTCTCAGTGAGGCGCATTCGCAGCCCCTGATACCTGCTGCTTTCAAGTCGCAGGCCTCTACCGAGACCCATGTGGAGTCTGGCACTCCGCGAGATTCTCAAAGTATTGTACCTGCGGATGTCTCTCCCTCGGATGGGTCCAGAGCCACTGAGCAGGCACTGGCTTCTGAGGGTGTCTTCAGGCCTCAGCATTTCTATATAAAACCGACGCCAGCTTCAAAATCAAATACAAAAGCATCTTCTAAAGCTAAAAAACCGACGCATGAGCCACGTGCTCAGGCCTCTATGCCCAAAAAGCAGATAATCAAAATGGCTGAAGACCTAATTACCTTGATCAGGGGTTCCTAGCCCCCTCCTGATAAGAGGCCTAGGCAAGACACTGATTATGAATCTTCAGATCAGGTTTCTATTTCTTCTGATTCCTGTTCTGATCAGGAATTATCTATGCCACCCTATGAGGATTCTGATGCAGAGGAATCTATCCCATCTGCATCTCCTCCTGAAGATTATTCCTTTGGAGAAACCTTGCATACTTTGAGGGAGCACTTTCACTGGGAGAGTCAAGATTTCTCAGAATCAAAAAAGAGGCTTAGGGATTTCCTCCTTCTCCCTCAGCATAGGCCTTTAGCCATGCCTCCTGTTTTAGACATTGTGGATGATGTGTTTTCGGAGTCAAGCTTACTCCAGACTCCTTACCTCCGGTTCCTAGCAAGCCAGACAGATATTACAGGGTTCCTGACTCTCATAAATTTTTATTTAGAAACCCTGCTGCTGACCCTGAAACCATTTCACAGGGTCCAAAAGGTGTAAAGGCCTCAACAGCAAAAAATCCTATCCCCTCTGACAGAGATTCCAGGGCACTGGATAGATGGGGAAAGAAGGTTTATACATCTACAACCTTGGCAATTAGGGCCTTAAACTGCCTTTTTCATATGCTCAAGTATCAACAGCATGTTATGGGATTACTGAAACAGAAAATTATGTTGAGTTCTGAATGTGCAGAAAATAAAGAATTGCAGGAATTATTGCATGCAGCAGAACAAGTTGGAAAGCATACTTTGCAATGTGGTTTTGATTCCTTAGAGGCCTCATGCAGGGCTGCAGTTACTGGATCTGTGATTAGAAGGCATGTTTCGCTAAAAGAGCAAAATTTGCCTGATCATGTTAAAGCTAAATTGCTGGATGCACCTTTACAGCATGGTACTCTGTTTGGTATTAAGGCAGAAGAGGTTTTAAAGAAAATGGAAGACAAAACTAAGTCTATGCAAACTGTAAAATACTTCTTACAAGTACAGCCACCAAGATTCAGTAGACACTGGCCTACAAAAAAATTGGTCTTTTCCTGTGTCTGACAGAGCTCCACGGGGCAAATCCAGGCGCCCTAAAGGTTCTAGATACCAGTCCCAGGATTCTTAGAGGTCAAAGCAATTGGGTGCCTCTACCTCCAAAGCTGGAGGAAATAAAGCGCAACCCTACAGTAAACAGTCACAATGACTTCCCTCTGCCAGTACCCTTAGGGGAAAAATTAGCACTTTATGCTCAAAATTGGCAGTTAATAACCCAGGACAAGTGGGTATTAAACATAGTGTCCCAGGGATACAGATTCTACTTCCACACTCTGCCATTTCCAAACGGTTGGCCAGATCTGCCAAAAAATCAATGGGCAGAGGCACAGAAACAAGTTGCATCCCTCATGGATATGGGGGCTATTCAGCCAGTGCCAGAAAAGGAAAAAGGACAAGGGTTTTACTCAAGACTGTTGTTGGTACCCGGAAAAGACTAGGCCTGGTGCCCAATACTGGATTTATCAATTTTGAACACATTCCTGGACATTCCAAAATTCAAAATGCTAACTTTGCACCAGCTTCTGCCCATGCTGGGGAAGAATGCTTGGCTAGTGACTTTAGACTTAAAAGAGGCATACCTGCATATCCCAATAAGAGAATCATGCAGAAGATACCTCCATTTTAAGGCTGGCTTAATGCATTACCAATTCTCTGCACTGCCCTTTGGCTTATTTACTGTGCCCAGGGTCTTTACAAAGTGCCTGGCACCAGTAATTGCATTTTGCAGACAAAGAGGGTATGCAAATCTATCCTTAAATGGACAACTGTCTCATTCAAGCAGAGAACAAGGACATTCTTCATCAGCATCTGGCATTTGTGAAAAGGCTTCTAACAAGCCTGGGGTACACAATAAACAAAAATAAATCACAACTGGTACCCTCTCAAAAGATAACATTCCTGGGTGCAAGCTTGAATACAACTGCCCAGATGGCTTTCCTCACACCAGACAAACAAAGGCAACTGACTATTTACTTCAAACAGATGGCAACAAAAACCCACTTATCTGCAAGACAAGTTCTGCAGGCTTTGGGGTTCATGGCATCCTGCATTCTTCTGATTCCATATGCAAGACTGCATATGAGGAAACTACAGTGGTACCTAAAAAGTTTATGGAGTCAGCATTGTCACAGTCTGGAAACAATGATTCCTCTCATTCCTTGCCTACAACAGGAGTTTCTTTGGTGGGCAGAGGCATGTCATCAAAACATGGGACAGTCCTTCACTCTACCCACTGCCAGCCAAACCTTAACTACAGATGCATCGGACTATGCATGGAGGGGCACACCTGGCAGGAAGATGCATTCAGGGCATATGGACCCCAAAACAAATGCATCTGCATCTCAACCAAAAAGAGATGTTAGCAGTTCAAAATGCCCTGACAGCCTTCAAGGACTTACTTCATCGAGGACAACTACTGTTAAAGACGGACAACACTACGGTTATGTGGTACATAAACAAGCAGTGGGGGGCACACACTCATACACCCTTTGCAGACTACCCATGGCTTTGTGGGACACAGCCTTGACTTACCAAGTATATCTTTAAGCTCAATTCCTGCCAGGAAAGCGAAATACTCTGGCAGACGATTTAAGCAGAAACCTTATGGACTCTCACGAGTGGAAACTGGATCCACTAGTCTTCAGCATGATAACAAAGAAATGGGGGATCCCGGACATCGACCTTTTTGCCTCTCCTCGGAATTATCAACTGGACAAATTCTGCACAAGAACTTATCACAGACAAGCATGGAAATGGATGCCCTATCCTTCATTTGGAAAAATCTATCAGTTTACGCCTTCCCTCCTCTGCCTCTTCTTCCCAAGGTCCTACTAAAGATCAGACAAGAAAAAACAAAAATGATACTGATTGCCCCTGCTAACACTGGTATCCAATCCTAAGGAATATGTCTCAATTCCCAGCTTGGTACTTGCCTCAAATACCTCACTTACTGTCCCAACAAAACAATCGGATCCTGCACAATCAACTACAGACTCTGAACCTGGCAGCATGGGTAATCATACAAACGACACCTCTCAGTAAAGCTGTGATGGATGTCATTTTGGAAGCCAGGAGGCCTAGTACTAGAAAATCTTATGCTGACAAATGGAAGAGATTCTGTACTTGGAATCAAGCACAAGGAACTGATGCAGCAGAACCACATATTCCTCAAATATTACAATACTTGACTGAGATGCTTGACAAAGGCCTATCTTTCTCATCAATCAAAATCCATGCCTCTGCCATTTCGGCTCATTACAATACAGATCCACCAATCTCTTCTCATCCTTTACTAAAGCAGTATCTTAGAGGAGCCAAAAATTTAAGGCCTCCTAGAAGATCACCATTACCTGCATGGGACCTCAATTATGTGTTGGAAAAGCTCACCCTGCCTCCATTTGAACCAGCTGCGACTGCTGATATAAAGTTCTTATCATGGAAGACAGCTCTGCTACTAGCATTTACTTCAGCAAGAAGAGTTTGAGCTACAGGCCCTCATGGCTGTAGAGCTTTTTATCATATTTCACCCAGACAGGGTGTCTCTGAGGACAAATCCTACTTTTATGCCTAAGGTGGGTTTCCAGTGTGGCTCTTAACCAAACAATGAATCTGTCAACCTTTTATCCAAATCCGCAGAACAAAGGGGAGAGAATTCTGTATTCCTTGGACGTACACAGACAGCTAAGATTCTACTTGAGCGGGACAAAAGCTCTCAGAAAAACTGAGCAATTACTAGTGTCATATGCTGCAGGATCAGAAGGAAATGCTATTTCAAAATACAGTTTCAAAGTGGATAAGCCACTGCATCCGTTTCTGCGACTTACACCATGGTAAACCTGTGCCCAAGGGCATTAGGTCTCATTCAACCAGAGCTGCAGCTGCTTCAGCAGCCTTTCTCAGAGGAGTACCAACCAAAGACATTCTAGAGGCTGCTACTTGGAGTTCTGTTCACACCTTTACAAAGCATTACCATTTGCCTCTCTACTCTAAGTCCAGGGCAGGCTTTGCCACTGCAGTGCTACAGGGCCTTATAGCTGCACCTAATGCTGTTTAGCTCCAGCCTCCCAACCATAGCTTTGGGATTCTACCCAAATGTAATGACTGCAACAGTGAAACATGAAGAACATAGTACAGTTGTGTACACTTACCATAAATGTTGATGTTCGAGTGTATTCACTGTTGTAGTCCAGGTTACCCTCCCGCCATCCCCCTGTCATTCTAAAGTTTATCTTTCCTTCCCTATCCTCTACAATACATGTGGTGTATTTGCTTGTAGATGAAGGTAAAGTTAATTTTGATGCATGTGTGTATATATATATATATATATATATATATCTATGTAATACTGCTACCTTTTTGGGGACACCTGTCATCGGGGGCAAGAAAAACTAAAGAAAATGGCGTCGGCTGCATGTTTTATGCCCCTGACGTCATGGAAGAGAACACGGCAACCAACGCAGGACGCAAGACTTTGGAATTCAGGCCGACTGAGGGCAACCTGCCAGCAGATTACCCAAATGTAATGACTGCAACAGTGAATACATTCGAACATCTACATTTATGGTAAGTGTACACAACTGTACTTTCTGCAGGGCGTTATAGCCGCCCCTAATGCTGTTTAGCTCCAGCCTCCCATCCATAGCTTTGGGATTCTATCCAAATGTAATGACTGCAACAGTGAAACACGAAGAACATAGTACAGTTGTGTACACTTACCATAAATGTAGATGTTTGAGTGTATTCACTGTTGCAGTCCAGGTTACCCACCCACCATCCCCCTTTTTATTTTGGAGTCTCTTTCCTTCACTATATTCCACAGCCTTTGTGGTGTATTTGCTTTTAGATGAAGGTAAAGTTTATGTTGTTGCATGTATATATAATTTATATATATTTTTGCTCCCCATTTGGGGGGCACCTAACATCTGGGGCAAGAAAAACTAAAGAAAAAGTTGTCGGTTGCCTGTTTTATACCCCTGATGACCTGACATCATGGAAGATGAGGCAGCAACCGACGCAGGACCCAAACTTTGTAATTCAGGCCGACTAAGGGCAACCTACCAGCAGATTACCCAAATATGATGACTGCAACAGTGAATACACTCGAACATCTACATTTAAGGTAAGTGTACACAACTGTACTTTACCCTCCCTCCAGCCCCCCTGACGTTTCTTGACTTTTACCTTTCCTCTTTGTTTGGTATATACTATATCATGTGTATTTGCTTTTTGCTGGGGGTGTTCCATACCATGTAATTGCTTCCTATTGTAGGGGCACCTGACATCTGGGGCAAGAAAAACTGATGTAATGGTGTCAGCTGCATGTGTTATACCCCTGATGACCTGACGTCATGGAAGAAGCGACAGCATCTGACGCAGAAATCTGAAGACTCTGATATTCAGGCAGGCTGAGGGCTACCTGCAGACACATAACCCAAATCTGATGACTGCAACAGTGAATGCACTCGAACATCTACGTTTATGGTAAGTGTACACAACTGTACTGTACGAGTTGGGACAGGGTTAAAGGAGAAGGAGTTTACACCCTGATTGTTAGCTACAGGTATTGTAGTAGTACTGGTGTTTTGGTCATAGTCAATAAGTGAGTGAATTGTGTTTATCAAAAAGGAATTGAATTGTGTTGCAATGTTATTATTTGATGGGGTGTGTTAGGACTGAGGTGGACATACTACCAGGTTGCAGGAGTTTTATAGTGGCCCAGAATTTGTTGGGGTTGTTTTTGTTTCTTTGCTGTGCAATGATGTAGGCGTTTTTGTCAGCTTTTATCTGGGATTTGGCTTTATTCCCAAGTTGTTTGAAAAGTAGAAAGTTGTCATTGCTTTTGTTAGCCAGTGTTCCCATGCCTTGTCCCTTTCTTTTAGTAGGTCTTTGGTGTTGTTTCTAAGCCAGGGTTTGGGTGATGTTTTATTCTAGCTATTCTGCAGGGGGGCAGGCTGTTTAGGATGTTGAGCAAGGTGGTGTTAAAGTGTTGAACAGCGTCATCTAGTGGTAGTGTTTTGAGGGGGGACCAGTTAATTTGTTGGAAGAGGAAGTTGAAAATGTAGTTATTAAATTTTTTTCTTGTTGCAGATTAGCTTATAGACTACTTGTCTAGGTGGACTAAGAGTGTTTCTGATTAGGTATGTGGGTAGGTGGTCACTTATGGTACTGGGGAGGCATCCTGCTAGAAGGGGTGTGTTATTTTTATTTGTGAAAGTGCAATCCAGGATGGATTGAGCATCCAATCATGAAATGAAATGATGAACATCTGCTCTTTCCCCAAGTGTCCTTTGTGTGCTTCCCTAGTCTTATGCAGTTTTGTTCTTAATCTTATGTAGTTTTGTTCTTAAGGTGACTGGTAACAACCTGGTGACCTTGTCCTCAAAGTTTTGTGTACTGCCACTATGTCTTGTTTCGCCAGAATTGTGCGCATCAATATATTGACCTGAAACAAGATTTTATGCAGACATTCTTCACTACAACTTTGTTGCAGCAGTGTTTTCTGCTAGATGTAAAGCAATGGGACATTTCATTATAGATCCAAATGGAATGAAAAATGTCCTCACTTATACCATATTAAATTAATAATGTGTCTCTGTACTAAATTATGCAAGTCTGACAGTTGAGTCATAATGCCAAAATAGCTAATGCATATACTCTTACCTTATCCATTATATTGTTACCTTTATTGTTACCTTTGTTACTTGGCAGACAGCATACTATTATAGCTGGAGCATCCTGAAGCCCACAGCACCCAGTGAGATCAAGGTCAGCATACAGTCTGCCATCAGGCTCATATACAAGTACAAACTTTTTTCTTCCAACCTAGAAAACCAGACTGGCTTTCTGGGTGCCAGAGTCCAACAATCGGACTCAAAAAATATATGCTGTAATGAGTCCTCAAATGCCCAAATTACTTGAGCAATGGCCATTTGTTTAGGTTCTTTGATACCCAATATACTTGCAGAAGTTCATGCTCAGTGTGGCAGAAAGTAATTAAAAATGGAGCTCATGCCCCCCCATTTATACTGTCCATCATACTGATGTATGTAGTGTGGAAAATGTCAACTTAGTGGGAATGGCATCTAAAAGCTTTAGAAGTCGGGCTAGATGTTCAGAGGTGCAAATCCCCACAAGTTACGTATGATAATGCAACAGTAGCCTTATAATGAATGTCACAGGTTTTCTACTCTGGGGTATCTCATTCAGCTTTGCTTTTTCTGCAGATGTGGTTAACTTTCTTGGAAGCAAGTGACTAAGAATTTGGATGCTCCCATCCAGCTTCATGACAGAGGGATAAAGCCATGATTGCAGTGCAAGCAGCCCTAGTTGGATTAGTAGCTCAAGTGCCTGTAGGAGATGGCAGGGGAGGATGAGAAGAGTGGTCAGTGCAGGCTCACTTAGTCTGTGGGGCAAGGTAGGCTTCTGTGGCTAGCTACATAGGTGCTACCAAGCAGGAGCGTTAAGTATTACACCCATAGAGTGCAGGCATGTGAAACATGCTCTGCCATGATGTAGGCACACAAGCCATGGAGATTTTGCATGTTGAGGCTTGCTCCCCTTGGATGGCAGCACTCAGCAAAGCTCAGCAAGCCACCAAAGGAGATATGGGTGCACTACCAGTGAGAGGATACGTCTCCCTGCAGGAACAGCAAGCTGGTCCACTTCCTACTACCAAACTCTCACTGTTAGGTGAACATATAGACTGCCAGAGCTTTCTGGGCAGGAACAAATGGGCTGTAAGGCTGGGAATGTCCAGCTCTTATCACCATGGAACAAATGGGTTGATTGGGTATAGATAGAGCAGCCATCAGTTGAGATCTTGCTAGGAAGCAAAAACAGAAAGAAAAAAAAATAAAATAGATGCTCCCTTTCACTTTTTTCTTTCTTTTTTTTTTTTTACGTAAGACATAGGCAAACATACATTAATAGAAAAGAAAACAAACTATATTAACATGTTTTCCATTTGCTTACATTGTCACATATTCACTCTTTCATTATAACTATCTTCAGTCCAGTGTTATATAAATTGTCCAATTCCTGCCTTCCCTTAAACCTCACTCATCCCCATGAATGTTATTCTGCATATATTAGTCCCACAATTTCCATTTATATCTGTGTAATTTTCTCCTTCCCTTTTCTAAAAAGATTCCTCTTCCAGTTCCTTTACCTCTTTTACAATGTTAAACATATGAAATACTTTGATTTTCATTTTCTAGTAATTGCTTTTTTGGCAACCAAAGGCATTAAACTTAAGGCCTTACTATGTCTAGGCAATTCAGATCATGTGTCTCAGCTCAAAAGAATCATTTGGTTGGTTACAGCCATTTGCTTACCCAATATATATGACAGAGTACTAAACCACAAAAAAGAAAAAAAAAACAAAACACTGCCACAGATCAAAGAAAACACTTTAATACCGAAAAATCTCTGGCGCCATCAAATATATATATGCACACTTCAATAAAACAATTAACATCCCAATAAAACAAATCAATTAATTCCATATTTCTATTCACAGTCCCTGTTTAACCCTGTAGAGTCCAAACTATTGCATTTCAGGATGTAAATAGTTTCTTTATGCAACAATTTATATTTCAAATTAGTCTTCTGCCCAACTTGTACACTAACCTGTTCCAAAATGGACCCTGTTAGCAATGAAGCATCCCCTGCATGAAATTCTTTAAAATGTACAACCAGTGGGCTTTCTAATACATCTTTTTAATGGTATACATTCATTTGTTCGTACAGAGGTTGTACGATTCGCCAAAGTGTGAAAGTACAACCTCCAGATCTCTGAAATTATTAAAAAATTAGGTGCGACATTCAAATGAGCAAATGCACATTGGCATTTGCTCATTTGAAGTCGGCATTTTGGGTGCAGATCACACTATAGCGAGGATTGAGAAATTAATCCTTTCCCTCACTGTATTGCGATCTTGGAGTTTGTATATTAAAGTAGAGGGGGTGTGGGGGCTTGCCCCCCTGCATAACGCTGTATGTAAATTTTTCGATTTCGAAAATGGTTGAATCTCGTTTTCGAGATTACCATTTTCGAAATCTTGGTATGTTTGGAGTGTTGTGATTTGACATTTAAAGTTGCACAACCATACGACTGCCGAAATGTGTTTCGGACAAAAAGAATGTATACCCTTTTTAACATCCCTAACATGTTCTTGAAAACGAACCCTAAAAGCACACTTTAAAATATAAATTATTCCCTCCTTATTACAATCAAATGTATGCACCAGTTTAAAATTAATATTATTAATTTAGAAAACTGAATAACCACAAGATGTCAAACGGAACATTTCCCACTCTTATAAATACACACATTAGTTTTTATATGAGATTCTATACTAGATAATGGAAAAACAAATTTATATACTACAAAATTAGCTATACTTCTACCCTTCTTATAAGAAATAAGTGGAAATGTATTCATTCTATTACATAATTGTCTATCTGACTGCAAAATAGGCCAATAATATTGTAAAGTTTTTGCTCTTTGCAAGCTCAATAGTAGTGTAGTAACAAAATAAATATTTCTCACTGCCCCCCTCCTCATTTTTATTTGTATCATTACCATAATACATAGTCATAACTTTTTTATTACTTAAATTATTCTTAGCAGCTTTATTTAATATAGCATCCCTAACTATATTAACTTCTTGTTGTTTTTCAATCCAGACTTTACATAGAGCCTTCTCTACTTGATCTATATTACACTCTCCCCTAATAAACATTTTGCAGGTATCATTAACTTCTTTTAAAAAATCCATATTATGACTGCACAACCTACTTAATCTAAGAAACTCACTATATGGTGAAGTGTCCATTAAGTGTGCAGGGAGACAATTTGAACCATGTAAAATGTGTTGCTCCCTATAGACTTCCTATGAATAGAAGTAACAGTTTTTTACTACTAACCTTACCTACCAACACTGAATCTAAAAATTAACCTCAGTTCCTACTTTTGTCCCTTAAAACGCAATTGAAAGCTGTTAATGTTATGTAGTCCTATCCCACCGTAATTCCTGCTGAATGGGTTCGGAGCTGATCCTCTGCTCCGACTCAGCCGATACTAAAGCTCGAGAGCTTTTACTGTCTCGAGGCTATCCCCTTTCCCATGGTGCATCACGACAATTCCCCAGATCTCGTTTGCCGCGAAAGCTTCGAGGTTGTCTTCTTACTGGCTCATTGGCTAAATAAATTTTTCGATATATTTTCAATATTTTTCACATTTCTTTGCCCGTTTCTATTAACTAGTTTTTTCCTATTATCTAGGGGGCCTTTCCTCTCTGAGTGCTAGTCCTCCTTCTATAAAAAAAAAAAAAATTTTCTTCTCCTTGTATAGTTGTACTATTGGTTTGTTGTTGTTGTTATATTGTTATTTCTTCTCAGCAGAAATATGTCGAAAGATAAAGACAGAGAACATAAAGAACATCGCCCTTCTGGCGTTAAAAATGCGGCAAATGTTCTCAAAAAATGTCATTGACTGACAATCACACCAGCTGTGTGTACGGTCTTGGAGAGGCTCATTTACAAGAACCCTGTACTTTCTGTCATGCTTTCAGTACTAGGGTTCTTAATGAAAGAAAAAGAAAACTTATAGACAGGGCCCTTGTAACTAGTTCCTTCCAGGAACAGCTGGAACATGGTTAGACAGTTCCCAAAATTCATAAAAGGAAATTTCCATCGATTCCGTCTTCGGAACCATCAAAGAAATTTAAAGTGACGGAGACGGAGAGCCCTGGCTCTGATTCTGCTTCTTCAGTCTCTGTGCCATCTGTTTCATTGGTGCTGAGACAACCTTCTCTGTCGAGACACTCACCTGTTTTGGAACCGGTTTCACCAACCTTGAGATGTTCTATTTTGGAAAGGAGATCTCCATCTACCTCCACCCATTCCTCCAGGACACTTTTTGATGAGGATGTCAAGCGGGTGGTAAAGAGGCTGCTCTGTGACCCAGCGCTGACAAAATTGTTAGCTCCTCCGGACCCAAAGGCTTCGGAGCCATCCCATCTTCAGGCTACTGCTCCTCCTCCGACTGCTTCGCTCTCGGAATCTAATGTTTCGGGTCCTTTAGTGCTGGAACCTTTGGTTCCGAGAATTCTTCCTGCTTCCTCGGAACTGATAACTCTATCCTCATCGGCTCAGTCTGGAGCCGAGGGGTCTGGGAGCCGACGCTCTTGGGTCGACTCCGAGAGGCATAGTCACCCCAGTTTTTCTTCTGAACTTGACTCTCCCCCTCGGTGCTTCGGCTCGTGTGAGCTCAGCTCCCACGTCCACTTCGGAACCTGTCCCTTTTGCTCTGAGTCGAACTTCCATTTCCTCAGAGCGGAGGTCTTCTTCAGACCATGGTGGTAAGGCTTTCGAAGTGATAGAGAAAGCTTTGTCTAGTGCCATAGCCCTGCCTTTGGACCCGATGTACCTCCAGCAGCTGGTAATCACCTCTTCTCCCCCGCCTGCCCCTAAGCATAGGGAACCGGGGCCTCCATTGGAGGTGTCCCCTCTTCCGAGACCTCCCCAGATTATCCCACTGGAGAGGTCCCTTGGAAGAGACTTTGTAAGAGCAAGCACATTGACTCACCTGAGTCTGTCACTTTGGACACTGATTTGGATGAGTCAGAAGGATCCCCAAGATCCCCCTCTGAAGATGTCTCCTTTGCAGGTCATCCTTGAAATCCTTAGAGGGGTGATTGGAAGACCCCTCTAACCCTACTGAGGACGAATCAGTGTACCTTCAGGCTTTTGGTTCCCGACCTTCCACCTCCTGGGTGACACCGCCATATGACCAACTTTTAAGGGTCATATCCCAGAAAGCTTGGGCCTCTCCGGACACAGTGGAGCCTGTCCCGAGGAGGCCAAACAAATTTATGACCGCTCCAGAAGACACATCTTTTCTAACTAAGGGAGTGAGTTCCTATGGATGCTATGCAGCAGCCACGAAGGAGTTGTTGTCAGAGACATCCTCGAATATCCATCCTCCTAATAAAGAGTCTAGGACGATGGGTAGGTATGGAAAGTGTACCTTTTCTTCAGCGGCATTTACCTTACGATCGCTGAATTACCTGTCCCATTTTACTAGACTTCAAAGGGATCTCCTGAATGAGTTGGGAGATACCCTTCAGGGTACAGTAGCTTTGGGATCCGCTAACAAGGTATCTGTGCAGCTCTCCACCCTTATGTATTGCTAACTCCTACATGAGGCTGATTTCCTATGCAGTTGACGGAGCGAGCAGGGCAGCCGCAGCAGGGATCTCTCTTAGGAGACATTCCTGGATGCGTCTATTCAACTTTATGGAATCCTTTAAGTCTTCCTTTACCAACGTCTCCTTTGATGGTTCAACTCTCTTTGGACCTCAGGTAAAAGACTTTGACCAGGTGCGAGCAGGAAGGGAAAACCTTATCTGCTGTCAGAGTCCGTTTCTCCCTTCCTTCTAGACCCTATCCCAAGGGTCAAACAGGAGGGAAAATGTGGTTCCGTAAATCCCAAAAAGGTTTCCCTCAGGCACAAGGTTAGCCCTCCCCTAGAGGCAGAGGGGGAGGTTATATTGGAAGAAGCCATGCTCGTGGCAGAGGGGGTCCGCAACACCAGGGTGATAAAGATGCTTTCTCTCATTGTCCCTTTCATCGCCTCTGAGGGGATTGCCTGACTATCCGTCTCTGGAGGCAGTCAGGGGTTATCTCTCACTGTACCCAAGCGCCTGGCTACAAATTTCCCAAGATCGATGGGTACAAAATATAATTTCCAGAGGTTTCCTCATTCCCCTTGTTTCCAATCCCCCTATAAATTGGTCTTTACCAGATGTGCCACCCATTCAAATAGACTGTGCAACATCAGAGGTCATCTCATTGCTTCAAAAAAAGAATCATTCAAGAAGTCCCCACAGAGCAAATAGGATCTGGAACTTGCAATTCTTTTTAGTTCCAAAAAAGAGTGGGGACTGGAGATCAATTCTAGATCTCAGCAAGCTAAACAAGTCTGTAAAAAATCTAAGTTCCGTATAATCACTCTGCAGTCATTTTTTCCATTTATCGGAAAAGACAATTGGATGTGGTTCATAGATCTTCAGGATGCGTACTACCATATCAAAATGGACAGGGGCACCAGAAGACATCTACGCTTTTGGCTGGGAGCCAGTCATTTTCAGTTTCGAACACTGTCCATTGGCCTCACTACAGCCCGCAGAGTGTTCACCAAATGTATGGTAGTGGTCACAGCTCACCTGAGACATCAGGGATTCCAGGTGTTTCCGTAATTAGATGACTGGCTCCTCACTGCTACCACCAAACACCAACTAATCCGAGCCAGGGACGAGACTCTATCCTTGTGCACCAGATTAGGGATTACAGTAAATCTAAAAAAATCCACCTCATCTCCATCACAGCACATTGTCGTCTTAGTCTCAGTCATATACTCAACCACCGTGACAGCAAAACTGACACCAGAAATGATAGAATCGTTGCACAACCAAGTCAGATTCTTGCTGAACAAAGACAAAGTACAAGCCAGGGTAGTTCTTCAAGTTCTAGGGACTATGGCATCCACCATTCTCTTAGTTCCCCTAGCCCGTCTTCACATGAGAGTACTTCAGTGGCTTCTATTTGCCTAGTGGTCAATGCAGGATCTACCCTTGTCCCACCAAATACTCATCACAAACTCCTGCAAGAAGGATCTAACATGGTGGTTACATACAGATCAGCTTTAATCTAGGTCGTCCTCTTGTTCTCCTTCAACAAAATGCAGTCTTGACCATGGATGCTTCCCAGATAGGGGGGGGGGCATTATCTGGGAATGATGGTCAAAGGTATCTGGCAGGATCACGAGAACCACTTGCATATAAATGCTCTGGAGATGAGAGCAGTGCTATATGCGTTGCAAGCACTTCACAGTTCTCTTCCCACCGGGACAATTGCGATTCACTCAAACAACATGTCTGTAGTGTGGTACATAAGCAAGGGGGAACCAAGTCTTACCCACTTTGTCGAGAGGCACAAAGAGTATGGAAATGGGCGATGGACACTCAATGCTTTCTGGTAGCAACGCACATTCCAGGGAAGTCCAGTGTGATAGCAGACAAACTGAGTCGACCAATTCTGATGCCTCACAAGTGGTTCCTGAAAACAGAAGTTGCAGAAGAAATTTTCCTCAAATGTGGCCAACCTTGCTGCGACTTATTCGCCACGTACATGAACACCAAATGCAGCGAATATTTTGCCCTCATTCCCCATCCCAGGGATGTCACACAGGTATGCTCTGGTCCACATTTGGCCTCTGGGACTTCTTTATGCTTTTCCACCCTTTCCTCTTGTACCAAAACTGATTCAGAAAGCAAAACTGTTGAAGAGTACCCTGATCCTCATTGCTCCTTACTGGTCTCACCAAGTCTGGTTCCCATTCCTGTGGCCCTATCTTTTGGAGGAACCATGGATTCTGGAACCATCTCCAGACCTTCTGATTCATCAGTCAGGACAGTTCCATCCTACCATCCAAACCCTGAAATTGACAGCAGCATGGCTGCTTCAGTTCCAAGAATAGCCAGGTGTATATCCCTTTCTCCTACCGTTAAACACATTCTCATTTCTTCCCACAAACCTTCCACTAGGAAATTATATTCCAGCAAATGGAAAAGGTTTTCCATTTGGGCAGCTAAACAAGGCATAGATCCCTTTGCAGCTACCATAGAGTCTATCCTGTCCTTCCTTGCATCTATTTTTCAAGAAGGAGCAGCAGCTGCTACCATTAGAGTCCAGTTAGCTGCCATCTCAAATTATTATTTTGGGAACATGGGAAATCCGATTATGTCCGACTCTTTATGCAAAATCTTTTTGAAAGGAGTCCTCCTTCTCAGACCTCCAATCAGGCAACCTCCGGAGCCCAGGGACGTAAACTTAGTTCTGACCTCATTGACTTCTCCACCATTTGAACCGTCTTCTTCATCCGACTTGAAATTGTTGTCTTGAAAGAACTTGGTTTTAGTTGCTATAACATCTTCTAGGAGGGTTTTAGAATTGCAAGCCTTGACCATTCGACGACCTTATATTATATTCCACAAGGATAGAGTTTCCCTAAGAACTAATCCTTCCTTCCTCCCTAAGGTGTGTTCAGAACATAGTTTAAACACAACTATTGAATTACCAGTAGTCTTCCCAAATTACAGTAATAAATCAGAATACTAACTACACCAATTAGATGTCCATAGAATTCTCAGATTTTACCTGCACAGGACTAAAGATTTTCGGAAATCGGATCAATTGTTTGTTTCCTTCTCAGACAATCTCAGACAAAAACACAAAGGCTTGCCCATCTCCAAGGTAACTCTGTGTAAATGGCTTTCAGACTGCATCTCATTTGCTTGCAAAAATGCTGGGAAACAACTAACTGCTAAAGTAAAAGGCCATTCAACTAGGGCAATATCAGCTTCATATTCCTTCAGATCAAAACTCCCAATTGATACCATTTGTGCAGCAGCTACTTGGGCAAGACCTCATACCTTTGCCACTCATTACAAATTGGATTTGGCCTCCCCGGGACAGGTCATCCTTTGGGTCCACTGTGCTGAAGAGTCTCTTTGCTTGAGTCACCCAGGATAAGGTGCTGGGGATGCTGTCCCATCCAGCAAGAATTACGGCGAGATAGGACTACATTACATAAAGAAGTTATGTACTTACCATAACGTTTCATATTTATAGTCCATCTTGCCTACATTCTTGCATCCCACCCTCCTTCCCCCTTCCTGTATCCTGGAGGAACTGGTGAATTATCCATTATGCTGTATGACATTGTTTTAGTTGTCGGTCCACATGGCATTGATAATAATACAAAGCACCTTTGTTTGTATGTACATAGTTATTGATAGTATAATTACTATTATGTATGTAGTTACTTTCTTGCAAACAAGATCTGGGGAATTGCCGTGATGCATAGTGGGATAGGGATAGCCTCGAGCCAGTAAAAGCTCTCGAGCTTTAGTATTGGCTGAGTCGGAGCCGAGGATCGGCTCTGAACCCATCCAGCAAGAATGTAGGCGAGATGGACTACAAACCTGGAACGTTATGGTAAGTACACAACTTCTTTTTTTGTAGGTCTTCCACAAATTGATCAATCAAATTTATATCCCTTCTCATTAATAAAATGAAATCATCAGTAAAGTAAAAATACTTCACAACACATTTATTAAAAAACTCAACCCTGTACAAATATTCCACCTCAGAATTTGCCATCACTATATTCGCATGCATGGGGCCGAAAGACGCCCCCATTACTGTCCCCTGTTTCTGGTGGTAAATTACACCATTAAAAGTAAATAAATAATTTTTAAACAAAATATAATCAAATCTATAAGAAAATTAGACTTGGATGAATCACCCAAAATAGTTCAAAGACTCTACCCCATGTCTATGTGGTATGTTAGTGTACAAGCTGAGCACATCAAGGGTCATCCAATACATATTCCTGTCCTATAGTATAAAATAAACTGTACTCAAAAAAAATCTTGAGAATCCTTTACATAAGAAGAAAAATTCTGTGCCACAGGTAACAAATGGCTATGTAAAAATACCTACATTGTGGAAAACATACCTATGAGCAGCTACAATAGGATGAACTTTCAACTTTTCCAAACCTTTATGTACTTTAGGAAGACAATAAAAGGTGGCTAAATTACAGTTATTTACGTTGAACTTCCTTTCAAGATAATTTTTAGTAAAATAACCTAACCTGCAACCTTTTTTGCAACAGTGACTGATATTCACAGATGGCATTGCTATAAATATCTGTTACTTTTTTCATAAATGTTTACATTGTCAGTATGTTCATAACACATTTTTGCATATTGTGTACAACTCATCACCACAATTTTGCCACCTTTATCTGCAGGTTTAATTACTAAATTCTTATTTCTGCTCACAAAGCTTGCCATTCATTCTTAGTCATATTATAACTGCTAGCACTTTTATTAAAATTATTACATAACTGCTGAACATCAAAATTAAAAATAGCTGAAAATTTTTGAATAGTAACATTAGTAAAGGGTGGTATGAATGTACTTTTACTAGCCACACTATTAGTATTTAATAAACAGTATGCATTGTTACATGTATCATTTTCAGAGAGACAAATAAAAGCTTTCTTCAGAAGAAGCATCAGATTCATTCTCCACCATAGAATACTTAAACTACTTTTATTGCTACCATCAAAAAAACAAGATGAAGTTTCCGTTTCAATCTAAATATTTCACATTTCAATACATAAAGTCTAAGAAACACAGTAAAGACATATTTTAGTCCCAAATTCAGAACAGAAACCGCTTCATCGGTTAAATGTATTCCCAAGATGTTGATTACTACATTGTCACAAGATTTAATTAAATTATTGTCATCTACCTTTCTTAACATTAGACAGTCCGTGTGTATTGTCCCATTGTTGTCCTTGTCCATTCCTCCTTTTCCGATTAATGTATTCCGATGACTGTTCCTCTTCTGCATTACTCCAAAACTGTCTGTTAAAATTGGCAGAATCTTGTGCTGCTGGTAGAGGTGGATAATCCTTATCTTCACTCTCCCAGTCAGTAACATAATCACTGCCTTCAGAGGACGCAAAGATAACTGTTGTAGTCCTCCTGTTACCTCCATCCTCGTGAGAATTGCTCTTATTCTCATGATTTTTGAATCTCCACAAAAAAGGCCCATCATTTTTATAATCCTTCAAATCACGTTTAAGTTTATATGGCTTTCTTTCCACCAAGACATTCTCATGTTGTTTCAATTTATCCTTTATATCCACAAAAAAAACTTTCTAAATGTGATGAACCACACTGGGCTGTTAGAATGGAGCAAAGTGTGCAAGCTTCCTCCTTGATTTTACATTGTTTAATAATGTCACCCTCAATCAAAATTTTGACCCTTTCCTGAAAACATCTTTGTGCAGCTGCAACCCATCTACATTTAAATTCCTTATCAGCACATTCAGAATCACATGGAGTACTGTGGCTCTTGAAAGCTCCCAAACCCCTTGGTGAAATGTCTGACTCCATATATCTATGTAAGCTGAGGATATTAAAATAAACATTAGACTAAACAATACATTCTCCAGCTTACTGTACATATTTTATAGGTCTAATGTCAGGGATGCAGCTTGGCTGTCACTAACAATAGAAAACAGATTGCTAGTTCTACATTCCCTTTCTTCTGAAAATCTCTTCCAGGAACGATTCAGTTGTTCACCGTTTCTGCCACTTCTGTTTTCAAATGGAAGACATACTGTTGCATTGTATGTTGGGAACCTTCAGTAACTTCCTCCCAGAAAATTCGAGGAACATTGAACGAAGGATCTGTGGCCATAAATAAATATTAAACCAAAAAAAAGAAAAAGCAAAAAAAACCCACTGCCACGGATCAAAGAAAACACTTTAATACAGAAAACAACTCTGGTGCCTTGGCTGAAAAGCCTTCAAAGGAGTAAACACTCAGGAAAATGCATCAAATATATATGCACACTTCAGTAGAACAATTAACATCCCAAGAAAACAATACATTAATTATATACTTCCATTCACAGCCCCCGTTTAGCCCCTTAGGGTCCAAAGTATTGTTTCAAGATGTTAATAGTTTCTTTATACAACAATGTATATTGTATAAATAATATGTTATTATAATTTATACAGTATTACAATTTATAAATATATAATTTATAAATTATATTTGACAGAATACTCTATAGGGAATTTTTTAAATCTGCCGACTCAGTACACTCCCAAAACATATGTTCCCAGTTACCTCTTTCTTCCCCATCACCCCCTCAAGATTTGCTAGCTACCTGAGGAAAAAAACAAGTCTGCTTGGGGTATACAAATGCCTATGCAAACACTTACAAGCAAAACCCCTAAACCTTCCAGACTTTGTTGCATACTTGGGAGCCATACAGATGTCCTCCCTTAAATAGAAATAAACCTTGATTGGAAGTTTAAGATATCAGTACTAGTTAACCAGTGAGATGCATCCTTTTACCCTCCCCAGTGCAGTCTCTGTTCCTCCTGCTTACCACCTGGAGGTGCAAGCCAATCTTTGCTCGACCAGAAATATTTTTTTTCAGTCTTGCAGATGAGATTAAAAACTGAGTCAAACATTCATAAGATATTTCTAAGACGCAGCTGATTTAGTTCATTTCTATATGCATTTCTTCAAACTCTCACTTAATGTGTTCGTCTGTTACCGTTTTGAAACAAAAACTTAAAAGGGTCATCTGTATTAAATCATGTCATTATAGCACTGTTTTAAGATGGCACTGTCAGTTTGCATTTCCACAGTTATTTTACAGTACTAAATTTACAAAAGAATTTGACATTATTATTAGTTTAGTTCAAGTACTTTAAAATCTTGACAAAATTTTGAAAAATACCGTTCTTGCACAAAAATAGCAAACATTGCACTATGACAATTTTGGAAATTATCCATATTTTGAAATAAAACACAGCCACTTATTCATATCAGAAGAACTTCTTCACTAGCAAAATTAAAGGGTGGCTAACTTTCAAATAAACACAGCCTACAGTATATTTTAATTAGTTGTTAATCAAACAGGTTCCTAACTTATACAGTATTTAATTATGATGTGCACTCTTACATTAATTTTTTTTCCCAAAGAGAATAACAGCTTAAAAAAAACACCTTTATTAAATTGCAGACAATGACATAAAAGAAATCCTCACTAGGGAGGGTGAAAATGTACTTAAAAAGGTTATCAGTACTTGCACTTTATCAGAGGGTTATATTTTAATGGCTATTGCATAACTTTATTGACCTAACAACCATGACAACTTTAACTTTGTAATTAAATTGTGGCACTTTGCTTCACCTTGCGGTTCATGAACCTAGGGGTGCCTTGGTTGTATACTGGTTGGGATTTAGTGTTGTCACTCCCACATCCCTGGTTTTATTTGCAGTCAAGAAACTTCAGTGGATTTTTATAAGATTTCAGCGGGCCTAATGGATAAGGCAGTGGCCTCCTAAACTAGTGATTGTGGGTTTCAGTCCCATCTGGGGTGGTATAATTTTATGAACCTGCACCGCTGGATTGGCACCTATGCCCCTATTGGACAGAGGCATCTTGTAAATGCTGTACCACCTAATCTCAACTATGGGCCTCTGAGTAGTTTATCCCATCATTTGCAAAACTTGCTTAGACTTAAAATGGCCCCCTAGGTCCTTTAGCGTAGTAATCACTTATGAACTTACAAAAAGTAAACTATATTACTGTAGGAGTAAATTAATTTCGGAGTGCTAAGCGCAAGACAGTTCTTCAATTTTTAATATTTAAATTTCCCAGTCTACATAAATGAATGCCATCAATTGCAGTGACGCTGTATATGAACCCTATTAACTGCTTTCATGATGTAGTAAATACGGTATAAACACAGTTATTGTCATTGAGAGGATTATGAGCTGATCACCGATCATAACCAGCTTATATGTGCTTGAGACATGGATACTAATACATTCACCCTGAGAGGGAATCTTAAGAGGTGAATCTTTGCATCCATGTCAAGAACACGTAACACTTATAGTTGGGGGCCCAGTCATAATTCCTTGTAGTGCATGGAACTTTATCTTCTCCATGTACTACTGGCTACAAAAAGCTCTTAAGTGTTTTTCCAACTTTCGAAACTGTAAAGCACTTTCCGAGCACTGTCAGGAAAACCGTACAAAAATGTCTCGTTTACACTCACCTTGCCATACTTCGCAACTGTCCAGATTTTTGCCCCATATATTTGGTGTGATCTGCTTCCCATAAAATCTGTGGTTTTCTGACAAATCACAGAGGACTGAAGTAACTCAGTAATGACTTGTATTTGAGTTTCAGACTTCATATCCATCAGGAAATGCAGGCTATCACAAATCCTGTTACTGTTCTCCCAGTGAATTTAAGAATTCACTGTATAGGCTTATGGGGGACTAAAATCTACGCAAGTCAGTAAGGGGCACACAAGTGTGAAAGTGGCCATGTCTCTCGGGCTGTGAACGTATCAATTAATTTTAGGGCCCCTGCCAGATCTAATCCTAATGCAGGGAATTCTTCTAGACTGGGTTCCTAATAACCTACAAAGCCTGACACATCCTAGTGTACATTTATGTATTTTATGTATGCATTTTCCACTAATGACTACCTTTTCTGTTAAATAAACAAGTGCCCTCCTCACATACTGAGCCTTTATTCAAAGCTAAATTTGGCTAACAGTACAGTATTTGGTCACCACATCACAACCCAATACACAGTTGGAAAAAGGAGACTGAGCAGGAAAACTCATTGAAAAGGTGCATGCATGTAATAGGAGCTGGACAGGTAATCAACTGCAGTTTGTCTGACTGATAACACCGCAAAGAGTTCTCAGGAAGCCACTTTCAATAATCATTAATTGTGCACTTTTCCTCACTGCTGTGCAACTGTGGAATTGATGTACCAAATCAGGATGGGTACCCATCCAATATTGGAGGAGTGCACGGGGCTTGTCTTACCCCCTGAGAAGATTATTACTTTCTTCTTCACTACAAGTGGCTTTCAGCAAAGTAACTTTGTGGTACTGTCCAGAAGCACTTTGGATAATCATGAAGTTGCATACAACTTACCCTGAGGTTTAGTAACCTCAGATTTAATTACATTATTTGGAGGGGTTGAAGGTTTGAATCCTCCCACATTGAAAAGTTGACAAATGTGATGACTTTGCTGCCAGATGACAAATATTTGTGTTTGATGTATCAGGCTACATCATGATTAAGCATTCTTGATTATCATAAAGGCAGAAACTATTTGCCTAAGAAAATTATACCACTCTTGAATACTTGAACATTCTTCTTCCAGCAGAACATGCATACTTCTCTTAAGAAAAAAGCTAAGTAGTATTTATGCACCCAGGTTCACATCACATAGACGTTATGCCACCCAAGAGAGTTACGATTCCATACTATAGCAGAAATAAATGTACCCACACACTTCTCGTGACATGCTATTTTTAAAAGTCCACAGATAAAATGTAAACTGCTCAGTAAGAAAGACAAGCTGACCTCTTTATAAATAATCAAAAAATTGTCTTCCAAATTCCTAAAAGCTTTATGAGTTGGTTTGACCACCTCCCCACAGGGAGAGAGATTAATAGGCATCCAGTTTCCAGTTCCAAGAAAATGTTGTCAAAAACTCGTTAGCCTTTTAATGGGGGTAATCCAACTTACTTATTTCTATTAACTCTAGATAAGATCTGCTACTTGCAAGGCTTCCTTTGCTATAGGCCAACTTTTTGTATGATTTTTACCCCTGTGCCTACCAACCATGAAGCCTTCCCTTGGGTCAGGCATTATGTGTGTGTGGGGGGGGGGTCATCATCTAGGCAGTCATAAGGGTGCTTTGTGCTCTTGCCAGCATCTTGGCAGTGAGAGAGAAAAAATGGGGGGGGATGCTAACTCCACCCTTGGGAGTGACAAGAACACTTGTATCACCACAACAGCAGCCTATACTCATATGTCTGTACATGTATACCAACAAGGGATTTGGTGGCTGCACTCATGTTTTTCCCTTACTGGAGTCCTCCCATCCCCAGTTAATGCCAAGATTTCATATTGCAGGTGAGGCCCTGTCATTGTGGCAGCAACACGACTTGTAGGGGAACCACTAACCCCCCTCCCCAGGTGGGCATGCATTTCTTCTATGCTTGTGTTATTTAAGTGGCTGTTCGAAGTTGGGTAGCCTAGGCTACAGTCTGAGCTTTATCCCTTTATGACACTGATGTGGGCACATTAATCCAGTTTTCTAACTTATGGAAAACTGCCACAGTGCTTCCCTTACCTAATAGTAGCTTTCCCACATCTGTCAGCTCCTTCAGTTAAATGCCAATTTTCTTATCACTTGTCAAACTACTGAAAACCCTGTTTTACATATCAGGACCTTTTGTACTTATATGGCTCCTGACAAAGTACTACCACAGCTTTCCTATCACTTAATTCAATGTGACTGTCACATGGGTCCTCAGTCCACTGTTCCTCAGAAATCTCTTGCTTTTACTGGAGTGAAAATGGTGACTGCTAAAAATCATAATACACTCTTTTAGGGAGCTTCTCATTTCCCCTACAACGTTTGACCATGGAGTTGGTATGTATATATGTGTGTGTGTGTGTGTGTGTGTGTGTGTGTGTGTGTGTGTGTGTGTATACTCAGCACAGAAATAAATAGAACATGCTGGAGGGACAGATTCATAACCCAGAGGCTCCCTTCGCTCTGGAATAGAATTCCAATTCATGTTAGGCAGAGCACCTCACTGACTCTCTTCAAGAAGAATCTTGATGAGTGGATGGAGGATCGTAAGTTTGTCCTGGGGATTACTTCCGTGTCACTATTAGACAGAGGCACAGTAAACTAAACTTTAAAAAGGGCACAGTATACTGAAATCAAGGGGTGGCGTAAGCCAAACACAATCGGGCTAGGCTTATAAATGCCCCAGGGCAGATAGCCTAGTATGAACCTATGAACCTATATATATCAAAAAAAATCAAGTCACTGGTAAATCTCCATGGGAAAATAGTGTCCCAACTGAAGGATGGAGGATTCCCGTCAAAGGAACTAGTGGCGTACTGGCATAAACAATGCTACAGACCCAGTCCTAGAAATTCCAAAGTTGGTCAAGATTATATAACACTTTGAGATATTATCAGGTTGCAAAGTAAGTACACAAAAATGCAAGCTAGAGTGAATAACATAACCCATACATTTAAATTAGTCCAGGAATACCCATTTCTATGGGGATGTACTGATGCAAATATTTGGAGATATGGTTAATGGCAGATGTAGCCAAAGCAGCAAATAAAATGTGGCAAGAAACCATGATAAATATCCTGGATAAATTAAGAGCTGGTGTTCATAGAGTTGTAGGAGAATGTACAAGTGATAAAGATGTTTGTGGTCCTATTAATGCTATATACTAGTCAGGCGTACTTAATGGATCCAGGTCTAGACTTCTGGATTAGACTAAACAAAGAAATACATCCATTTATTTGGGAAGAGAAAAAGACGAGAGTAGCTTGGGATAAATTTTTCAGTCCCCCAGAATAGGGTGTGGCCTATGGCTATCAGACCCACAGTGGTCCCATGAAGAGAAGCAGGTCAGATTAGCACATGCATTGCAAAACTGAAATTATACTTCAAAATGGAAAGATTTAGTAATAAAGTAGGGCAGCTGGGAGAATGAACAGGACAGAATATGATTTTGGAAACAAGCAACGCAGCAAAAGCAGCATAGAGAAGTGAAAGTTTCAGTCTTTACAGTGATAAAAAAGATTATACAAAAATAAGGCTGGAAAAATAATTGAATTGGAAAAACACGACACTGATAATCATAAGATGAAAAAGCAGTGAGGAACAGGTTTGTAGTGCATGCTTTAAGAACTTAACAAAAGAAAGGAAAACCAAGAAAAGGGTGTGAGCAGGGGTGACTGAATTTTTATGATGTTAACCAAATGTTGATTAACAAATAAGCAATTGCAGATATAAGCTAAAAGAGGAAACTAACGAAGTCTGCTGTAAATGCTTACTCTAGTCTTGGGTTGAACTGCTTGTATAAAGAGAAAAGTTAATAACTGCATGGTCAGCTGCCAGTGAGGCAAAACAGAGTGGACCATACATGTGGATTGCATGGTATATATGTATAATGTCATGCAGTATGAATAAAATGCACATATTAAAAAAAAAAAGCATACTTCGAAACAACTGTGAATCTTAACAAAACGTTAGCTTTCATTCAGCCCACTGGAATGCAGGGCAGCCAAACTATCATCTTGTACCGTTTGTCCAAGGAGTTCCTCAAGGCTCTGTTCTGTGGTCACACCTTTTTTCTAAAATCCTGAGACTATTTATTCACATACAGCCATATCTTTATACCAGTGAATTGGCTCTGCTACATTCAGAATAAGTAACTTAATTAAACCTGTCCAAAAAATAGCGAGAAAGAAATGACCAAATTCAACAAGATCATGTTGTGTGAAGGCTTTTTTTTTACAGTGAAGAAAGACATTCCAAACCAAGAGTTTATTTCTGTCAGCAATCTACAAAAAAATAAACTCAGAATGGGACAGATATGTCAGTGAATGTGAAAATGTATTCTGTTTCAATGAGGTTGCATCAAAGAGAAAGTCCACGTTCTTCAAGGTGTGGTATCCTTGGAGTTTATTATGTTAAGAAAGGCAGAAACTAAGTCACCCCTCTGCTCCCCCCAAAAACACAAAATAAACTCAAGTTATGTCTCAAGTTCACTTTCAAATTTAAGCTTAACTTAATTCCAAACCCTCCCTCAACTATTGCACTGAAAGGACTTTAAAAATGTTTTTACTACAAGGTAGCAGTTTATAGAATCAGTCACATCCTTACTGAATGGGTGAATCCTCTGACGTAAGGGTGTCTTTCTTCCAAATTTTCAGTATGGACTGACACTTAAAATACTCAAATCTACCAGCAAGACCCAAATGATTCAAGTCTTAATAAATAAAGTTGCATGGCTTCAAACTAAAATGAAGCATTAGTATAAATCTGTGCTCCTATACAACTAAAAGTCAACCATGCCCTGCATCTGCATTCTTTAGACTGCTGCATCATGGCAACTGCCATCCACAATTTTTAGACTGAGGTTCGTGTTTCACTGTTGCAGTCATCACCTGTGGGAGATGGAGACAGACCACACAAGGCTAAGCCTTCCAACAAATCTACTGATAAGCAGGTCATCAGTTGTCCGGAATTCAGTGAGGTGCTTTGGAATTTCCTGCAGGATTCCCTTATGGGGATGTGGAGGTAGGCATCTTTTAGGTCTAGGGTCACTAGCCAGGCATTTTTTGTCAGCATAGGCAGCAGCTGCTGCAAAGTTAGCATTCTGAATCTGGGGACCACCAGGGAGGTGTTCAGAATGGATAGATCCAGGATGGGGCGCCAAGTGCCCTCTTTTCTGGGAACAAGGAATAGTTTGGAATAAAAGCCTTTGCCTGTTTGATCTGAGGGGACTGGTTCTACTGCCCCATGGGATATGAGAGTTTGGACCTGTTTCAATGCCTCTGCCACTGATTTGGAGGCAAGTCTGGGTACCCTTTTGGAACTGGGAGTTCGCTGAAAGAGAATTTGTATCCCAGAAAAATGATCTTTAAGACCCATTGGTCCTTTGTTACAGAAAGCCAATTTTCTTTGAAGAGGGTGAGCCTTCCTCCTAGCTTTTGGTGAGTGAAAGGGGGGGGGGCAGAGGGGGAGGGGGAAGTTATTGGCAGTTTTTGCCATAGAAAGGTGGCTTAGAACTCCCTGCATTTGGGTCTGAAGTGGTCCACTGTTTGCTTCTCTGGTGTCCCTGGGATAGGGGCCTGGATGGGTCTGTCCCTGCAGGGCTTACCTTGGCCCTGTCTGCTAGGTGCAGGGAAGGACCAGTGCTTAGAGGGAAAGTTCCTGCTGAAACTGGGAGGTTGAACCTGAACAAAATCTTTTACTGTTTGCATAGATTTTGCTTTGTCTTCCATCTTTTTAAGCACTTCTGCTTTTACTCCAAACAAGTGGTCCTTATCCAGGGATGCATCAATTAGTTTAGACTTGACATGATCAAGAAGAGGTTGTTCCTTCAGCCATGCATGTCTCCTAATGACAGATCCTGAAACTGCTGCCCTGCTAGAGGCTTCTAGGGTGTCATATCCCGAGTGTAATGAGTGTTTGGCCACTTGACAAGCAGAGTGCAGTAAATTTGTTAACTCTTTCGATTTGGCACACTCAGGAAAGGTAGAAATCTTTTGTTTTAATAGTTCCAAAGTGTGGTGTTGATATTTTAACATATGGAACTGACAACTGAATGCTCTGATAGCTAAGGTTGCAGAGGTGTATACTTTGTTACCCCATCTGTCCAAAGCACTGAAATCCTTGTCAGAAGGAATAGGATTCTTGGCAGAACTAGTCTTAGCTTTAGGTCCCTGTGTAATGACTTCTGGGTCTGCAGCAGGATTTCTGTACAGGTGTTTGTGAGAATCTGGTACCTGTCAGGTTTACTGGGAGCAGGTGGGAGGGCATCAGGGGCTAGACTGGATACATGGAAAACGTCATCCACCACTTCTAAAATGGGGGGGCAGGGGTCTGTGCTGGGGCAGGTCCAGAAAACTCTCCCAAGTCTTTTCTTAGACTGGGGTAAATCCTGAGATTCCCACAGGTGATGACTGTACCAGTGAAACATGAAGAGCATAGTACAGTTGTGTGCACTTACCATAAATGTAGATGTTTGAGTGTATTCACTGTTGCAGTCCTGGTTTTTGTCTAGATTCGGTAGTGCGAAAGGCTTCCTCGGAAGCCGGTGCTTGCGTCACAGCTCCGGAGCCAACCGAGGCAGAGACAGCCAAAGGTTTGCAAGACGAAGAAGATTTCTGTTGCATACCAGACTCCGAAAGGGTCTCTGTAGAGGCCTGCGTAAACATCAAATCGAGCATCAGGGGCTGCGAAAGTGCCTCACTGAATTCCAGAGAACTGACGACCTGCTTAGTGGTAGAGTCGTCTGAAGGCTTAGCCTTGTGTGGTCTGTCTCTGTCTTTATCTCCCACAGGTGATGACTGCAACAGTGAATACACTCTAACATCTACGTTTATGGTAAGTGTACACAACTGTACTTTTTATAGAGTGCAAAAAAATGAAAAATAAATACTGTATCTTCGTACTTGTTATAACTCTTAAAATATGTTCCCAGTATTCACTAAACAGTTAAAAAACAAAGAAAAAAAAAACTTCTCAATTCAATCACAAACACAGGAATTAATTTCTTCTTACCATACAAGGTCCATACTCTCCCTACCTACATTTCTCACAAAAAGTAATATAATTAATACCCAGTACAGCAAAATACTCCCACATTATTGATCACATAAAACCTGCTCATATTTTCTGTTTATTGAGCACCATGCCCTGAATGTTAAACTTGCCCTTGTTACTGCTCTTACCGTTTCAGTGCTAATGTAAACAGCTGATTTGGTAACAGTCTTGAAATTTTTTTTTTTTTCAGTATCTAATTTTGTTTCCATCTGTGTACATGCAACTGTGGTCCATTTAGTCTTGACTGACACAGTGCAACTTCTTTCAGAGAAACATTTTATCATTTCACTTCATAAAGAAGAGATATAGAGTACACTGAAAACATAAGGGAAAATACTTAAAAATACCATAAGAGCTTGCACTTAATGGCAAACCCAAAACCTCAGTGTAAACAGAACCTGCATTAAAAGGCAACTCCTGTAAGTAAATTAAAAAAATGCATACTTTGTTATGATTGGATGATTGATGTACTACTAATCTAATCTTTCTAGATTACTGGGTGATAAAGTATGTTGCACAACAAAAAAATGTCTGTATAACATTGTATGTTATGTGGTCCTATCTCGCCTACATTCTTACCCGTGGGTTTACTAGCTCAAAGTCTCTCATTGGCTGGGCTAAGAGGGTATCCCATGGTGCACTGCTCCATATCCCCAGATCTCATTTGCCGCTTGTGTAGCTCGGACGTGGTCTCGCTTGGCTGTGGCTAAGTACCTTCTTTTTTGCTATTTCTCGAGAAATTTGTTAGTTCATACCCAAAAGCTATTTTAATAGCTATTTCTTGATCGCTAAATTGTGTGTGATTTCAGTGCTTGAGTGTGATAGTTGTTTTTTGGTATCCCTGACTATTCCGGTGGATTAGGCCCATTTTAGTTAGAGGACCTAGTCCTCCCCTCTGTTGTTGGATAAACCTTTGGTGTCATTGTGTTTTTTCTGTGTAATCCTTAGAAGAACCGTTTTAGTTAGAGGTTCTTAGTGTGTGTTTAGTATTGTTTTTCTGGTGTTTCTAAATTGTCTGTGAACCGTTTCAGTTAGAGGTTCTCAGAGTGTGCTTTTTTCTGGTGTTTTATATTGTGTTTTTCCCACCCTTTTTATAAGTTGCGTCTAGGTGTCTCTCTAGCGTTAATTGTAAAATGTCCAATGATCAGAAGGGAGCATAAGCCTTCTGGCTTTAAAAAGTGTTCCAAATGTGGATATAAAATGTCCATCACGGATGGAGACACTGTGTGTGTCTACTGCCTTGGAGCCATCCATTTACAGGAGTCGTGTAGCTTTTGCCACGTGTTCAGTCCTAGGGTGCTCCAGGAGAGGAAAAATAAATTGATATTAAAGGGACTTCTGAAACCGTCATTTGAGGAAGCTATAGACTCTGCTTCTAGTACTCAGTCAAAATCTAAAGCTTCCAAGTCTAAGAAAAGGTCTCCGGCTCAATCTGCCACTTTGGAGCCTCCGGAGACGATTACTGTTTTGGACTCTACCTCCTCAGCTCCACTGTCCTCGGGGCCGCAGGAGGTATCAGTGTTAACTGAATTGGCGTCGGCTCCTATTATTCTTGAACCCATCCGGAGCCGGTTGCCCAGTGTGAGGCATAGTTCACCAGGCAAGAGATCCCAATCTCCATCGCTGTCCTCCAAATCCTCCAGGCTTTCTGATTTGGATGTTGATAGGGTAGTGCAGAGGCTCCTGCAGTCGCCGGTGTTGGCCAAATTGTTCTCGGCTCCGACCCACTCGGCTCCGGAGCCAGTTCCTATGACCATGTCAATGATTCCTCCTCCGAGCACATCCTTGTCAGAGCCGGTATGCTCCACTCTGAGTGATGTTCCTGCACTGGCTCCGATACCCCCTCTGGGTCTATCGGTGCCGACCTTGGCTCCAACCATGTCGGTTCCGTCCACAGGGTTCGAGACTCGGGTCTCTTCGGTCGGGCCCAAGGGGGATACTTCGGGACATCTGTCGGTTCCGAGTCTCCCACTCGGTGCATCGGCTAGGGGGATCCCAGTCATGGCCTCAGAGGCTGGTCGGTCCTTGGACTCTGGGGGACCTGCCTTCAAGGCCATGCGGAGCACGCTGGCCAGATCATCACCCAGGTAGTCATTCCGTCCCCCACCACCTCGGCGAGAGCTTCTAACACTCACCTATCCATGGACAGTAGAGCGCCAGGCCCAAAGGATACCACCATGAGTGGTCCCCAACTTTTTGAGGGTCTCCCAGAGTCCGTGCCTGAGGAGCCTCCTAGAAAGAAATTGTGCAAGATGAAGCACATAGACTCCCAGGATGATTCTCTCACCTGTGATACTGACCTCGAGGAATCAGAGGGGTCCCCCAAGTTTGCCTCTGATGATGTTTCCTTCTCCGATATCTTGGAGATACTGAAACAAAGAGGAGACTGGCCTTCCAAAACTCCTTCCGAGGAGGAGTCAGTATTCCTTAAGGCTTTCGGCGCTCAACCCTACGCCTCCTCGATGTCCCCACCCTTCAACGAACTTCTTGACCTCATTTGTTGAAGAGTGTGGGAAAACCCTGATTCTGTGGAGCCCATGCCCAGGCGTCCCAACAAATTCCTATCCGCACCCCAGGGAAAAGAGTTTCTGTCAAAAGGAGTCCCTGTAGATGCCATGGTGGTAGTGGCAGCCACCCAGAAGGAAGTTGCAGTGTCTTCCTCATCAGTCCATTCTCCTAACAAGGAGTCTAGGACAATGGACCGGTACGGGAAGCGTACCCTATCTTCAGCAAACTTCACTTTATGGTCGCTGAATTATTTTTCTCACTTCACTCTGCTCCAGAGAGATCTCCTCAAAGAGTTGGGAGATACTCTTGAGGGTAACATACCTGAGGCGGTGGCTCAGACGGTTAACGCACAGGTGTCTACCCTCAACTCCATCGCTAAGTCGTCCATGCGGCTCATTTCGTATGCAGCCGAGGGAGCGAGTAGGGCAGTGAGCTCAGGGGTCGCCCTTAGAAGGCAAGCCTGGCTGCGCCTGTGTCACTTCGTGGAGGCCTTCAAGACTTACTTCACTGATGCCCCATTTGACGGTTCCTCCTTGTTTGGGACCAAAGTGAAAGACACTCTCACCAGGTGCGAGCAAGAGGGAAAGACCCTGTCTGCTGTAGGGGTCCATTTTTCCCTTCCTTCTAGGCCTTTATCCCAAGGCCCAGCGGGGGGGGGGGGGGTTTGTGGTTCAAGAAATCACAGAGGTTTTTCCCTGCCGCACAAGGTGAACCCCCCTCCAGAGGCAGGGGAGGGGGTTACTCAGGGAGACGTCGCCCCAGAGGCAGAGGGGGCCCTCACAGTTCCGGAGACCGCGACTCCTTCCGTGGCTCTCCATACTCTCATTCCTGAGGGTGTGCCCAGCTGCGCTTATCCAGAGCCAGTCGGGGGTCGAATTTCCTTATATCCGGAAGCCTGGGAGAGCATTACCCAGGACCGATGGGTATTTCCAGAGGTTGCCTCATCCCATTGTCTTCTGTACCCCCACCAATAAGAAAAATCCCAGATGTTCCACCCAGTCAAAGGGATCAAGCAGCCTCAAAGGTCTCTCAGCTGTTAGAAAAAGGAGCCATCCAACAAGTCCCCTCAGACCAAATTGGATTAGGGACTTACTCAAGATTCTTTTTGGTACCGAAAAGAACAGGGGACCTGAGACCCATACTAGATCTCAGTCAACTCAACAATTACATACACAAGTCCAAGTTCCGTATGGTCACACTACAATCGATTCTCCCATTGTTGGGAGAGGAAGTATGGATGTGCTCCAGCAGTCTCAAGGATGCTTACTACCATGTCAAAATGGACAGAGCATCCAGGAGTCACCTATGCTTCCGGCTGGGAGCCAGTCAGTTCCAGTTTCGAGCCCTGCCCTTTGGTCTCACCACAGCCCCCAGGTTGTTCACCAAATGTATGGCAGTGGTGACTGCTCACTTGAGATGTCAGGGATTCCAGGTGTTTCCGTACCTGGATGACATTCCGGGGAAGTCCAGTGTAATAGCGGACAGGCTAAGCAGAGCCATACTTATGCCTTACGAGTGGTCCCTGAATCGCCTGGTTGCAGAGTGAATCTTCAGCAGATGGGGTCAGCCTTGCTGCGACCTTTTTGCCAGCCCCCTCAATGCGAAATGCAGCAACTACTTCACGCTGATCCCCCCACAGGGGGAATCACCCAGGGACGCTCTGGTCCACGATTGGCCTTCCGGTCTGCTTTATGCTTTCCCTCCGTTTCCCCTTCTCTCAAGGATGATTCAGAAAGCGCAATCCTTGGGAAGCAGAATGATTCTGATTGCCCCACACTGGCCTCGTCAAGTATGGTTCCCCTTTCTTCAACCATTTATTGTGGACCCTCTACCAGATTTACTGACACACATGTCGGGACAGTTCCACCCCTCTCTTGACAGCCTGGCTTCTCCACTTCCATCACTAGTCAGACGTCATAATTTTTCACCAGAAGTGGTCCATATATTATCGTCCTCTCTTAAACCATCCACTAGAAAGATTTACTCTAGCAAATGGAAAAGGTTGGGCTCATACTAGAGGCATTGATCCTTACACAGCTCCAATAGATTCAGTTCTGGAGTTCTTGTCTATGCTGTTCTATCAGGGGTCCGCATCAGCCACCATCAAAGTTCAGCTGGCGGCAATATCTAATTTCCACGTAGCGAATGAACCTAGTCTTATGGCACACAGACTATGCAAAGCATTCCTTAAAGGTACCCTGTTGCTTCGTCCCCCAGTGTCCGAACCTGTCATGCCCTGGGATCTCAATTTTGTTCTTGCCCTTACTCTACCACCATTTGAGCCTGCAGCTACCTGTGAATTAAAATTCTTGACATGGAAAACAGCATTCTTAACAGCAGTCACTTCAGCAAGGTGGGTCTCGGAAATTCAAGCCCTCTCCATCAAACCCCCATAGTTGATCTTCCATAAAGATAGGGTCTCTCTCAGACCAAACCCCTCATTCCTTCCTAAAGTGGCTTCCATGTCTAACATAAATCAGTCCATTGAACTGCCGGTGTTCTTCCCCCATTTTTCTAACAAGGCAGAATTTAGATTTCACCAGTTGGATGTACATAGACTGTTACGCTTCTTTCTACACCGGACTAAAGATATCTGGAAATCTGACCAAATCTTTGTCTCCTTTTCAGAAAACCAGTTGGGTTCTCCGGTATCCAAGGTCACACTGTCTAGATGGATTGCCAGTTGTATCTCTTTCATCTATCAGGCAGGAGGTAAAAATTTGCCATTTCCAGTCAAGGCACATTCTAAGCGGGCTGTTACTACATCCACAGCCTATCAAGCTAGATTGTCAGTGGATGATATATGTCCTGCAGCTACTTGGGCTTCTCCTCACACCTTTGTTTCTCATTACAAATTGGACGTGGTCTCCAGGGGCAAATCTTCCTTTGGCTCCACAGTTCTCAGGAGTATTTTCCTATGAGCCACCCAGGATGTAGGTGCTAGGGACGCTGTCCCACGGGTAAGAATGTAGCCGAGATAGGACCACATAACATCAAGAAGTTATGTACTCACCATAACGTTCGATGTATGTGGTCCATCTCCCCTCACATTCTTACTTACCCTCCCACCTTCCCCCTGCTTGGAGGATTTGGAGCTTAGGTTGTCACCTGCAGAGTCCCTTTGATTAGTTATTGTTTATATGGATGTGAGGTGTGTATGAAGTACATATGTTGTTTTGCAGCAAACTAGATCTGGGGATATGGAGCAGTGCACCATGGGATACCCTCTTAGCCCAGCCAGTGAGAGACTTTGAGCTAGTAAAATCGGCCGAGTCTGAGCCGATATTTGGCTCCGAACCCACAGGTAAGAATGTGAGGCGAGATGGACCGCATACATCGAACGTTATGGTGAGTACATAACTTCTTGTTTTCAGACTACCCTTTGTCTGACAGTGCATTTTGTATCTCCATAATGTGACATGATACCAAAACTTCAGTTGCCTCTGTGTTTAGTTACAGTGGCCTCTTATAAGGTATCTGACAAGCATCAGTGTGTCAGTTGTAATGTTGCCTAATTCTCCTGTCTGATCTTTTTAGTACTATGCGACTAAAAGTTCAAATTATGCAAATCTGGTTTGGCAGTTTTCCATTACCTCTCTAACAACCATTCTAGACAACTGACATCTTGTATCGTAAAGAAACCTGAAAAATTCCTACATAAAATAATGCAAAATTTCAGCAAAAAAATAAATAAATAAATAATGGTGGCTTGTCTTTTGCTATAATAGGAAATGTATTATTTATTTGGTGCTTTGTTAGTTTAAGATAAACCTGTTGTAAAAGGGAAACCCTCTTTGATAAGGTAAAAAAATATAGAAAGGTGAAGCTGTCCATTAACTCAAACCCCATCAGTCTTTTTTAAAATCCAGAATGTGTTGTTTAATAACACAAAAGTAGTTTGCTGTGCAGAGCTGTCACAATACAAAAACAGGCCATTTTCATTACCTTTTTAAAGAAGGGCTTTAACAAGGTGTATATTGAACACATATGGTAAAAAAGTCAACAAGTGAACTAAATTAAGAATTATGATTAATTTTGCTAGTTTTCACCATTTTATTCTGAGTTTCCAGTACATCCCATTCTTTCGCAGGCATCACAAATGAAACTCTTGTGACATGAGGCTTTTCTCATTAGCAATATGAAATATATGAACCATGTGCAAAACAGTGACTTTAGCAGTGGCACCCCTTTTTTTATTTATTTTTTTTCTTGGTCATAATAAAGGAGGAAAAGTACAGCTGTGCAAGTAAATTTACTATAACAGTACATGTTCAAATGATCACTGCTGCATTAGCCTTAGCTATATGTGTTACATCAGCCAGCCACCTTCCAACACTTCAGGGCACCTTTCCCACGGCCAAACTGTCAGGCAACTCGAGCTGAGCTGACTAACAGACAAGTCTGGTTACCAAGACCTTTTAAGCTTTCCTGACAACAGAGAGAGGGAGGCTGAGCCTTAACTGGACAATGTTAAGAGTAAAAAAAAAAAAAAAAAACATAATTATCTACACCCTGGCATAAAAAACACAACAAAAACGGGGGGGTGGAGGAAGGGAGTAGCTGTTGCAGTAGTGATCATTCAAACATCTACCGTTATGGTAAGTTTAATTACACAACTGTACTATGTTCATCATACTAATTACTGCTGCAGTAGGCTTAGCTATATGGGTAGATTACCTTAACTTATTTACATTTGGGAGGTGGAAGGAGAACAGGTCCAGGAGCCACTAGAGGAGGAATCAAACTTGAAGTGCTTTGTAAAAGAATATACATTGTGCAATGTAGCAGCTTCTGGAATACATCTCTTTCCAAAAAGCTGCAAATGCAGCCAAGGCCCTGGTAGAGTGGACCTTGATCCTGCCAGGAATAGTTTTATTATGGTGAGTGTAACAAAAGGTAATACCTCTAAGCAACCATTTGGAAGTGGTCTGTTTTGACACATGTTGTCCCATCTTTTACAAGAAATGAACAACTGATCTGAAGTTCTGAAAGACTTAAATCTGTCAAGACAGTACATGAGTTGTCTGGAAATCCAAGGTATGAAGTATCCTTTTTTTCCACGATTTTAGGTTCAGGAAAGAAAACAGGACGATGGACACAGTGGCTTAAAATAAACTAAGATATCACTTCAGATGCAAATAGAGGAATAGTTCTCAAAGAAACCCTGTCCCTGTGGAAATTGAGATAAGGTTGATTCACCATAAGAACTTGCAACTCAAATGCTCAGGAGTTCAGATAAGTCAGTAAAACTGTTTTCTATGTTAATAACTTTGAGTCATCTGGGTTAGTTTGCTCAAATGGAGCAAGTGTTAGCATATCTAACACAAAATTAAGATCCCATTGAGGGGGGCTGCCAGTTTACTTGGAGGCCGCTTGTGCAAAACACCTTTAGAAAACATTTTGACATTAGACTATATTGAAAGAGAAGGATCCGTGGCACAGGCATGCTGAAATGACCAACAAATGAGTCTTGATACATGAATAAGAAAGGATGCACAAATACTGTAAAACCAGACGACAGTCAGTCTTAAATGGATACTGGTTGTGTTGTTGGCATCAACTGGAAAACCTTTTCCATTTACTAATATAATTTTCTAGCCGCAGGCTTTGTTGTCTCCATTTGTACCTGTTCTACATACTCAGTAAAAAGGTGCCTAAAGGGAATTAAGATCCTGTCATCTAGGCAGTCAGCTGAAGATGATGGGGTCAGGGTGTATCAAACACCCTGGATCTTGTGTCAGTAGATCCATTCTGTGAAGAAAGCGTGATGTAATTGCCCCCGGCCATTTCCAAAATAAGGGAAAACCAAGGTATCCTAGGTCAGAAAGGAGTCAACACAATGATCTTAGGGGATTCCTTCTGAATCTTCAGAAGTACCCTGAATATTAGTGTAAAGTGTAAAAAAAAACATACAGAACATTTCTGTCCAATGAAAGTAAAGGCGTCTTACAGGCCTTCTTGCATGGAAGCTTAGAAAAGAAACTTGTTGATTTGTTGTAAAGAGAGTAGGCAAAGAAGTCTACTTGGGGAACTCCCCCACAGATGGATCAAATCCTGGAAGACCCCCCCCCCAAAATCTATCTTCCATTCTTAAGATTCTGCCCTGGTCCTGTTCAGCTTTCTGCCACACAACTTTGCTATGACTGACTTGAAGGATGCCTGTAAAATGAGAATGTGCTGTGAAGCTGTATCTCAAGATGATGTGACTAGTCTGAAAAGTGGGTATTGCACAGATTCTCCCTTGCTTGTTGATATACCACACAACTGTGGTAGTCTGTAATAACTTGAAGAGGTCCAGGGAACCAAAGATGATTCGGAGAGTTGATGCCTTAATCAGGGCAAGCATCTCTCTCTGACACTCATGTGCTTGAATCTGTCCTTGGTGTCCCACGCACCCTGCACATTTATCCCACCTGAAACTGCTCCCCAAGCAAAGTCTGAGGCATCTGTGGTGACTGCTTTGGAACAGGGAGGTAGAAGGGGAGATCTACGTTTAAGAATATGTTGACTCCCACTAAAGGATTTCTCTTCTGACAAGCACCAGCACTGGGATTTGAAAAGACAAAGGGTGTTGATGCTGGGACTAAAGAGACTTTCATATATCACTATATCTTTCTCATTTGGAGTCTTGCCAGAAGTATGAGTATCATTAAAGCTATGAGATCCAAAATCCTAAGGAATTCCTGTTGCGGCAACTGAAGTTTGAATGGAAAACCTTAGAAATAGATCTACATACAGATCTATTTTTTTCCTGTGGAATAAAAGCTCTTTGAATTGAGGTGTCTACTTGACATCCCAGGAACATAATCTTGTGTGAAGGAGTCAGGAAAGACTTGAAAATCTTCTTGGAATTCCATCCTGCATAAGAGATCTCTTACCCAAGAGAAAGATTCCTGATACTTTGAAAAAGATTCTCTAAAGATAAGCAAGTCTTCTGAATATATAAAAATGTGGATACCCTGTAGCCTGGAATGTGCCATAACTGGAGCAAAACACTTTGTGAACACACTTGGTTCAGTGGATAGTCCAAAGGGTAAGGCAAAGAATTGATGATGTGATCCCAACACACAAAACCTTAAGAAATGTCTGAAGTCTAGATGAAACGGAATGTGATGATAAGCATCTTTTAAGTCTAGTGTTATCAGGGAATGTGAGAGAGGAAAAAGATGTAACAAGTTGTGAAGTGACATTTTAAATTTGGGCACTATTGCAAACAGGTTTAGGAAAGAAAGATCCAGAACAGGTCTTCAAGCATTTTCTTTCTTTGGCACTAAGAACATCCTTGAATAAAAACCCTTCTCCACCTGGGAAGGATGAACTGGTTCTATCACTCCTTGGAAAAGCATATGATGAAGAACCACTGGAAACAAAAGAGTTTGATCTAGAGGATTAGTAATGACACCATGGAAAGGAGGAATTTCCTCCTACTGTCATCTGTAACCTTGATGAATTACCTTCAGAGCCCATTTATCTGAAACTATCTGTTGCCAAAGAGAAAAATGGAGAGTCAAACTTTCTAGAAGAAAAAAGGGTCCAGATGGGAGGGGATCCTTGAATAGTCAGACTTGTTGGACTGTCCTTGGTTTTGGAGGTTTGAGGTTGCTTTTTGGAAACCCCTTGCCATTTCTTGTTGAACATCTGTTTACCTGTATTCTGTTGCGACTATTTACTCTGCTTTTTTGCTAAAATTTAATGAAGAGTTAGAGAAACCCTTAGAAAGTTTGGAAAAAAAGGGTTGAAAATCTTAAATTTCCCTCGAATTAACTTACTACTTTCATCACACTTTTTTATCACCTCTGCAGTAGAGGGGCCAAAAACTAAATATCTATCCAAAAGATAATTTAAAATCTTATCTTTAACATCTAAACAGTCTGAGAATGCAGTCATGCTACCCTCCTCAATACATTACCAGTGGCCATACCCTGGAAGAATTATCAACAGTCTCTGTAAACAATAAGTACTGACCTGTTCAATAGAAGAAAATAAATTTAAAGCAAAATTTTCCTCACAAGAAGAAACTGCAGTCTTCCAGTAGAGCAGGGCAGATTGGGATTACCCGATTTGAAGGGTTATTTCAGAGCTACACAGTTAAGGCTCCTATACTTAGTGCAAGCAGAAAACTATAATTCAACATGGAAAAGGGATGATGATGAAATGGGGGGGGGGCTCAAGAAACAGGGAGAGACTGGAATTTTGGATGCAGGCCTTTAAGGAGAATAACAATAATCATACAGACTATAAAGTAGCAGAAAGTATCCTAATAACCAAGCCAACACAGGAACAGAGAAAGGGGATTCTGCCGATTGGAATGACTGCACTTAAGGAAATAGATAATAGACAAGAGGGGTATGTAATTTATTGGAGAAAACTGGCAAAGGAACCAAGGTGTATTGGGAGCAAAGAACTAGAGAGGGAAAGATGATAGAATGGGAAAACACCAAGAATTTAACTGGACTGCAGGTTAGAGACTGCCTTCCCTATCAGGGATTGATATTAGATTATAGGCAAAGAGAAAGAAACGGGGTCCTAAACAAACGACCAGCACTGGTAAAGTTTTTAATAGAATCTAGAACAGATGCTGCTATTAAAAATGAATGATTAGTAGAGCATATAAAATATTGCATGATTACTGTAAGAATCAATCAGTGGAGGTTAGAAATGATTGGGAAGAGGGATTGGATAGGCAATTCACAAAGAAACAATGTGAGGATGTATGTATGCCTCCCAAATATGCAACAAAATCTAGAAGATTTAGGACTTTTGCTTGGAAATGTTTACTTAGGTAGTTTTATACCCCAATAAACTCCAGAGAATTTTATTCAGGTCGACAGCAAATACTGGAGGTGTCACAAGGAAGAAAAAGGTAACTGGGAACATATTTTCTGGGAGTGCAGTGAGTAGGTGGACTTCAGGGATTCCCTGCAGGATGTACTGTTGGAGATAATGGGTGGGCAGGTTGGTGTGATGAGGGAGATTATTTTTCTGAGCTATGATACAGGATTGAAATTGCCTAGACATGGTAAGGCCTTGCTTTGTTTAATTGTGCTGGCTGCCAAAAAACAATTGCAAGTAAATGGAAATCAAAATCTAAACCAACTGTACTAGAAGAAGTGAATATAACAACAGAGATAAAACAACTAGAACCGAGATCTTTAGAAAAGGGTAGGAGCAAACTTCATAGGAAAAAACTGGAATTGTGGAAACAGTACTTACAGGGGAGGAATGAGGTTTTAAAAGAAGGCAGGCCTTAAATGAGCTATGTAATGTTTGAAAATGAGTGGGTAGATTATAAGTGATATATAGTGTTTGCAACTGTGAGTGTTTCAGTATGGTTTGTGATTTAAATTGCTTGCAACTAGGAATGTGTCATTGTGGTTTGTTTTCATTTATATAAATGTGTGTTTGCCTGTGTCATAAGTGATGGTTTAATAAAGATGTTTCTTGTAAAAAAAAGGGGGGGGGGCGGAAATTGAATAATTTATGTAATGTTGCTTAGGTTATACGATATATAGCAATATATGTAAAGTATATTTTATTTATTTTATATTATTTATATATTTTATATACAGTGGATATAAAAAGTTACACACCCTTGTTAAAATGCCAGGTTTTTGTGATATAAAAAAATGAGACCACAGTAAATCACTTCAGAACTTTTCCCACCTTTAATGTGACCTATAACCTGTACAATTCAATTGAAAAACAAACAAACCTGTTAGGGGAAAAAATATAAAAAATAAAAAACGTACAATAAGCTGGTTGCATAAGTGTGCACACCCTTAAACTATTACTTTGTTGAGGCACCTTTTGATTTAATTACAACATTCAGTCTTCTTGGGTACACATCTGCCATCAATTAAAGAGACTCTGATTAACCTCAAATAAAGTTCAGCTGTCCTAGTAGGATTTTCCTGACATTTACTCAGTTGCCTGCTACAGCAAAAGCCATGGTTTGCAGAGAGTTTACAAAGCATTAAAGGGATCTCATTGTTGAAAGGTATCAGTCAGGTGAAGGGTACAAAAATATTTCCACAGCATTGGATATACCATGGAACACAGTGAAGACAGTCATGAAAAAGTGGAGAACATATGGGACAACAGTGATGTTGCAAAGAACTAGACGTCCCTCCAAACTTGATGAAAAGACAAGACGAAAACTGGTCCGGGAGGCTGTCGAGACCTACAGCAACACTGAAGGAGCTGCAGGAATTTCTGGCAAGTGCTGGTTGTGTACTACATGTGAAAACAATCTCCCGTGTTCTCCATATGTCTGGGTTATGAGGTAGGGTTGCATGGCGGAAGCCTTTTCTTACACAGAAAAACATCCAGGCCCAGCTAAAATTTGCAGAACAGTACATCAAGTCTCCCAAAAGCATGTGGGAAAATGTGTTATGGTCTGATGAGACCAAGGTTGAACTTTTTGGCCACAATTCCAAAAGGTACGTTTGGCGCAAAAACAAAACTTTGCATCACCCAAAGAACACCATTCCCATGGTGAAGCATGGTGTGGCAGTATCATGCTTTGGGTTTGCTTTTCTTCAGCTGGAACTGGGGCTTTATTGAAGGTGGAGGGAATTGTGAACAGTGCCAAATACCAGTCACTTTTGGCCCAAAACCTTCAGGCATCTGCTAGAAAGCTGAAGATGAAGAGGAATTTCACCTTTCAACACGACAATGACCTCAAGCATACATCCAAATCAACAAAAGAATGGCTTCACCAGAAGAAAATTAAAGTTTTGGAATGACCCAGCCAGAGCCAGACCTAAATCCAATAGAAAATCTGTGGGGTGACCTGAAGAGAGCTGTGCACAAGAGATGCCCTCGCAATCTGACAGATTTGAGTGCTTTTGCAAGGAAGAGTGGGAAAATATTGCCAAGTCAAGATGTGCCATGCTGATAGACTCCTACCCAAGACGACTGAATTCTGTAATTAAATCGAAAGGTGCTTCAACAAAGTATTAGTTTAAGGGTGTGCACACTTATACAGCCAGCTTATTGTACGTTTTTTTTTTTTATATTTTTTCTCCTTAACAGATTTGTTTTTCAATTGAATTGTACAGGTTATAGGTCAAATTAAAGGCGGGAAACGTTTTGAAATGATTTATTGTGGTCTCATTTTTTTATATCACAAAAACCTGGTATTTTAACAGGTGTGTAAACTTTTTATATCCACTGTATTTTATACTTATTTGTAAAAGTGAATTTGTAGTACAGTTTGATTTTATATAAATTTATCTGTGTCACAAGTGATATTTTAATAAAGGTGTTTAAAAAAAAGAAGAAACTGCAGATAAAACATACCTCATAATTTCACAGTCAGAACAAGCTTTTAGCGTATGAGCCAGACTATTCAAAATTCTTAAGATCAAATTTGCAGAAGTATACACTTTTTCCCAACTTATCAGTGTAATGTTTCTGAACCTTATCTGAAAAATAGGATTGGAATTAACTAAGTGTTTAGCAGCAGAGGGATCAACTAAAGCTAAAGCTGCTGGGTCAAGTATGTGAATAGTGTAAAAAAAAAAAAATTAAACTTTATACCTCGTGTGTGTTGTTTTGGGGCAGCTAGAGGACTTTCAGGTAAATTGCAGGCAGCAACACATACATCCTCTAAAGCAGACAGAACAAGAAGGATTTGGTGTAGGTTCTGGAAATTCCTTCTGTAGCAACTCGTAGCATTTTCTGAGGGAATGAGAAACCTTAGTGTTCTCCCACTGAAAACACTGTCTCATTCTAGCAGTAGTCTCAGACAAAGAGAACCCCCCCACACACACACACACTGGGAATCCGAAACTGGGCTCTCCTCTGAGCTTGGTGGGCTTATACTGTCAAGAAATCTAAGTAGAAAACCCTGTAATCTGATCCCTCATCTTCCTGTTCAGATTCAAAATCTTTAATCTCTTCAGGAAAAGATGTATCCCTTCCTCCTTTTACCAGAAACTACTTTACAAGAAGGATCAACAGCCTGAAGTAAACCCAGAGTCAGATCCAGTAAACTACTCCAGTCTAAAGAAATTTGAGGACCACCCAACACATACTTAGTTTTCTTTTTGACAAAAATTAGAGCAACTGTATTACTAATGTCACAAGCAGCTTCCTTGGGGATGGTCACATCATTCTGACACAACTAGAATGTTTTCCCTCTTCTATTTTCCCAGGACCTACCAGAATGGCTCTCCCTTGCCCATTGAGGGGACCCTAACAGCCGCAGAGAACATAGCTAACCCCGAATCCACATTTGTTGTAAGTGCTACAACCAGAGAGAACTAGGGTAAAAGATGAGTGTTCTAAGATGCAACAAATGGCCACATCAGAATCACCAACCTGTGGCTGAGGCAAATTGCTAATGTAATTTGGTGGCAAAGGCCGTTTGTGGCTGGATGAAGGACCGACTGTGGGACTGGTAGTTTACTCCATTGTCAAGCGGAAAATGGTGTCTTTCTTTCCTGGGGAAATGCATGCAGCAAATACCAGTAAAAAAAGTAAGTCTTTAAAAGTCACTTTATCACAGAAAAGCACTGTAAAATGCACTGTAAAACACTTTGCCAACTCCCCAAAGGTAAAATAACCACCATCTCCACAGGGAAAAAAAAAAGTTTTTATTCACTTTTATACAACTTTTAAACTGACAGGAAAAAAAAAAGTATTCCCATTTAAAATTGATACAGTCTCGTGACAGTCCATTAAAACACAAACTCCCAGGTTTAAAATAACTTTCCTGGACAGGGAAATGATAAAACACAAATATTTATAGAGTGGAAGGTTTTTCCCCAAAGGGAATTTATCTGCACAGCAAAGGAATAGCACCAAGCTGACCATCGATCCTTGAAAGCCTTATAGAAGTGCACTCTCAGTAACGCTCTGAAGGGCTTGGCAGTCAAACTTGTCTTTTAGTCAGCTCAGCTCTAAGTGCCTCACGTTTCAGTTGCATGGAAGGTGCCCTGAAGCTTTGGAAGATGTAAGGATATAATCATATAGTTAATGCTACTGCAGCAGTGATCAATATGATGAACATTTTCATCTTGCTAAATATTAAAATTCTGGCTACTAGGAGATTTCAGTGTTTTCTCAGTATTGTGCTTTTTTCTTTCTTCAAGGATACTTACAGCAACTAAATGCTGCAACCTTTACCGTATATGTTGCACATTGCTAATGCCACATAGAGCTTTTTCCTGGGTTCCCTCGGTTATTGTGCTCTGCCAAGTAGGACTAACCTTGTCAAAAATTGTAAACAAAATATTTTCATCTCCTTAACTGCTGGAAGGCATAAAGTACTTAAAATTACACTGTGCACATGTGCTGGGTAGAGGCTATTTAAAGTAAGCAACTGTTCAGTATTCATTTAAATGCATGAGTTATAAAATAATTGCAATGCAGCAAGAAGCAAATGAGCAGTGTGTTAAAAATATAACACACTGAAAGGCACAAGTGCTGGGGGTGGTGGTAAATCTATTGCTAGCCACCATTTTATGAGGTGGCTAGCTTGAATGACATGGGTAATTTAATCAGATGGAAGGCACAGACACAGGGGACTCCTGGAGACTGAAGATGTATTAACACAGTGAACTTTAAGGTATTCTCCTCATTTGCTTTCTCACTATGAGACTCATAATGTACATTAGGAAATGGTAAAGACTCCAGCAGAGGTGGAATTATTTTACTGCCGACCACTGAGAAACAATAATGTTTTACTGCAAATACATGCAGTGCTGGGGTTTGAAGTCGAAAATCTTCAACTCATACTGTTTGTATGTGAAAAGAAAGATTTTTCATGAAAATGACATAACTGGTGCTGGAATGACACAGTTATACAAAAAATGAAAAGTATATCTTGGTTGCAAAGCCTACAGCTTGTTTCCATTTAGAGTCAAGAATGCAGAAGGGCCAACTATCTAGTGAATTATATAATATATACAGTACCAGAAGAGTGGCGGAATCTGAAAACAGGCTTCCCTTTGCTCATACAAACACACATAAAAGTGAAAACAAATAAGCTAACAAGCTCAGATTAAGCAAGGGTGTCTCTCTTATGTGGATCCCTTACATTATTTTTACTCTCTGCATGTCAAATAATTGCGACTTCTACCCACTGTTGTGTGGTAGGCAAGGCCTTCCCTCTGTGGGGCTTGATTAGTATTACTTTATATATGGAGTCCAACTTTGTGCTGACTATGCTAGTGCCCTACACCCTTTGCAGATCTTATTTGCTTGCTATGCTTGAGTAATCATTTGTACTGTTTTAATATTCTTAATTATATTTTTCCACTTTTAATATGTTTATCTTATTAAATTTTATGCTGCTTTGATCGTTCATTGTATTGCATCAACTTACTTCCTTGTATTTTCAGTATGCATTTGTATTGTTTACTGAGTTTGTGTGCGTACCTTGTTGCAGATAACTGCTGCTTGATAGCCTTATTTCTCAACCTTGTCTGCTTTACCTTTGTGAATTGCAGTGATATTTAAATAATTGTTGAGAACTTGTTTTCAGCTTGACTGAAGTGTCCTGTTTATCCTTTTAACTTACTGCTTTAACTTACAATACTTATTTATTTATGCAACTAAAGTTGTCATTTATGTAGTCAAAATAATTTTCGTGTGCTGGTCAGGACATCAGGGCTATATATAGTTTTTCTGCAGTCCAGTTATTTGTCTTGTGAACACTGCTATGTTTAACTTTCTGCAATATGCCTCTAAGTGTGTTTGTACTTTTTTCACTTCAGTGAACAGTCCAAGGTAACCATTTCATTTTGGGCACTGCAGTGACTCTTGCTGATTGTTGCATTTGTTTCTCCACAGTGCTGGTGTCTGCTTACCTTAGCCACACACTACGAGCATATACCTTTCAACCTCTTAGTCCAAGAAATCTGGACAAAGCATGATATAATGGGAGGAACAAATGTGCTAACATGCATTTTTCTGAAGGATGTGAAGTCTAAAACTCAAATGTATGTCATTATTTAGTGACCTCAGTCATCACTTCATCACAGAGAATTACCAAAAGACCACACATTTTATAAGGAACAGGCCAAAAATATGAGGCAAAAATCTGGACATTCTTTGAAAATCTGGACATTTGACAGGTATGAGCTCAAGCTGCAAGCAAAGGTACCATTCACCTGTTGATCTTTAGAATTTTAAAATTGTCACTGCACATAGATGCTGAGGATTGCAGGCTAAGGGCTTAGGACTTTTCCAGCAAAGCCTAGACCCCTTCCCTGTCCATCCTCAGACTTTTTATAAATAAAGTTGAAAGTCAATTTTATCCTGATATAATTGCTTCTGACTTTGTGTGGCAGCACTCCAATCTTCCCTTCTGCTGCTGTCAATTTTTTATAGTCATATATGATGATGTCCAACTCATTCCATCAACCTGATGGACTCTGTTCCAATCCTCTGAAGTAACCAACAGCCTTCTCACAACTCAGGAATCTAAACTTGAGCTGCTCTTACCTACCCACAATGCCCGCTTCCCCATGGTACCTCAGATGTCGTTTGCCCCGCTTGGTGTTCAGCAGCGAGTTCTGCTTGAGCTTCTCCGGAGAGTTTTCTTTGGTGAGTTTTCTCCACTTTTTTTGGTTTTCTCCTACCCTCTGTCTTCTCTTTTGCCTTTCTAGTCCTCAAGGTTCTTTCCGTTAGGCTTTTCTAGTTTAAAAAAAAAAGTTTCTCTTTCCGTTCTTCTCTGTGGCGCCCTTAGTCTCTCTTCTTTTGATTTTCTTTTTTGTATCCCTATGGCTGATCAAGAAGCCTTTGGGATTCAAAAAAATGCACTTCCTGTGGGCAGAAGATTCTTTTATCTGATGCCCATTGGGAGTGCGTCTTTTATTTGGGGCCTCTCCATTTGGAAGTCCCTTAAGATATTTGCAGAGCTTTTCACCCCCAGGCTCTGGCTGATAGGAGAAGCAAGCTCATTTTAAAGAGCCTTTTTTCCTCCTCCTGCCACTTCAGGGCTCCTCCATCAGGGGCTCAACCCCCAGGCTAAGAAAGCCAAAGATGTCCAGGAGTCCAGTAGACTGTCCCCATGTGGTCGTCCTTGGAAGAAAGCAAAGTCCTCGGAACTGACCCGCTCAGCTCTGAGCTGTCTTACCCCCTCTGGTCCGTTCCTCCTCAGAGGCTACGAGGGCGAGTGGTTCTCAACCAGAGCTGGCTCCAGCAGTATTGGAGCCAGGATCTTCTCTGCTGGTGCCTCCTGGAGGGTCTGTGATTCATTCCCTATGGACATCTCCCCACCTTCCCTACTCAGCTTCATCTAGGTCTTCCTGAAGCATGTCCTCCATAGATGTGGGTTAGCTCATGAGGCAGCTCCCTGAGACTCAGATCCCGATGGGGCTTCTGTCCACCCTATCAGCATCCAGATCTGTGAGGCCGTCCCAGTTCCAGCCTGTAGCTCCTTCTCCAATTTGCCTTTTGGTTTTGGAGTTGTCAGTTCCGTTGGGTCCCAGTGCCAGGGTGTCAGAGCTGGTAGAAATTTCTTCTTCGCCCGCGGCATCCTCCCGGATCTGCTCAGCTCCTGCTGCTTCAGTTCCAAATGTGTCATGGAGCCGTAGCATCAAGGTCAGATGTTCTTCGTGTTTCACTGTTGCAGTCATCACATTTGGGTTGTCTGCCTGCAGGTAGCCCTCAGTCGGCCTGAATACCAGAGTCTTGGGATTTCTGTGTCAGATGCTGTCACTTCTTCCATGACGTCAGGTCGTCAGGGGTATAAAGCATGCAGCCAATGCCATTACATTTGTCTTTCTTGCCGTGCGGTGCCCGAAGCAGAAGCAGTTCACACGTGCCGGTCAGCTGACTCCTGAAATTTCGAGTTTCAGACCTGAAGTCTTCTAAAAGATAAGTATCCCGTTGGGTAACCTTTTTCTTGCTCTAACCGATGTCAGAAAAATTAATAATTGTCTTGCCTGTGGAAGGCAAATACCTCATAGAGATTTTCATTCTTACTGCGTCACCTGTTTAGGCCCAGACCACGAAGTCCCTCACTGTTGGTTTTGTGCCTTGTTCAACGCCCGAATTGTCCGTCAGGCAATTTTTGTAGCTAAATACTTTCACTCTCTATCTCCGTACTTCGAAATGGCATCGGTAAGCCATCCGACTACCAATCTTCTGAAAAACATGTAAGGATAAAGACAGACACAGACCGCATAAGTACAAAACTGCCGACAATGCTACTGTTAAGTTAGTCGCCAGTCCGCCATTACTCAGTGAGGTGCATTCGCAGCCCCTGATAACCTCTTCTGCAGATTCGCAGGCCTCTACTGAGACCCATTCGGAGTCTGGTATGCCGCAAGATGCTTTTTCGACTGTGGAACCTGCAGATGTCTCTACCTTGGATGGGAGCTGCTGTGCAGGCACCAGTTTCTGAGGGTGTATTCAGGCCTACCGATTTTCATATTAAACCGACGACTTTGTTTCAAGCCAAAAGTACCGAATTTCCCAGGCCTAAAGTTCGCACTACGCCTAGGAAACCAATGACCAAAGCGCATTCTCAGGCCCACAGGCCTCAAAAACAAATGATTAGAATGGTTGAAGACCTTATTACCTTAATTAGGGGAAGCCAGCCTCCCCCCCCCTCAAAGAGACCTGGAACTGATTTTCCTTCTGATTAGGAATCTGATATCTCTGTTCCTTCTGACTACCAGGACATATCCTTATCTACCTATGAGGATTCTAATGCAGAGGATTCCATTCCCTCTGCTTCCCTTCCAGAAGATTTTTCTTTTGGTGAAACCCTGCATACCCTTAGGGAGCATTTCCGCTGGGAAAGCCAGGACTACTCTCAGTCCAAAAAGAGACTCAGGGAATTTTTAAACGTGCCTCAGCCCAGGTTTCTAGCTATCCCTCCTGTTCTGGAGATTGTAGATGATGTTTTCTTGGAATCCAGCCTTACCCCGGATACTTTGCCTCCAGCTCCCAGGAAACCTGACAGGTACTATAGAGTACCTGACTCTCTCAAATTCCTTTTCAAGAATCCTACTGTAGATCCAGAGACCATTTCCCAAGGACCAAAAGGCATTAAGGCTACTACTGCCAAGAATCCTACCCTTCTGACAGGGATTCTAGGGCTTTAGACAGATAGGGTAAGAAGGGTAAGAAGGTTATACACCTTTGCTACTCTGGCCATTAAGGCTTTAAATTGCCATTTTCATATGTTAAAGTATCAGCAACATGTTATGGGGCTAATTAAACAGAAAATGATGTTGATTCCTGACTGTGCAGAACACAAAGATGTAAAAGAATTAATGCATTCTGCTGACCAAGTTGGTAAACATACTTTGCAGTGTGGTTTTGATGCTTTAGAAGCATCTTGTAGGGCTGCTGTCACTGGGTCTGTTCTTAGAAGGCATGCTTGGCTTAAGGAACAAAACTTGCCAGATCACGTCAAAGCAAAATTACTGGATGCACCCTTAAACCAAGAGCGCCTATTTGGCAATAAAGCAGAAGTTGTTCTCAAAAGGAGGAGAATGCTAAATCTATGCAAACTGTTAAAGAATTCTTACAAGTACAGCCACCTAGATTGAGTAGGCTTTGGCCTTCACAGAACTGGTCCTTTCCAGTCCCTTCCAGGTCTTTTAGGGGCAGTAGACCCCCAAGACTTCAGTCTCAGTTTATGCACAGATCTAAGCAGTGGGGTGCTCCCACATCCAAAACAGGGAGTAGTAAGCCACCCTCCTATGGTAAACTTGCACAATAACTTATCCTTAACTCCTCCAAGCCTTGCTGAAGTACTTGCACCTTTAGGAGGAAAACTCGCCCTGCATGCAAAAAACTGGGAGTACATTACCCAAGACAAATGGGTTTTAAACATTGTTTCCCTAGGATACAGATTCCACTTCCACTCACTCCTAACCCTAAGTGGATGGCCAGATCTTCCCCCAAACCATTGTGCGGAGGCCCAAAAGCAAGTACTTTCGCTCCTCAGCATCAAGGCTATTTAACATGTCCCAGCAGAATAAAGGGGACAAGGCTTTTATTCAAGACTGTTCCTGGTTCCCAGAAAAGAATACTCCTGGCGTCCTATCCTGGATTTATCTAGTCTCAACACCTTTCTGGTGGTTCCAAAATTCAAAATGCTAACTCTCCAACAGCTACTTCTTGCGCTAGCCAAGGATGCCTGGCAACCCTAGACTTAAAAGAAGCTTACCTGCACATCCCCATAAGGGAATGTTGCAGGAAATACCTTTGTTTCAAGGCAGGCTCTATGCACTATCAGTTCTCTGCACTTCCCTTTGGCTTATCTAGTGCGCCCAGGGTATTCACAAAGTGCCTAGCTCCAGCCATTGCTTTTTGCAGGCAGAGAAGTATTCAGATTTACCCATACTTGAACGATTGCCTGATTCAGGAGGAAAGTCAGGACTTGCTACTACAGCACCTGGCATTTGTAAAGAGACTTCTAATTTCACTGGGGTACACCATCAACGAAAATAAATCACACCTAGTACCCTGCCAACAGATTGTATTCCTTGGAGCAAGCTTGAACACAGCTTCCCAGATGGCATTTCTCACTCCAGAGAAACAAATATATTTGACAACTTACTTCAACCTACTGGCCAGAAAAACCCAGATATTTAAAAGGAAAATACTGCAAGCTCTGGGGTTCATGGCCTCTTGCATTCTGTTAATTCCATATGCAAGATTGCATATGAGGACACTTCAGTGGTATATAAAAAGTCTATGGTGTCAACATTCTCAGGACCTGGAAACAATAATTCCTATCCCATGTCTAAGGGCAGAGTTCCTTTGGTGGGCAGAGGCCTGCGACCACAACAAGAGACTCTCTCTCACTCTACCCCCTGCTGCCCAATCCCTAACAACAGACGCATCAGACTATGCATGGGGGGCTCACATGGCAGGGCATTGCATTCAGGGCAAGTGGAACCCAAAGCAGATGCACCTGCATATCAATCAAAAAGAAATGTTAGCTGCCCAGAATGCTCCGAAGGCCTTAATCTTCCAGGACAACTATTGGTAAAGACAGATAACACCATAGTTATGTGGTACATAAACAATGGGAACATATTCCTACCCACTCTGCAGACTAGCCATGGCTCTGTGGAACACAGCCTTGAGCAACCAAGTGCACCTACAAGCTCAATTCCTGCCAGGCAAACTAAATTCACTGGCAGGTGACTTGAGCAGAAATCTCATGGACCCACACGAATGGAAACTGGAACCCAAAATATTCAAGCTTTTGGGGAACAGATGGGGGGGGGGGCACCAGAGGTGGACATGTTTGCTTCCCCTCAGAACTACCAATTGAACAAATACTGCACCAGGACTTCCCACAGCCAAGCTTGGAAGGTAGATGCCCTGTCCTTTTCCTGGAAAGCCTCTCAGTCTATGCCTTTCCCTTTCTGCCTGTCCTCTTGAAGGTTATACTAAAGATCAAACAGGATAAGCCAAGGACAATCCTGATTGTACCAGACTGGCCATGCCATCACTGGTATCCTCTTTTGCGCAGTCTGATAGTGCTACAACCATGGCACCTGCCTCAGACCCTTTCCCTGCTGTCCCAGCAGGGGGGCCAAATTTTGCACCCTCAGCTTCAGACCCTAAATCTTGCAGCCCAACTAATCCTCTGAACTCACCTCTAGCAACCCTCAGTAAGCAGGTACTGGATGTCATTATTGAGCCAAGGCGGACTAGTACTAGAAAATACTATTCAGAAAAGTGGAAAAGATACTGTTCCTGGAGCCAGTCTCAAGGGATGGGCACAACTGTGCCCAACTTACCTCATATACTAGATTACTTAACAGAAATGCTCCACAAGGGCCTATCCTACTTTTCAATTAAGATTCATGCCTCTGCCATCTCAGCTGATTATAATACTGAGCCACCCCTCTACTCTCATCCACTGGTAAAACAGTTCCTTAGAGGGACCAAATATTTAAGTCCCCCCAGGAGAACTCCCACTCCAGCCTGGGACCTTAACTTTGTATTGGAGAAACTTACACTTCCCCCCTTCGAGCCGGCTGCTACAGCAGAGGTAAAATTCCTATCATGGAAAACAGCTTTACTTCTAGCCATCACTTCAGCAAGAAGAATGTCTGAACTGCAGGCCATTATGGCAGTGAAACCCTTCATTATCTTTCATGCGGACAGGGTTTCCCTCAGGACTAACCCATCTTTTATGCCCAAGATGGTTTCTAGTGTGGCTTCAAACCAGTGCATTAATTTGCCTACTTTTTTTTCCTTAATCCTCAAAAATAAAGGGGAAAGGATACTGCATTCTCTAGATGTGCACAGACAGCTTAGATTCTGTTTGAACAGGGCTAAGCCTCTCAGAAAATCTGACCAGCTGCTAGTCAGCTTTGCTGCAGGGGAAGAGGTGAAGGCCATTTCAAAGCAAACCATATCTAAATGGATAGCACACTGCATCCATTTCTGCTACAAGCACCATGGAAAACCTACCCCACAGGGAATAAGAATACATTCCACTAGGGCTGCATCTACCTCTACTGCATTTCTCAGAGGAGTCCCTACCAGGGGCATCCTGGAAGCTGCAACCTGGAGCTCTGTACACACTTTCACCAAGCATTACCACTTGCCTATCTGATGAAGTTTTATGAGACAAAAACGTAAGGGGAAGTGTTTTTATCAACATTTATTTGTGGATGTGTGTTCCTTTTGCTGTGTTTGAACATTAAATTACTTGTGTGTTGGAACTGCTGGTCTCCGGTGCCTAATTTTGGATTACTAGTTACGTTTTGGACACTTTCACCACATCTTTGCTGATGTTCGTGTTTCACTGTTGCAGTCATTACATTTGGGTAATCTGCTGGCAGGTTGCCGTCAATCGGCCTGAATTCCAAAGTCTTGGGTCCTGGGTCGGTTGCTGTCTTCTCTTCCATGACGAAGGTCGTCAGGGGTACAAAACATGCAGCCAACGATATTTCCTTTAGTCTTTCTTGCTGCGCGGTGCCCGAAGCAGAAGCATTTCGCAAGTGCCAGTCGGCCGACTACTGAAATATTCGAGTTTGAGTTTCAGAACGGAAGTCTTCACTAAAGCCAAGTACCCCGTTGGGGAAACTTTTTTCTTGCTTTTTACCGATGTCAGAAAAAGTTAATTGTATTACTTGCGGAAAGCAAATACCTCATAAGGATTTCCATTTTTACTGTATTCTTTGCCTAGGCCCTGATCACAACGTGCCTGGCTGTCTGTTTTGTGCTAGATTTAACCAACACACTATTAAGCGTCGGTATATTTTTGCATCAAAGTATTTTGGAAACAGATTTAACTACCCAGAAATGTCATCGGATAGCAGTCCGACTACTGGAGTACATAAAAAACGCAAAGAAAAGGACAGCGAAAGGCAGTCGAGATCCAAAACCGATGAAGCTTCTCCTAAGCCAGTTGCCGGTTCGCCGTTACTCAGTGAGGTGCTTTTGCAGCCCCTGATACCCGCTACCTTCAAGTCGCAGGCCTCTACCAACACCCATGTGGAGTTCGGCATGCCACAAGATACTCAAGGTATTGGACCGACGGATGTATCTCCCTAGGATGGGTTTGGAGCCGCTGAGCAGGCACTGGCTTCTGAGGGTGTATTCAGACCTCAACATTTGTATATCAAACTGACGACAGCTGCAAAACCAAAGACAAATGCAACTTCTAAAACTAAAAAAATAATGCATGAGCCACGTGCAGAGGCCTCTATGCCTAAAAAACAGATTATCAAAATGGCTGAAGACCTTATTACCTTGATCAGGGGTACCCATCCCCCTCCAGATAAGAGGCCTAGGCAAGACACTGATTATGAATCTTCAGATCAGGTTTCTGTTTCTTCTGATTCCTCTTCTGATCAGGAATTTTCTATACCTCCCTATGAGGATTCTGATGCTGAGGAGTCTATTCCATCTGCGTCTCCTCCTGAGAATTATTCATTTGGAGAAACTTTGCATACTTTGAGGGAGCATTTTCACAGGGAGAGTCAAGACTTCTCAGAATCAAAAAAGAGGCTCAGGGATTGCCTTCTTCTCCCTCAGCACAAGCCTTTAGCCATTCCCCGTTTTAGACATTGTGGATGATGTGTTTTCAGAGTCAAGCTTGACCCCTGACTTCTTACTTCCGGCTCCCAATAAGCCTGACAGATATTACAGGGTCCCTGACTCATAAATTTTTATTTAGAAACCCTGCTGCTGATCCTGAAACTGTTACAGGGTCCAAAGGGAGTTAAGACCTCAACAGCAAAAAATCCTGCATCCTCTGACAGAGATTCAAGGGCACTAGACAGATGGGGAAAAAAGTTTTATACATCTGCAACCTTGGCAATCAGGGCCTTAAACTTGTCAATTTCATATGCTTAAGTACCAACAACATGTTATGGGATTGCTGAAACAGAAAATGATGTTGATTTCAGAATGTGCAGAAAATAAAGAATTGCAAGAATCACTGTATGCAGCTGAACAAGTTGGAAAGCATACTTTGCAATGTGGTTTTGATTCCTTAGAGGCCTCCTACAGGGCCGCAGTTACTGGATTTGTAATTAGGAGGCATGCCTGGTTAAAGGAACAACATTTGCCTGATCATGTTAAAGCTAAATTGCTAGATGCACCTTTACAGCATGATTCTCTGTTTGGTGTTGAGGCAGAAGAGGTTTTAAAGAAAATGGAAGACAAAGCTAAGTCTATGCAAATTGTTAAAGACTTCTTACAAGTCCAGCCACCAAGATTCAGTAGACATTGGCCTACAAAAAATTGGAACTTTCCTGTGTCAGACAGAGCTCAAAGGGGCAAATCCAGATGCCCTAAGGGTTCCAAATACCAGGCGCAAGATTCATACAGGTTAAAGTAATGGGGCGCTTCCATCTCCAAATCTGGAGGAGATAAAGCGCAAACCTACAGAAAGCAATCCCAATGACTTCCCTCTGCCTACACCAAGCACTTATCTTTTGGCAGCACCCATAGGGGGAAAATTAGCACTTTTTGCTCAAAATTGGCAGTTAATAACCCTGGACAGGTGGGTACTAAACATTGTATCACAGGGATACAGATTCCATTTCCACACTCTGCCAATGGCAAATGGTTGGCCAGATCTGCCAAAAAATCAATGGACAGAGGCACAGAAACCCGGTTACGTCCCTTATGTATATGGGGGCCATTCAGACAGTACCAGAACAGAAAAAAGGACAAGGTTTTTACTCAAGACTGTTCTCAGTACCCAGAAAGGACAAGGCCTGGCAGCCAATACTGGATTTATTGATTTTGAACACATACCTGGACATTCCAAAATTCAAAATGCTGACCTTACAGCAGCTTCTGCCCGTGCTGGGCAAGAATGCTTGGCTGGTGACTTTAGACCTAAAAGAGGCATACCTGCATGTCCCAATAAGACAATCGTGCAGAAGATACCTCAGATTCAAGGCTGGCTTAATGCATTACCAATTCTCTGCACTGCCCTTTGGCTTATATACTGCGCCCAGGGTCTTTACAAAGTGCCTGGCACCAGTAATTGCATTTTGCAGACAAAGAAGTATACAAATATATCCTTACTTGGACGACTGTCTCATTCAAGCAGAGAACAAGGACACTCTCTTTTGACACCTGGCATTTGTGAAAAGGCTTCTAACATGCCTAGGGTACACAGTAAATGAAAAGAAATCACAACTGGTACTCTCTCAAAAGATAACATTCCTGGGTGCAAGCTTGGTTACATCTGCCCAGATGGCTTACCTCACACCAGACCAGCAAAGGCAACTGACTACTTACTTCAAACTGATGGCAACAAAAACCCAGTCTTCTGCAAGACGAATTCTGCAGGCTCTGAGCTTCATGGCATCCTGCATCCTACTAATTCCATATGCAAGATTGCATGTGAGGAAACTTCAATGGTACCTAAAAAGTTTATGGAGTCAACATTCACGCAGTCTGGAAAAAATGATTCCTCTCATTCCCTGCCTGCAACAGGAGTTTCTATGGTGGGCAAAGGCATGTCACCAAAACATGGGACTGCCCTTCACTCTACCCTTTGCCAGCCAAACCTCAACAGACGCATCAGATTGTGCCTGGGGGGGTACACATGGCAGGAAGATGCATTCAGGGCTTATGGGCACCAAAACAAATGCATCTACATATCAACCAGAAAGAGATGCTAGCTGTTCAGAATGCCCTAACAGCCTTCAAGGACTTACTTCATCCAGAACAACTACTGATAAAGACAGACAACACCACAGTCATGTGGTATATAAACAAGCAAAGGGGCACACACTCATACCCCTTTTGCAGATTAGCCATGGCACTGTGGGACACAGCTTTGACCTACCAAATACATCTTCAAGCTCAATTCCTGCCAGGAGAACAAAACACTGGCAGACTGTTTAAGCAGAAACCTTATGGATCCTTACGAGTGGAAACTAAATCTACAAGTCTTCAGCATGATAACAGAGAAATGGGGAGCTCAGACATAGATCTGTTTGCTTCTCCTCAAAATTATCAATTGAAAAGATTCTGCACAAGGACTTATCACAGACAAGCATGGAAAGTGGACGCCCTGTCCCTCAGTTGGAAAAGCCTATCTGTTACACCTTTCTTCCTCTGCCTCTTCTACCCAAGGTCCTCCTAAAAGTCAAACAAGAGAAGCCAAAGATGATATTAATTGCCCCGGACTTGACCCGCCAATACTGGTACCCAGTCTTAAGGAACTTGTCTCGATACCCAGCTTAGACCTTGCCTCAAAGACCACAACTACTGTCCCAGCAAAACAGTCAGATCCTGCACAATCAACTACAGACTCTGAACCTGGCAGCATGGCTAATCATGTAGTCATACAAACACCTCTCAGTAAAGCTGTGATGGATGTCATTTTGGAAGCCAGAAGGCCTAGTACTAGAAAATCTTATGCTGACAAATGTAAGAGATTCTGTGCTTGGAATCAAGCACAAGGAACTGATACAGCAGAACCAAATGTTCCTCAGATATTGCAATACTTAACTGAGATGCTTGACAATGGCCTATCTTTGTCATCAATCAAAATCCATGCCTCTGCCATTTCGGCTCATTACAATATAGAGCCACCAATCTTTTCTCATCCTTTACTAAAGCAGTATCTTAGAGTAGCCAAAAATTTAAGGCTTCCTAGAAGATCACCATTATCTGCATGTGACCTCACTTATGTGGAAAAGCTCACCCTGCCTCCATTTGAACCAGCTGCTACCGCTGATCTAAAGTTCTTATCATAGAAAACAGCTCTGTTACTAGCAGTTACTTCAGCAAGAAGAGTTTCAGAGCTACAGGCCCTCATGGCTGTAGAGCCTTTTGTCATATTTTACCCAGACAGGATGTCTCTGAGGACAAATCCTACTTTTATGCCTAAGGTGGTTTCCAGTGTGACTGTTAACCAAACAATTCATCTGCTAACTTTTTTTCCAAATCCGCAGAACAAGGGGAAGAGAATTCTGCATTTCTTGGACGTACACACCTACAATTCTACTTGAGCAGGACTAAAGCTCTAAGAAAAACTGATCAATTACTAGTGTCATATGCTGCAGGATCAGAAGGAAAGGCTATTTCAAAACAGACAGTTTCAAAGTGGATAAGCCACTGCATCCGTTTCTGCTACTTACACCATGGTAAACCTGTGCCCAAGGGCATTAGGTCTCATTCCACTAGAGCTGCAGCTACTTCAGCAGCCTTTCTCAGAGGAGTACCAACCAAAGACATTCTAGAGGCTGCTACTTGGAGTTCTGTTCACACCTTTACAAAGCATTACCATTTGCCTCTCTAAGTCCAGGGCAGGCTTTACCACTGCAGTGCTGCAGGGCCTTATAGCCACACCTAATGCTGTTTAGCTGCAGCCTCCCAACCATAGCTTTGGGATTATACCCAAATGTAATGACTGCAACAGTGAAACACGAAGAACATAGTACAGTTGTGTACACTTACCATAAATGTAGATGTTCGAGTGTATTCACTGTTGCAGTCCAGGTTACCCTCCCACCATCCCCCTGTCATTCTGAAATTTATCTTTCCTTCTCTCTCCTCTGCAACCTATGTGGTGTATTTGCGTGTAGAGGAAGGTAAAGTTTATATTGATGTTTATATTGATGTTTATATTGATGTGTGTATATATATATATATATATATATATATATATATATATATATATATAATTTTGCTACCTTTTTGGGGGCACCTGACATCGGGGGCAAGAAAAACTAAAGAAAATGGCGTCGGCTGCATGTTTTATACCCCTGATGACCTGACGTCATGGACGAGAAGATGCAACCGATGCAGGACCCAAGACTTTGGAATTCAGGCCGACTGAGGGCAACTTGCCAGCAGATTACCAAAATGTAATGACTGCAACAGTGAATACACTCAGACATCTGCATTTATGGTAAGTGTACACAACTGTACTTTTTACAGTAGAACCCATCCCCAACCTTGCTGATAAAATTTTGAGTGCCCCAGCTGACAAACAGTTTTGGTCTAAGGGAATCCTAGTAGATGCCTTGCTTGTGGTGGCAGCCACCAATAAGTATTTCACTCAGGAGAGCTCTTCTGTCCACCCCCTGAATAGAGAATCCTGGGCACTGGACAGATTTAGTAAGAGGGACTACGCCTCATCTACATTCGCTCTTCAGGCATTGACCTACCTCTCTCATTTTACTTTGCTAAAAAGAGACTTAGTTAAGGAACTTTCTAGCTCGGTGTAGAGGTCTATACCTTCTGAGGAGTGGGAGTCTGTTTCCTCTAGGTTTTCCACCCTGTATTCCCTAGCTAATGTGTCCATGAGGCTCATCTCTCACGCTGCGGAGGGTACCTCGAGGGTTGCTGGTTAAGGCATCATGCCTGGATGAGGTGTGTGTGATTTTGCAGAGCCTTTGAAACAGTCTTTCGTTAATGCCCCTTTTGATAGCTCCAGCTTTTTTGGGCCCACGGTACTTGACATCTTGACCCAGCATGAGAAAGATGGTAAGACCCTGTCTGCCATCAAGATCCATTTTTCTACTCCACAATGCACCTTTTCTAGGAAGCAGTGTGGCAGTAAGAAAACGTTGTTTTGGAAGTCGCAGGGCCCTTTTCAGGACACTCAGGGAGACCCCCCCCCCTCCGAGGCAGAGGGGGTTATATTCAGAACGGTAAACACTGCCCACATGGCTAAGGGGGTCTGCAAAATCAAGGATCGCAGGAACCTCCCCAGGCAAGCCTTTCCAGCAGTCCTGAGGAGCTGTCCAACTGCTCTCCTCTGGAAGTAGTCAGGGGACGATTTTATTTGCATCCAGAAGTCTGGGAGGCCATCACACATGACATATGGGTGCTAAAGATCATATCCAGAGGATACTGCATTCCCTTTTCCGACATTCCTGAACAAAATTTTCACCTCCCCAATGTTCAACCCACTCAGAGAGAGGCCGCCGCCCGGAAATAAGAAAGTTAATACAAAAAAGAATCTTCCAAGAGGTCCCCTTCCCCCTGATCAAGTCAGATCAGGCGTCTACTGCAGATTCTTTTTAGTATACAAAAAGACAGGGGATCTGCGACTAATGTTGGATTTCACATACCTGAACAAGTCGGTGAAACACACCAAGTTCAGGATGGTCACGATTCAATCCATCTTACCCTCCTAAAGATGGGCTATTGGATGTGCTCTATAGAACTCAAGGATGCGTATTGCCATATCAAGATCGACAGACGCTTCAGGTCCTTTCTACGTTTCAGGCTGGGAACCAGTCACTACCAATTTTGAGTGCATCCATTTGGTCTCACCACTGCCCCCAAGGTGTTCCCCAAATGTCTAGTGGTAGTTGCTGCTCATCTCCAACTGCAAGGGTATCAGATATTTCCATATCTGGACAACTGGCTCCTGACCGCCCCACCCAAGCATCATCTCCGTCAGGCCTGGAATTACTTTCTCTGTCTAGCTTCCAGCCTGGGCATTGCTATTCATTGGCAAATGTTTCACCAGGATCTTTTTCACACTTTAGAATTTGTACGGGCACGTCTAGACAATGGTGGCTGAAGTTCATCTTAAACCAGACAGGGTACTAAATCTGAAGTCACATGTCAATTGGATCTTATATGCTCTGACACCCCCAGCCTCTCTGATTTCTGCAGGTTTTGGGCTGCATGGCAACAAAAATAATCCTCCTTCCAGTGGCACATTTTCATATGCGCATTCTGCAGTGGACCCTAGCAGTACAGAGGTTTCTTAGAAATCCCTTGAATCGTCCCATAAAGCTATCTTGTGTGTGCAGGAATTCTCTCCTTTGGTGGATCCAGTCACCGGTGGTGACTCTTGGACAACCATTTCTTCTCTCCTCCCCAGCCGCTTTGTTGACCATGGGCGCCTCTCACTTTGGGTGGGGGGGTTGTCTGGGTCGGATGGTCCAAAGCACGTGGATGACCCAAGAGATCAAGTTCAAGATGAGAGCATTTCTTCTGGCATTGCAGGGACTAGACAGGTTTCTTCCGCAGGGGACTGTTGTGATCCAGACAGACATGTCAGTGGTTTGGTATCTCATCTAACAGGGAGGGACCAGCTTCTTACTCCCTTTGTCGAGAAGTGATGAGGGGTTTGGCAGTGGGCAATTTCTTCCAGTTGCTTTCTGGTGGCAACGCACATTCCGGGGAGTCCAACTTTCTAGCCAACACTCAGCAGAGTTCTGCTGATGCCTCATGAGTGGTCCCTAAATTGATCTATAGTAGAGACTGTCTTCCTGAAATGGGGTTATCCTTGCTGTGACCTCCTTGTGTCCCCTTCAGCAACAAAAGCAGTGAGTATTTTGCCTTGATCCGTCCTCAGGGACAGTCCCCCAGAGAGACACTGGTTCATGCATGACCCTTTGGTCTACTATACGCCTTTCCCCCTCTTCCCTTGATACCAAAGTTTCTTCAGAAAGCTTTCAGGTTGTGAAGTTAAGTGATCCACATGGTTCTTTTTTTGCCTTTACAAACCTGTTTCACCTTTCTTTGGTCTCATTTGGTTTTCCTCCTAATGAGGTTAGCTTTGAGTCTGGATCTATTGTCTCACCCGTTAGGGCATCTACATACCAACATTCAGGCCCTGATATTAACCGTATGGTTTCTCTACTTCCAGTGATGGCTAGATCTTCCAGGCTGTCTTCACCAGTCTGACGTATTTTGATTTTATTGTATAAAGCTTCCACTCCCAAGATTTGCAAAAGTAAGTGGAAAAGATTTTCTATTTGGGCAGAGCAGAATCAGATCCTTTTACAGCACCAGTTTCGGTTGTCCCAGACTTTATAGATTTTTTTTTTTAAGAAGGTGCTATTTACTCTACAGCCAACGTACAGCTTGCTGCCATTTCCAACTTTCATTTTGGCATTGATTTAACTTCTTTGGCTTTTTCTAAGTTATGTAAGGCTTTTCTTATGGGCACTTTATTGCTACAACCTCCAGTCAAGGATCCTCCTTGGGATCTTACTATGATTTTACAAGCTATGGTCCATCCTCCTTTTGAACCTTCGGCTACCATAGATCTAAAATTCCTTTCTTGGAAAACACTTTTCCTAGTACCTATTACCTTGGTCAGGAGAGTGTCTGAGCTGCAGGCTCTTTCCACTAAGTTTCCATAAGGACAGATTTACCTTGCTTACAAATCCTTCTTTTTTTGCCCAAGTTGGCTAAAGAGACAAACATTAACCAGTCCATTGATCTTCCAGTCTTCTTCCCTCAGTATCAGAACAAAGGAGAATACACCTTACACATGCTTGATATGCACAGACATCATTGTTTTTTATATCCATAGAACTAAATCCTTAAGGAAATGCAATCAGTTATTTGCTTCTTTTTCGAATGCCAAGAAAGGTAAGGCAGTGACCAGAGAACGATTGCATTACGTTTGTTTATTCTTCCAAAGGTGTCCCTTTATCAGGTCTGGTAAGAGTGCATTCTACTAGGTCCATGGCCACATCTCAAGCTTTTTCGTCCAGAGTTTCGATTGAGGATATTTGTGCTGCTACTGCTTGGTCAAACCCTCAAATCTTTGTCAACGATTACAAATTGGATTTGGTATCCAGGAGTAGAAGTGCGTGTGGTTCTGCTGTACTCCAGAATATCCTTCCTTAATGGTCACCCTGGATTATGGTTGCTGGGAACTCTGTCCCTCAGGTTAATGGAATGAGTTGGAAAACATCAGATAAAGAAGTCATGTTCTTATAATGTTCAATGTGTTGTCCATCTTCATTCCATTAACTTTCCTGCTCCCCCTCCCCCTTTCCAAGTATTCTGGAAGCCTTTTAGAAGTGTTTTTCAGGAATTCTTTTCTTTGGTTGAGTTCCTCATGTCCTTTCCTGTTGTTGGGAGATGCATATATACATACACACACATATATTTATATATATATATATATATATATATATATGTGTGTGTGTGTGTGTGTGTATATGTATATATATATATATATATATATATATATATATATATATATATATATATATATATATATAAAAATCTCCTTTCTGCTGTAGTATAGTTAAATTTGATTAGCAGCACCTGGTTTCTGGTGAGCATACTCGATCTGAGGTAGCATGGGAAGAGCGGGGCATTGTGGGTAGGTAGGAAGAGCTGAAGTTTGGATTCCCAAGCTGTGAGAAGTTGGCTGGTCTTTTCCGAGGGTCAGAACTGAGTCCCTTAGGTAAATGGAATAAAGTAAAGTTGGACAACACAGATGGTAAGAACATAACTTTTTTTTGCACATTCCCTTACTTTGCACTCGAGGCATTTTGCTTATGTTCTGCCCTGTTGGAAGTCCCTGCTTCACACATGTGCAGGCTGACTGGCTCCTGCTAAGCAGGGGTATGATCTGTTTCGCTGTTCCCCACCCCCAATTCCACAGCCATTCCCATGCTTGACAACTTATAAATAGCACACCTTTTAAGTCATGTAATTGCTGTTTTAAAGGAATACTACACTGTCGCTTAATAACCAGTCCATAATGCTAGTATAGTATACATGATTTATTATGCTTATGCTACTGTTTTATTCATTTAAAAGCTCCCACTCCACAACTTGGTGTTGTCAGTTTTGATCTCCCCTGGTTCATATCCCCTTATTCATATATTTCTGCTAACAGTAAGCAAGATTATTCCTAAGACTTTAAAACACTAACCTCACTAATACCAAAAGACCAGTTTCATTACACACTCATCTTACTTAAGAAATATTCTCCTGTAATGGGGGCGTGGCTAAAATGCCAAGCAGTTACCAACATAAAAATGTTGCTCTGCCTCTTTCCAGTTTTTCTGACAGGATTATTTAATCTTAAATTAAAAAAAATGTCTTTAGAACATCTTTTATACAACAATAAACAAGGAGTGAAAAGAATCCAGCAAACAAATAATCTTTTGAGTCATCTTAAAGCTTCCTCTCAGGAAAATGGAATGAAGAAAGAACTACAATGTCTTATAACTAGCATGCAAGAAATATCACTTAAAATATAGACAAATTGGAGAGTAAAATGGACACTATAAAACAGGAAAATAAAAAACAAATTGATCTGCTAAAAGAAATAACCATGACTCATTCAGATCAGATCACTTCCATGGAGGAATCTCTGAATGATGTAGATGGAAGGTTAAGTGAAAATGAAACTGAAGTTGAATTTCTACTGAACAGACCTCTCTTCTTCTGGAAAAGGTTGAAGATCTTGAGAGCAGACCCAGAAGAAATAACATAAGAATGTATGGCATCCCTGAGAGGGAAGAAGGAAATAACATGTTAGTTTCTGAATGCTTGGATACCAAAAATCCTGGACTTACTAGAGTCATTTTCTTATGGAATTGAGAGAGCACATAGGTCTCTCTCAAATAACATTACAACAAAAAATCCATCTGCATCAAGATGTATAATAGTTAAATTTCTCTCTACACAGGATAAAGTATTGGTCTTAAAAACAGCCTGGACCAACTCTCCAATAACTTTTAATGGGAAACAAAAGAAATAGTAGCAAAAAGTTCAAAGGAAAGTAATGAATTCTCTCTGCATTTCTACACTTGTATTTATCTTTATAAAATGCTGTACTTTAGTATAAATGCATTGTTTCAGAAACCATAGAAGAGCTCCAAGATTTAAAAGTTAAAACTTTTCTATTTATCTCATTTTATTAGTGAAACAACATTCTTACTAACAAAGGTTGATATAATGTAGCAGTGTGCATCTTCATGATTTGAGATTGCTGCACAGGAACCTTCTGTGAGGTGTGATGGATTATTATAGGAAAAAGTCTTTAATATATGTTAAAATCCAAAATGAATATTCACATTATTGCCACTGTTGCGAAATGCCTTAGACTGAAGGGAAGAGATAAAACTGAGAACAGACTTTGAGTCATAAAATAATGGACAGTTTTGTCTATGGTATTTAATAAGGTTTTAAGAACTGGTATTCTTTTGATCTTTAGTCTGTTTTGATAATCCGGTTGAAATGTATAGATAGTGTAGTTCTCATTTTGAAAACTGAGTTTGTGTCACAGAGACAATGTTAAAAAGCTTTATGTCCATTGCTGTTTCTGAATGTATAGCTCACATATTTATAGTCACGATTGGTTTTATAGCTTTAGAAAACAATTTAGTACAGTTTTACACTTAAAAAGTTTTTTTTTACTTTGATATCTCGTTTAAATTGAGTCTGGAGCTGTTCAGTGCAGGTGAAGAATATTTGAAGCTGTGTGAACATGTGGAAGTGCCAGGAATGTGAAGATAACCTCTGAACTTTAAAACACTGCAATGGAAAGGTGACTTAAAGTTCCACAGCAGGGCCAACTGCAAGATATTTGATTCTTGTTGTTTGTGAGACGTATAATGCATAATGTAGATATGAGCTTTTAAAAGGGGGAAAAATCAGTGCATTGAAATGTATTTAGAGTGCCTGTATATTGTAACACTAAAATGAATGGAAATGGCAATGGTTAAATACCATGTTACACTAGAAATGAAGTATTGAAAGGACAACACACATTTTATTGCTCGACTAAAAACAACTAATTGGAGCTTTGTTTAAACACACTCATCTTAATTTAGTGTTGCTCCTTTGGTGAAAGTTAATTTTATTTATAAAATCTATTTCATGATACATGCCAAGAAAGTTAAAATGAATAGCTGTTGTCAGCATACTTGAGCGTGTGTGTGTGTGTGTTTATATTATATATAAAGTGTGTGTGTGTGTGTGTGTGTGTGTGTGTCTGTATATATATATATATATATATATATATATATATATATATAAAAACAATAGACTGCTTTTAATTCATAACATTATATTCAAGAAAATAAATTTATTAAGATATACATTTATTGTATATATACATTTAATGATAATTTGAAAAACATAGAAAATGTTAATAGTTATTCCCAATTTCAATACATTTAATATTTAGAGAGATTATTACTTGGTATTTCACTGATAATTAGAATTGTTTTATTTGATACCTAATTATTTTAGGTATAAAAATAACTAATTTCAAGTTTTTAATCCTTCGCTGTTAGAGGAAAGTTCTGTGGATTAGCATAAATTAACAAATTGACATTTTGTAGAGGTAGAAGCAAATGACAGCATAGGAAATTATTTAGAGATGATAGAGGGTGGTTTGAATGATTTCCTCAAACCAGGAATGATGCATTCCATGATAGGTGGTGTAAATATTTCTATAATTTTGTTTTTGAACAGTTTTGACTTTTTGTCCATAACAAAATGAGTTAAACATGAATACAGTGAAGTACTTCAAAGCTGTGGTTTAACTTTGCTAGATTTACTGCATTTTAGAAATGACAATACTTAAATGTATCTCATTAAATGTAAATGGATTGAATAATCCCATAAATAGGTAGTTTATTTAAATATCTTAAAGGAAATTTTAGTATTGTTACAGGAAACACACTTATTTAAAAAAGACCTGGATAAACTGACAAATAGACTATTCTGTACTAGTTGATTCACATTATAATTCTTAGAGGAGAGGCATTATAATTGAATGAGAAAAATCATTGAATATGCCTGACGTAATTGATTTGTATACTGATAAAAGTGTCATGATGGGGCTAGTTGTGTTTGAGTTAGATAGGAAAATGTATACATTTGTTAACATATGTTGGATTCCTGGACTTGGATCTAAAATGGCTAAAAGATATCTCAACATTGTAGCGTTACATACAGAGGGAGGTATCGTATTAGCTGGCGATTTCAATTATATATTGTCAGAAACACTGATGAGGTAAAGGTAAAAAGCCTAAGATAGCAGCTACAGCTAAACAACTAATTATACTAGTATTATGAATCGTAGAGCTATACAAGAGTTAAAACTGGAAAACACATTGAATTTTACCCACTATTCATACAGATTTGGTACCCAGACAAATCTATATAAAGTTTTTTGCTTCCAGTGGGTTATTAATAACATCTTGTCCTTTGATCGTATTGCTATTATTTTTAAAGTTAATCTAAAGCCTATTGAGTTAGTGTTTTGGCAAAGAATACTGACATGTATAACTAAAGTCAAAGGATTTAAAGTTTTTTTAATAAACTGAAACTGTTTATGGATATCAATAATAATGGTGAAGTTTCTGATGTTAACCTGTGGGACACATTAAAGGAGTATATTTATGGTAGAAGGAAGAGTTGGTATTTGTTAAAAAGGAAGGAATGGGATAATTAAATACACTTCAAACAAAAGTTGATAAAATTAAATTCCTTTGGTAAAGACAAAAATGCAGAATTAAAGACATTGAATCAAACTTATGTAGAAATATTAAACCATAACGTTTCAATAAACATGAAAAAGCTTAAATTACAAACTTATTCTTTAAATCCTAATAGATTACATAGATTAGTAGTTATATCAAAAAATTTAAATAGCATAAATCATATTAAAGAAGTTACATATCAAGTAGATAATCTGAAAAAGCAGTAGATTTAAAGGGTATCTTAGAACCTTTTAGGAGACACTATGAAGAAAAAAAACTAATTTAACACTAGATAATAGTATTATCTCAGAAAATGTTTTAAAAGAAAATGTGAAACTAAAAGTAAAACAACAAAATGATAAGTTAGATAAACCTGTGACTCGTAGAGGACTTAAAGAACAAATAAGTTTGAAAAATAAGAAGGCTCCTGGACTAGATGGTCTGATTCCAGAAATATATAAAATATTTCTAGATAACGTTTTAAAACTATTAAATAAATTTAAGCAAGTTAGAAGTTCATTACTTATCCCACCTTCTAGGAAATTCTGCCTTGAAGCAAGACAAAGATCCTAAATTATGTGCTTACTATCATCCAATTTGTTTATTAAATGTGGATTTTAAAATATTAATGGCTGTTCTGGCAAAAAAGATTAAATAATATAATACCAAACTTAATGAAGATAAAATCAACTTTATTTTAGGAAGAAAGGTACAAGATAACATTAGACTTTTGTCTTTAATAAATATTGCTAATAAAGGTAAAAAGGAACAGTCAGTACTGAGCATACCTCTCAACCTGGAATCATCAAAAATCTGGACAAGGCCCATGAAAAATAGATACAAATGTCCTATTACCTGGCTATTTCACTCCATTTACCATAAACACTGATGTGTGCATACTGCTTTACTTCTACAATGATTATTTGGATTTTATTTTTACATTTTATAGCACAAACACAAATACGTATCTGCTAAACAAACAATACTGTCTCACAATGAAAATAGACTTGGCATTAAAACTTCTCTGCCTTTGAAACTCACATTCATTGAAACAGCATTGAAACCCACACCACATCCAAAGAATATGCATCTGGCCAGTGGTGGATAAAGATTACCTTTGGGCTATTTTCAAATCATAGGCCCCTAACACACAAAACAAGAAACATACATGCATTCTTTGATACACCTTCCTGACTTTATTAAATTATATTCCTTGTACAATACAGCACACTTGTTAGACTTAAGTTAGAGTGCAATTTATAGTTTGAACATTTTTCCAGTAGGCAATGAAACAAAATGCATGAACCAGTAATGACAAAACTGCCCAGTTCAAAACATTTCCATCATAAGTCTACTTACACACACACAAAATCACATTTTAAATGTATTGTTTGAACATTTTTCCAGTAGGCAGTGAAACAAAATCATGAACCAGTAATGACAAAAACTGCCCAGTTAAGAACATTTCCATCATAAAAGTGTAAATATATAAATAAAATGACAGTAGTATAATCCATAGGCAGCTTACACAGCTTCTTGCACTTATTTTCAATTTCAGGTTTTTTTTTTTTTTTTTTTTGGGGGGGGGGCAAAAATCAGAGACACATTTTAATCATTGCTGATATAATTTTGGAAAGTTGCTAGAATAAAACAGGTTACCACCATGCATTTCATCGTCTTGAACCCAGAACCCTGTGCACTACAGTCACTATGTACCCCTATGCCAAATCATCAGCTTCTTGAAAGTCAGACTGAAACTAAAATGGCTATAATTTAGTGAATTCAGCTCTCAATTCTCACCATAGCTCTCAACCTCTTAGCACAAAAAAACCTGAACAAAGCCAATAATCGGGGAATACAGACCCAAAATAGGGACAAATTTCAATTACTTAACTGATCTTATAAACTTAGAAAATTGCTGGAATGGTTTTGTGTTACCATTTATTTTCTGAAGAATATGAAGTCTGAAATTCAAACGCCTATCAATATTTAGTGAATTCAGTCAATCATTCAACAAAAATCCTTAAAACCACAGATTTAATGAGGAGCAGAACAAAAATATGAGGAATGAGTTCACAAGTGGTGGTGGCTAGGGACTTTAAGCTCTTTTTACCTTGTACCCCAAGGGTTTGAGCCTTTCTAGCCACCACCTCCATTCAATGGGGGCAGTTTCACACACACACACGCGCGCACACACACACACACACACACACTTTCAGAGCAGTGACATAAGCAAGAAACAGGGCAAGCTAACAACACTTGAGCAAATAAAAGACAGAAATGTAGCTCATGTAAGTCAAGGTAAACTACACAAAAAAGAAAACATGACAAGCTAACAACACTTGAGCAAATAAAAGACACAAATATAGCTCGTGTAAGTCGAGGTGAACTACGCAAAAAAGAAGCTGAAGAAACTAAATGAAAAAAATTATTAACAGTACTACAGGATTCTGTATATCTGTCTAATACCTAGATTAATCACTTCAGCAGCACATAACCCCCTTCAGTAAATGTCAACAGTATTGTATAATGTGTTAAGAATCAAATGCAGAAATTGTATGCAATGAAAATATATAAATACACACACATATACAGCTGTAGAGCTGTAAACTATTTCATTATAGATGCCCTTTATGAGCTACACTTAAAAGCATGTCATGACCACCAGCAAAAATTACCTCATTACAATTACACAGTTTAACACTAGTTATTGTTAACAAGGAATTATAATTACCGTCTTAAAAAGAAAAGGTTGAAATCTGCTTAAAAATCAGTAGATTCTACCCAGAAAAGAAGACATAACAGACAGGCTACTGTGACAGGATCATGTTAAGTTCATAACACTGAAGAGGGACACCAGTTCCAAAGCAGTTTAACAAAACAGCTTCAGTTTTTCCATAAATGCTTTTAGTGAGCTGCAGATAATAGGATTAGATGCCGAATGCTTACAGACAATATTCACGAGTGCATGCTTGTATTTTCTCATGTAAAAAGACTTACAAATAAAGCTGCCTTTCAATGTAATATGCACTATTAATCATCCAAACATTTTGTGAAACACTCTACATGGATAAATTCAGAATAAAGGAAGTGAGTGTCACGCATTTGTGCAGACTATAAATTAAGGGAAGTTCTTTTGAGAGGTAGCAGTGGCACTAGTTCCTTAAAGCAAAACTATATTGTCAACTCCATTCTGCCCGGATGGCACATTGAAACTCTGCAGTAAGTTGTATCCAGCATTCCAGCTTAAAGCCATAACAGTACCTTGCAGTTGTATCCAGCTTAAATCCATAATGGCACTTTGAAACTCTGCAGTTGTATCCGTAATGGCACCTTTGAAATGACGGCAGTACTCCCAGTATTCAAAAAGACGCGCTGATGCTCCCAGCCTCCCACGCATGTCCCTGGAGCGTAATTCCGATTCCGACAGGCTGATGGAGCTGACGTCATCACGCATGTGATGACGTCAACTCCAACAGTGCGAAAATTAAAAAATCTAAAAAATAGACGAAAAAATTGGAAATGAAGGGGTGCTACTCGGGAATCGTGGCAACCCATTATTGGGACCCCAAATCTTGTTAAAAAACGAGTAATTCGGGACGGTTGGGAGGTCTGGTCTAGACTTGGATAAATCTTTTGACTCAGTAAATTGGATTTATTTTCAAAAAGTTCTTAAAGAATATAATTTTCCTTTAAGATTTATAAAGACAATGAAAATATATAATCCCTTTTTCTTTTCTTTTGTCAAAATTGGATCATTTATCTCTAGCTCTTTTAAAATGTTAGAAGGAACCAAACAAGGTTGCCCTTTGTCTCCATTATTTTTGGTCTATCGATTGAACCTTTTGCAACAAGTATCAGAAGTAATAAAATAAAAGGCTTTTCTGTTATTGATAATTATAATTCCAAAGTTCAGTTATTTGCTGATGACATTTAGTCAACTACTAGTAATATTGAATCTTTATTAGAAAGCATTACCAATTCAATAAAATATTTTGGACAAATTTATAATCTAAAATTTAATCATAATAAAACAGAAACATTACTAATAAAACAGTAACACCCATATTAACCAATATCAAATAATTTAATTGGGAAAATAAAGTTAAATATCTAGGAATTAATATAAAAGCCAAATGGAAGGGTACAGTAATATTAAATTATAATAGTTTAGTTAATGATATAGTAAAGTCAGTTGAGAAGTGGAATAGAATATATTTCTTAATGGATGACAGACATTAATAAAAATGATAATTTTGCCAGATATCTTGTATCTTGCTTAGTCTTTACTCTTATTACCCTTTCAAAATCATTAAAAGGTTACATTCTGTATTATTAAAGTTTTTGTGGTATCCCAAAAAAACAATAATATCTTATGATTGGCATTTAAAAAGCTGGGAGGATAATGGTATTGGATTCTCTAATAGTGAACTCTACATTAAATCAGCTATTTTAAACATTGTTAGTCTTTGGCTAAACTCGTCATATAGCACAAATTGGAAACTTTTACATGAAATAATTTTAACTTCAAGTATTTCACCTGAAATAAGCTTTAATGGTTCAGCAGATAGTGTAATATACTGGGTTTTAAAAGATTATTGTATAAATAGAAACATCAACATATACATATTTGGTATTAATTATATACTAAATGTTTCAAATATTAATAGATAGTAACCATTTGGTTAAACACCTAAGTCTTGATGTTTCCAGTAGCATATACTATTGGTTGTTTCAGTCTTTTAAAATAAATATAATTGCTAACCTCGGGGAAAATATTCTAAAATTCTGGTTTCAGTTTTTAGATGGAAACAAAGTAAATTCTGCAGGAAACCTTTTAGGTAGATATGATACTAATTTATTTGTGTCTTTCGGCTTTTCCCGGTTAGGGGTCGCCACAGCAGAACTCCGGTCCGCTAATGATTGGTAGTTGATTTTTACGTGCCGAGTTACCAGCCCTGATGCACAACCTTCAACGAAGGTATGCCCATTCATGCATGTCTCCACGCAGAAGACGCTCTAGCTGAGAATCGAACTGGACAGTGTCTTACTGTGAGACGAGATATGATACTAATAAAATGGTTAAATATACAGACTTTCATGGAGTTTAATGGCATTTGCATATTATTGTTTATAGTTATGAATGAAAAACCCATACCTAAGATACTAGAATTCTTTTTTCAGATTAGTAGTAATATGTATATAAATTACTGACAAGTATGATTTATTTTTTAAAGTTTTAAGATCTGAATTTATAGACTTTAATTTGTCTCATTGGGAATACTCTCCAAAGATAAACATTCTCAGAAACAAATAAAAGGTTGTATTGGAAATCTGCAAGTAACTCCACATCATCTGTTTATTAATAATATTTTGTAGAACCCGGGCAATTCAAGTATTTCCATTTCTAGATGACTTATTAGTACAGGCACCCTCAGGAGATTCTTTTACAGCATAAATTTCTTCATGTCTCTTCTGCAAAGTTTGGAGTTTACAATAAACTTAAAAGTCCAAGTTGAATCCTACCTAGGACTTGGCCTTTCTAAAAGTGTTATGCATCTAAATTGAAAAGATTTTCTGCCTGGTATTGTGCTAAAAAACAGGACCCTACTCAAATGGGTGGTTCCTTCTATCCTGTCTCACTCGTGCGAGCTGCCGAGAACTGGTTTAGTCTACTCCTCTATTAAGGCACACTTATTATCCGTTTCTGTCTGCTTGCCCCTAGACCCTCCACTACTTTCTAGTCTTGAGGTGAAGCAGTTTCTGAATTGTGTCCTTCATGTAAACTCAACTATTCTGCCTTCTTGGGACCTAAATTTTGTCCTAGAAAACCTTTCTGTGCCACCCTTTAAACCAGTGGCTTCCACTTGTCTAAGATTGTGTACAAGGAAAACCGTCCTTCTAGTGGCCGTTACTTTTTCTAGAAGAACTTCTGTGCTCTATGTCCTGATGCTCTTATGTCCTGATGCCCTCCCCTCCTTTCCTTATCTTTCATAAGTACAGGGTTTCTCTGAGGGACAGTCCTTCATTCATGCTTAAGGTTGCCGATTAGCTGTCCCTTAAAGGAAAACTCCACCCTCTCATACAGTTTAACTCAATTCAGTTGTTTGGTTTCTTTTCTTCGTACAGTATGGTTCCAGCATTGTGTATGTACCAGAAACCTGTTTGTAGTTTTTAAAACTTTTATTGCCTTACATTGGAGTGAAAGGAAGGGAAAGCCCACCTACTTTTTTTTTTAAACTCAACTTCGTACATACTTTGCAGAGGCATTTGTCTCCACCTGCATGACATATCATAGACACATTTAAATCTGTAGTTTACCCTGTCAGGTACTGCTGTCAGTCTTAGATGGGTAATTAATCCTGCTAATGTCAGGAACACAGCAGCTGATATAAAAAAGACAGAAAGCTGTAGAATTGTTTCCACTGTTTTTATTGCAGATGGGAGGAGAATTTAACACTCCCCTTTCATAGCAAAGCAATTACATCAGTCAAGGGTTTAAAGGCAATTGTCAGCTCTTCTGACAAATGTACATAAACAGCAACACAGTATTGAAATTCTAAGCTTTAAATGTTATTTATAATAGTTTCCGTTAAGATAACTTAGCAGTAGCAAAGATTTCTGTGACATTTAGAGAAAAGTCAGTAAATATTTTTTCTTGTAAAGTATAAATGCATTTACCATTTTCAAGCCCCCCCCCCCCCCCCACACACACACACAAAGGCCAGAACTGCAGAAAGAGAGTCAGGTGGCAACCCTATCAACTGGGTGCACTGATACTGTTCATGAAAAAGGTCTTTTATGCTTTGTGTGACATTCTTCCAGAGGGGGGTGCATATCTGGTACATGCAGATCCATTGTAAGAGATTCCCACTGACTTTGAGTCCATCCTTGCATTGTCAGAGAGCAACCATAATCTACAGCTGAATTTACTTTAACATGCATTTACTGTGTGCCCTTGCATTAAGAACACCAAGAAAAGGAAATCAGAAGTACTTAACTGTGTTTAAATGCATACACACACACGTGCATGCTTTTGTACACATGTACTTTATATACATACACATATACAGAAACACACACACACACACACACACACACACACTGTGTGTGTGTGTGTGTGTGTGTGCATCTGTGTGCATACAATGAATTATTTATAATAAACAACATAGTGTAGTTAAGCATTATTAATGTATACATTGTAGTAAATGTTGCTCAATGATTTACTTGGTCACTGTCGCACATTGGCTGTGTGTTCCGCATGCAATCTTGGTCAATGTCTTTCTGCCAGTAGTTTTTTCTTTGTATTGCTAAGTGCATTTAATAATTATTATCTTTGCCAGTGTAGCTTATGTTGTGGCTGAAAAGGGTCCTGGGACCAGTTCGCTTTCCTAGTTACCAAAGTATAAATAAATGTGAAATAGAAAAAAGGAGGGGGAACATAACAGAAATAATTGAGGAACTAGTAAAGCACATTTTAAGTCTGCATCATTAGAGAGAGAAAAATACTCCCACTGAAGGCATTAGGAAGTAGCAAACAGACGAGTCCAACTACTTGTCACTTGTAAATGTACAGCAAAGATTATTTACGGCAGTGAGAGTTTTCACACCTCAGCATGAGAGTATGGGGAGGGTTTATCAAATTTGTTAGGGCTACAAAAGACTCCTCTTACAAAAAACTGTTTGCATCTGCTTTCTTTTGCTGCAAGTAGCTAACAGCTGTTTATAGCATAGAACAAGTTCTGGCAGACAGACAAATGAGGCTCAGTCAGGTAAACGGAGAAGCAGCTCTTTTACAGAAGGTGTGTTAATAGGTTTATAGGTAGATACTAAGCTATCTGCCCGAAGGCATATATAAGCCTATCCAGAAAGTGTTGGCTTTCGCCACCCACTTAGATTAGTACCCTGTGCCTCTGTCCAGCAGAGCCACTGAAGTGATCCCTGGGGTAAACTTTCTGTTTCCCATCCACTTGTAAAGGTTTCTTTTGAAGAGTGTTAGCGAGGAGCTCTGCCTAATGTAGATTGGGATCTTGTTCCAAAGCATGGGAAGTCTCTGGGACAGGAATCTATCCCTCCAGCACGTCCTATTTATTGTTGTGGTGAGGTTTAGATCCCTAGAGCATGTGGCTTGAGGGGATAAGGTTTTCTTTAGGTGGAGCATGTCCATCAATTCTGGGTTGGACATGGCCTTGTATGTCAGGCAGAGATCATCTCTGAGTAGGCGGTATGCAACCGAGTACAGCTGGAGTTTCTTCAGTTGAGCTGCATAAGGCATCTGTTTGAGGCCAGTGATCCTCTTGGTGAGGTACTTCTGTGGTCTTTCCAGCTGTAGCAGGTGTCTTGTAAGGTACATCCCAAATGGGGCATTGTACTTTGATGGGTCTGATGAGTGATGAGTAGAGGGGCACAATGACCTCTTTTGATCTGGATGCGAACCCTTTTGTGATTAGGTGGGCCACATAGAAGGATTTTCTAACCACTTTGGCAATGTGATTATTAAAGGTGAGATTACTATCTACTTGTGTCCCCAGATCCCTTATTACGTCTTCTGTATCTAGGGGACTACCACCTATATGGTAGTTTGGGGTACTTTGTTTTTTCCAAAGGGGATGATTATGCACTTTTTGGCATTTAGCTTGAGGCCATGATTTTGACACCATGTATCCGTCTCAGTGAGACCCTTTTGGAGGATGTCTGTGTCAGCCGGAGAACCAATTATAGCCCCTAGTTTGCAGTCGTCTGCGAACTTGGTCAGCCACAGTCCTCCTGTGCTTGCCTGTACCTCTGAGAAGTATATGCCGAACAGGAGGGGTCCTAGGACTAAGCCCTGGGGAGCGTCACTTGTAACCGATTTAGAGTTGCACCTAGCTCCCTCAACTCTCACTATGTGGGTTCTCTCCGTGAACCAGTTGGCAACCCATCTTGTGACGCAGAGGTTTATGTTCAGGCTGGTGAGCTTGTCAATAATACCAGAATGGGGAATGGTGTCGAAGGCCTTAGTGAGGTCTAGGTAGGCTGTTTGTACCACCTTTCCCTCATCTGTAGCCTTGGTAACTGTCTCAAAGAAGTCCACCAGGTTTAGGAGGAATGATCTGCCCTTAACAAAGCCGAACTGGGTAGGGTCCAGTTTTTGGAGGTTCCCAATGTCTCTGTTAATGAGTTCCATGATGATGCGCTCCATAGCCTTGCAGACCAAGCTAGTCAGGCTTATAGGGCGATAGTTCCCGGGGTCTGTTGTGGCTCCACCTTTGTGGAGTGGAATAACCATTGCTGTGCGCCACTCTGTTTGAACAGTGTGTTTAGGTGAAGGTTTAGTTCGTCTTTGAGCTCGTGAAGGATGCAGCCTGGGACACCGTCCGGTCCCATTGATGCTGTGTTTTTTGGCTTTGGAGAGGGCTGTTTTAACCCGAGTGTCTGTGATTTCAGGGACTCTACATTCTTCTGGTATGGTTATTGGCCCCTTTGGGGGTGAGAGGGGGATGAAGTTTGCGCTGAACCTGTCTGCCAGGATGTTGGCGATATTGGTCAGTTCAGAGTATTTTGTGCCATTCTGCACTAACTCCGAGCAGATCTGAGCATTGCCACTTAGATTCTTGACATAGCTAAAGAATGCCTTGTGGTTATCTTTGGAGTCCTTGGCAATTTTTCTTTCAAAGCTCGCCTTGGATGATTTCATGGGGGATCGTAGTTTCTTGCTGATACTGATCAGGGATGTCTTCCCTTCTTGGGATTTTACTCTTTTCTGTACTAGTTTCCTCCTTCTATTGTATAGCTTGTTTATGGCAGGAGTCCACCAGACTGGTTTCCTTTTCTTGGAGGAGTGAGTCTTGGTTTTGCTTGGGATGGCACGATCCTTGCATTCTTGTAGGTGCCTGTAGAATGCATTAGTGAAGGATTTTGCAGCTTGGACAGCGTTATCCTTCAGCATGGGGGCTTTGAAACTTTCCACCTCGGGCTTAAGTAACGTGAAGTTTGCTTTTGAAAAGTTTTTCACGGTGGTTTTCTTGTCCGGGGGTGGTGGCAGAATGTGGATATCCAAAGTGATTTGTTTATGGTCAGATCTAACCAGCGAGGGGTTGACCTCGTGTGGAACACCGGTCGCCCATGTTGGTGATGACCAGGTGCAATATGTTGTCACCTCTGGTGGGAGTGTTGACCAGTTGAATCAGGGCGTTTGAGTTTATAAATTCTAGGAAATGTTGGTCAAGGGAGTTAGTACTTGAATAGTTCTCCCAGTTAATGTTTGGGTAATTGAAATCACCCAATATTAGGGTGTTTGGTAGGACCTTTATGTTTCCAGAAATGTGGAATGGGAGTCCTGGGACATGATGGGTGATCTGTAGCAAGCTGCAATTTGAAATGCATTTTTGCCCATTGTTAGTTGCACGTGGATGATTTCTGAAGCATTGTGCTGTGCCACTACCTGGAGGTGTGTGCATCCTTGATGAATATGGATACACCCCCACCTTTTGTGTTTCAGTTTTAGTTCTTTGGCTGAAATGTATGGTATGACTTGTAGCCTGGTAGTGCTGGGGTGCTCTCTGGAGCCTTAAACCAGGTTTCTGTTACAGCACATATCTCGATTTTCTCCATACTGAGGAGTGCCTCGAGTGCATGCATTTTGAGGTTTAGACTTCTGGCATTGAGTAGCATTACCCTCAGATGTTCATCGTGTTTCACTGCTGCAGTCATTACACTTGGGTTATCCTGCCGTCAGGCGGTCCCGCAGTCGGCCAGGGTTCCAAAGTCTTGGTCCGGCATCGGTTGCTTTCGCTTCTTCCCTGAACGTCAGTGCGCCAGGGGTATATAAGATGCAGCCGACGCCATTTTCTTCAGTCTTTCTTGCTGCGCGGTGCCCGAAGCAAAAGCAGTTCGCAAGTGCCGGTTGGCCGACTCCTGAGATTTTCAATTCGAATTTCAGAACTGAAGTCTTCATTAAAGTTAAGTACCCCATTGGGGAAACTTTTTCTTGCCTCAGACCGATGTCAGTAAAAGTTAATAATTGTATTTCTTGTGGGAAGCAAATACCTCATAAGGATTTTCATTCTTACTGTATTCCATGCCTAGGCCCAGACCACAATGTCACTAGTTGTCGGTTTTGTGCTAGATTTAACAAACGCACTATTAAACGTTGGTTTGATTTTGCTCGCCATTACTTTGGCCGAAGGTTTAATTATACCATGCCGTCGGAACAACCGACGACCGGAATACACAAAAAACGCAAAGACAAGGATAAGGACAGGCATCCAAGGCCCAAAACTGACTATGAAGCCTCTTCTAGGCCAGTCGCCGGTTATCAGTGAGGCGCTTTCGAAACCTGTTACCTCAGAGCCACAGGCCGCCTCTGACTTCCACGTGGAGATGTCTAGGCCTCTGGATACTCAAGGTGTTGGGCCTATGGAAACTAACCCTTCAAATGGGTCCGGAGCCGCTGAGCAGGCATCGCTTCTGAGGGTGTTTTCAGACCTTCACAGCTTACCATAAAAACTACAGCCAAGTCTAAAGCTCCATTAAAGACAAAAAAGCAAGTAGAGCATTCACCTGGACAGGCCTCCATGCCTAAAAAACAGATGCTCAAAATGGCCGAAGACTTAATTACTCTGATCAGGGGTACCCATCCCCCTCCTGATAAAAAGCCTAGGCAGGATAAAGACTATGATTCCTCTGACCAGGTTTCCATTTCTTCTGATTCCTCTTCAGACCAGGGATACTCTTTACCCCCCTATGAGGACTCTGATGCTGAGGAATCCGTTCCTTCAGCCTCTCCTCCTGAGGATTATTCTTTTGGGGAAACTTTACATACCATGAGGGAGCATTTCCATTGGGAGGGCCAGGATTACTCAGAATCCAAGAAAAGGCTCAGATACTTTCTTTTATTACCTCAGCACAGACCCCTTGCTATTGCGCCAGTGTTAGATATTGTGGATGATGTGTTCTCTGAATCCAGTTTAAATCCTGATTCTTTGCCCCCTGCCCCAGTCAAGCCAGACAGGTACTACAGAGTCCCTGACATTCACAAATTTCTTTATAAAAACCCTGTTGCTGACCCAGAAACTATTTCTCAGGGTCCCAAAGGGATAAAGGCTTCCACGGCTAAGAATCCAGTTCCCTCTGACAGGGATTCTAGAGCATTAGACAGATGGGGGAAGAAAGTTTACACTTCTGCAACTTTAGCAGTGAGAGCTTTAAATTGCCAGCTTCACATGCTTAAATACCAACAATATTTAATGTCTCTGTTAAAACAGAAAATGATTACACGTTCAGAACATCCTGACTATAAGGAAATGCAGGATTTATTGCATGCAGCTGAACAAGTGGGAAAACATACACTGCAGTGTGGTTTTGATTAGAGCAGCAGTTACAGGATCTGTGATTCGAAGGCATGCTTGGTTAAAAGAACAAGGTTTACCTGATCATGTTAAGGCTAAATTATTGGATGCTCCTTTACAACAGGATATTTTATTTGGTGTTAAGGCAGAAGAGGTATTAAAGAAAATGGAGGATAAGGCAAAATCTATGCAAACAGTGAAGGATTTCTTACAGGTACAGCCACCTCGATTTAGCAGAAATTGGCCTTCAAAGAATTGGTCCTTTCCAGTGTCAGATCACAAAGAGGCAGATCTCAGCCCCAAGGCTCTTACAGACCATGACAGTGGGGTACTTCAACCCCAAAAGGAGGTGAAGACAAGTCACAACCTTACAGGAAACAGTCCCAATGACTTTCCCCTTCGAATGCCAAGCACTTACCTTTTGGCAGCTCTCTTAGGGGGAAAACTAGCACTTTTTTCTCAAAATTGGCATATAATCACCCAAGACAAATGGGTTCTGAATATTGTGTCTCAAGGTTACAGGTTCCACTTTCACACTCTACCAAGGCTAAAAGGAATGCCAGACCTGCCACAAAATCAATGGCAGAGGCACAAAAACAAATGACAGCCCTCATGGACATGAGAGCTATTCAAAAAGTGCCACAACAGGAACAAGGACAAGGATTTTACTCAAGACTTTTCCTGGTCCCCAGAAAGGACAAAACCTGGAGACCCATACTAGACCTTTCTACTCTAAATACTTACCTGGATGTTCCGAAATTCAAAATGTTGACACTACAGCAGCTTCTTCCCATGCTGGGCAAGAAGGCTTGGCTTGTTACTTTGGACCTCAAAGAGGCATACCTGCATGTCCCTATCAGACAAAATTGCAGAAGATACCTCAGATTTATAGCTGGTTCAATGCGTTACCAATTCTCTGCACTGCCCTTTGGCTTATCTACTGTGCCCAGGGTCTTCACAAAGTGCCTGGCACCAGTAATTGCATTTTGCAGAAAAAAGGAATTCAGATATATCCATACCTGGACGACTGCCTTATTCAAGCAGAGAGCAAGGACATTCTTCTAAAGCATCTGGCGTTTGTAAAACAGGTTGCTAATTTGCCTAGGGTACACAGTAAACAAAAAGAAGTCAAAAACTAGTGCCCTCACAAGAGATAATATCCCTGGGTGCCAGCTTAAATACAACAGCCCAGATGGCTTATCTCACGCCAGACAAGCAAGGACAACTGACTCAGTACTTTCATTTGATGGCAACAAAAACCCAACTCCCTGCAAGAAAAGTTCTGCAGGCCTTGGGATTTATGGCATCCTGCATACTACTAATTCCATATGCCAGACTGCATATGAGGAAATTACAATGGTACCTAAAAAGTGTTTGGACTCAACACTGTCACAATTTGGAAGCAGTAATACCACTAATTCCCTGCCTTCAACAGGAGTTTCGATGGTGGGCACAGGCATGTCACCTCAACAAAGGACAGCCTTTCGCTCTACCCACAGCCAGGCAGACACTAACAACAGATGCTTCGGATTACGCCTGGGGAGCATACATGGCAGGAAAATGTATTCAGGGCAAGTGGACCGCAGACCCAATGCATCTTCACATCAATCAAAAAGAGATGTTGGCTGTACAAAATGCCCTAACAGCTTTTAAGGACCTTCTGCATCCAGGACAACTATTATTAAAGACAGACAACACCACAGTTATGTGGTACATAAGCAAGGGGGCACTCATTCTTATCCCCTATGCAGACAAGTCATGACCTTGTGGAACACAGCTCTAACCTATCAAGTTCACCTACAAGCACAATTCCTGCCAGGAAAGAAAAACACTCTGGCAGACGACTTAAGCAGAAACATCATGGATCCTCACGAGTGGAAATTAAATCCACAAGTATTCAGCATGATAATGCAAAAATGGGGGTGCCCAGACGTGGATCTCTTTGCCTCCCCAATGAATTGCCAACTACAAAAATTCTGCACAAGAACTTATCACACACAAGCATGGAACGTGGATGCTCTCTCGTTCAGCTAGAAAAGCCTAAAAGTTTATGCTTTCCCACCACTGCCTCTCCTTTCAAAGGTACTCCTAAAAGCCAGACAAGAAAAACCACAGATGATCCTGATTGCCCCAGACTGGCCACGCCAGCACTGGTACCCAATCTTAAAGAACTTAGCTCAAGGCCCACCATGGATTTTACCTCAAACTCCGCACCTTCTGACTCAACAAAACAATCAGATCCTGCACAGTCAGCTCAAAACCTTAAACCTGGCTGCATGGCAGATTCATTAGTCAAGCAGACAACACCTCTCTCTAAAGCTGTTATGGATGTCATTTTGGAGGCCAGGAGGCCTAGCACCAGGAAATCTTATACAGAAAAGTGGAAGAGATTCTGTGCCTGGAACCAGGCTCAAAGCTTTGACCCTCTTGTCCCAAATATTCCTCAGATATTACAATACTTAACTGAGATGCTGGACAAAGGTCTATCCTTTTAATCCATTAAGATCCACGCCTCTGCCATCTTGGCTCATTACAACACAGATCCTCCTATTTTCTCTCATCCATTGCTAAAACAGTACCTCAGAGGGTCTAAAAACATGACTGCCCTGGAGAGCACCAACACCAACTTGGGACCTCAATTTTGTCTTGGAAAAACTAACTTTACCTCCTCTTGAGCCAGCCAATTCAGCAGAATTAAAATATGTATCATGGAAAACTGCTCTGCTTCTGGCAATAACCTCAGCACGAAGAGTCTCAGAGTTACAGACACTAATGGCAGTGGAGCCTTTCATCATTTTTCACCAAGACAGGGTTTCTTTAAGAACAAACCCTTCATTTATGCCTAAGGTGGTATCCAGTATGGCTCTTAACCAAACTATTCACTTTCCAACTTTTTATCCAAATCCCCAGAATAAAGGGGAGAGACTTCTGCATTCCTTGGACATACACAGACAATTATGTTTCTACTTGGACAAAACAAAAGCTTTCAGAAAAACTGAGCAATTGTTTGTAGCATATGCTGCAGGATCACAGGGAAAGGCTATTTCAAAGCAGACCATTTCAAAGTGGATCGGACACTGTATCTGGTTCTGCTGCACACAGCATGGGAAACCTGTACCTAGTAACATTAGGCCACATTCCACCAGGGCAACAGCCACTTCAACTGCCTACCTTAGAGGAGTACCTACCAAAGATATCTTGGAAGCTGCAACTTTGAGTTCCATGCACACCTTTACCAAGCATTATCACTTGCCTCTTTATTCTAGATCCAGAGCTGGCTTTGCCACTGCAGTGCTGCAGGGCCTCATAGCCACCCCAAATCCTCTATAGAACCAGCCACCCTAACTCAGCTTTGGGATTCAACCCAAGTGTAATGACTGCAGCAGTGAAACACGATGAACATAGTACAGTTTTGTACCTACCATAAATGTAGATGTTTGAGTGTCTTCACTGCTGTTTTTCAGGTTACCCACCCGCCATCCCCTTTCTTAGCTGGGACTTATCTATACCTTTCAACCCTATACTACCTATGTGGTGTATTTGCTGGTAACTGAAGGTTTTGTTTTTACCTTTATTGTATGTTTTATTAGCAATATGTATTGCCTACCTATTTGGGGGCACCTGACATCTGGGGCAAGAAAAACTGAAGAAAATGGCGTCGGCTGCATCTTATATACCCCTGGCGCACTGACGTCAGGGAAGAAGTGACAGCAGCCAATGCCGGACCAAGACTTTGGAACTCTGTCCGACTGCGGGGACCGCCTGACGGCAGGATAACCCAAGTGTAATGACTGCAGCAGTGAAGACACTCGAACATCTATATTTACGGTAGGTACAAAACTACTTTTTTCTTACTTGTGCTATTTACGGCGGTGGGTTTGTCTTTTGAGCCTTGCCTAAAAAAGGCACGATGGTGGTGGCAAGAGCTTTGGCCAGTATTTGAAAGCCTAAGGGTGACAGGTGCAGGCCGTCTCTAGCGAAGCAGCATGGCTTGTCGAGCATGTCATCCCAGGCGGACAGGCACTGGATCCCCTTTGAATGACTCCAGAAACTTAGCCAATTGTTGAAATTGAGAATTTTTTCTTTATACCATGGTATCATTCTTGGTGAGGGCAGGATGCTACTCAGGGTCAAGGTCATACCGGCCTTTGCTATGTGATCAGAGAGTTCTTCCATGTCTCTTTTCATGTAGTCCAGTGAGGTACAGCTCAGGTCATTCACACCAATATGGACAATGACAGAGTCATATTTGTACTTGTTCTGGAGTGACCTGAGTGCTTGTGTTATGTGGCGGATCCTGGCACCCGACAGGCAGCTAACAGTAACCTTCTCCTTATTCACCCTAATGAGTGGGATGTCAGTGTGCCTGACTATAGAGTCACCTGTTACTAGTATGTTGGGTATGTTATTTTGCCTTAAGGGCTGTGATTGCATGGCACACTGGTTTTGTGAAGTATGTGTTTTCATGGTTTTTGTTGGGGGTTGCTTGGATGTTTGCTTTGGAGGTCTCTGTTGGTTTTGCAGATTTTTATTTAGAGCCTCCGAGTATGTTTTCATGTATTTGTGTGTTTTTTGCCAGTGCTGGTTTAATGGGTCTATATGAGACTGGTGGTGTGATGCAAGTATTTCCCTTCTCCTCTTGACTGTCTGATTCAATCTTGGGTTGAGAGAACTTAGCCTCCAGTTTGGCTGTATAATTGCATCTCTCGCATGTATTAGTGTTTGGTGGTAGGAGGAGGAGGTTGTGTGTGTACATGAGGCAGTTGTAACATCGCCTTAAAATGCCCAGATGTAATGGGATCCTATCTCGCCTACATTCATAACTGATGGGATCTGAGCCGATCTGTCAGCTCTGACTCGGCCACTATATACTAGAATGAAGTCTCTCATTGGCTGGGCTTCCCCTTATCCCAGAATGCACCACGCCTGCTTCCCCAGATCTCGTTTGCCGCTTTTCAAGCTGGACGTGGTCTCAACTTGGCTGGAGCTAAGTGTATTTTCTTGACCTTTTTGGTCTTTTTGGCTAGGGTTTCTGTCAGCTTTTAAACAAACAGCTGTTTTAACAGCTTTGTGAGCGTTTGTGGTCAGTTTTTGTGAAAGTTAGAAATTTATATTTTTTTTCGAGCTTCTAGTGTACTGGGCAAGGCCCGTTTAAGTTAGAGGGCCTTTGCCCTTATTGTGTGCTTATTTTCTTGTTGTGTGACTGAAATAGTTCTTGTTTTACCTGTTGTATCGGGCTAAGCCCGTTTAAGTTAGAGGGCTTTAGCCCATATATTTACTTCTGTGTATTCTAGCTATGTGTTACCTGTTTCTACTGTGTTCAGTATGTCTAAGGAGCAGAAATCAGGATTTAAAAAATGTGCTAAATGTAATTATAAAATGTCTATTACAGACAGCCATGCTGTCTGCGTGTACTGTTTAGGGCCTAAACATCTACAGGATACTTGCAGTGTTTGTCACGCTTTTTCTTCCAGGGTCCTACAGGAAAGAAAAAACAAGCTGATACTTAGAGGTCTTATTAAGCCTTCATTTGAGGAAGCGTTGGCTTCATCTCCAGCTTCTAAAAAGAAGAGATCGTCGGCTCCGACCAGTCCGTCGGGCCCGACACCCAAGAAGCATAGATCGTCGGCTCCGACCAGTCCGTCGGACCCGACATCTAAGAAACATGGATCGACTTCTTCTTCCTCGGCTCCAGTGGCTTCGGAGCCGATGGCTGAAGGGTCTGCCTCGGTGCTTCTTTCCACGGCTCCATTGGTGTCGGAGCCGCAGGTTAGTGCATCGAGAGGCCAATCACCTACTTCGGCTCCTTTGGTCTCGGAGCCGTTGGAGGTGTGCAGCTCAGACTCTTCCCCTCAGCCCCGCAGCCGCCCTCGGTGCCGACACCCTTACAAACGGTTCCAGTCTCGGGTCCGATAGTGTTGGAACCCTTTTGGAGCCGATCCCCTGTTTTATCGGAGCCGAGACGGAAGTCTTCTCGACCCCAGTCTATTTCCTCCAAATCCTCTAGGTTGTCGGATTCGGATTTGGATAGGGTTATCCAGAGGCTGTTCCAGTCCCCAGTTTTTACTAAAATGATCTCGGCTCCAGCCCACTCGGCTTCTTAGCAGATTCCCCATTCCGTGCATTTGATTCCTCCTCCGACCCCCTTGGAGCCATTGGAGTCGGTGCTGGTAGAACGCAGCGGAATCATCCAGTCGGAGCAGGGACCCCCTCGGAGTTTCTCTGCTCCGACCTTCATTCCTACCCTGTCCTCGGTGTCGGGGTTTGGTACCGGGTCTTCCTCGGCGGGGGCTGAGGGTAACAGTGTGGAGCTCGCCTCTTCGATGCCCAGTCTTCCCCTCGGAGCATCGGCCGCAGGTATTCCTGGTACAGCCGTGGTCTCTCAGCAAGTGCCCTCTGCAGAGTCTGGAGGTCCTGCTTTTGAGGCCATGAGGAGTGCGCTGGCCATGACCTTGCCGGTTCAGCAGGTTTCTACCTCACTGTCCCAAGTTTTGGGTACTGGTGCCTCTGGAGACATTCTTTCCCACGACAGTGGGGCCCTGGGGCCTGAGGATACCCCCTTAGAGGGTTCCCTTCTTCCGGGGGGTCCTTCTGAATCTGCTTCGGATGAACCCCCAAGGAAGAAACTGTGCAAGAGGAAGCACGTAGATTCCCAAGATGAGTCCGTCACTTCAGATACTGACCTCGATGATGTGGAGGGGTCCCCAAAATCATCCTCGGATGACGTCTCCTTCTCGGATATCTTTGAGATCTTGAGACAGAGAGGCGATTGGCAATCCAAAGCCCCTACCGCTGAGGAGTCAGTCTTCCTCAAGGCCTTCGGGGCCCAGCCCTCCTCCTCCTGGGTGTCTCCACCCTTCGACGAGTTATTAGATCTAATCTCTCGGAGGGTGTGGGAACATCCTGATACAGTGGAACTGGTGCCTGCCAGACCTAATAAGTTTCTTTCAGCCCCTCCCGAGAAGGAATTCCTCACTAAGGGTGTTGCAGTTGATGCTATGGTGGTGGCATCTGCCACTCAGCAGGAAGTGGCAGAGGCTTCACCATCTATTCATCCTCCTAATAAGGATTCTAAGAGCATGGATAGGTACGGGAAGCGTACCCTTTCTTCAGCGACCTTTACCCTGCGGTCGCTGAACTATCTCCGTCATTTTACAAGGCTCCAAAGGGACCTCCTCAAGGAGTTAGGAGAGTCTCTTGCTGGTAATCTTCCTGAGGCGTTAGCCCAGACCGTAGGCGCCCAGATGACTACCCTATCTTCTATTGTCAATTCGTCCATGAGGCTCATTTCCCATGCAGCCGAAGGGGCGAGTAGAGCAGCGGGCACAGGAGTGGCTCTTAGGAGACAAGCCTGGTTACGCTTGTGTCCACTCGCGGAGGCCTTTAAGTCTTCCTTCGCCGACGCCCCCTTTGATGGGTCTTTTTTGTTTGGGCCCAAGGTGAAGGACACACTTACTCGGTGCGAGCAGGAGGGCAAGACCTTGACTGCCGTTGGGGCCCGTTTTTCCGCTCCCTCTAGACCTTACCCCAAGGCCCAGAGAGGAGGGAAAATGTGGTTCAGAAAATCGCAAAAGTTCTTCTCTACTCCACCGAGTGATCCCCCCTTCAGAGGCAGGGGGGGGGATTCAGGAAGACGCCGCCCTAGAGGTGGCAGAAGCCCCCGTAACTCTGGAGACCGCGATTCCTTTCGTGGTTCCTCCTACCCTCAACATCCCTAGGATGTGGCCCGGCTGTGCTTCTCCGGGGCCAGTCGGGGGTCGTTTTGCGAAACACCCACAGGCTTGGGAATCTATAACCAAGGATCAGTGGGTGCTTCACATTGTAACCGGAGGCTACCTCATCCCCTTTTTCAAGCCCCCTCCTCCTACAAGGAGAATCCCGGATGTGCCACCCAGTCAACGGGATCTAGCAGCCGTAGAAGTTTCAAAGCTGCTAAGCAAAGGGGTCATCCAGCCCGTCCCTGCCGACCAGATCGGATCAGGAACTTACTCAAGATTATTTTTGGTGCCAAAGAAGACAGGGGACGTAAGGCCCAGTTTGGACCTAAGCTCATTAAATCGTTTTGTGAAGAAGTCCAAGTTCCGGATGGTCACCCTTCAGTCCATTCTCCCGTTATTGGAGAAGGATGTCTGGATGTGCTCCATAGACCTCAAGGACGCTTACTATCACATTTTGATACGTCAAGAGTCCAGGAGTCATTTACGCTTCCGCCTAGGAACCAGTCATTTCCAGTTTCAGGCACTGCCCTTTGGTCTCACCACAGCCCCCAGGGTGTTTACCAAGTGTCTGGCAGTGGTGACAGCTCACCTGAGAAGTCTAGGATTCCAAGTGTTTCCCTATCTCGATGACTGGCTCCTCACTGCCACCTCCGAGCATCTACTGATTCGAGCGCTGATGGCCACAGTAACTTTGGGTCTCTCGCTGGGAATCACTTTCAATTGGAAAAATCTGTGCTGCGGCCATCTCAGCGTATCACCTTTATAGGCACAGAGTTAGACACAAAAGGATGCGGCATTTTGCCATCAGAAAGAATTCAGGTTCTACAATCACAGATTCTAAATTTGTTACCCAAATCTCGAGTTCCTGCCAGACAGATTCTTCAGTTATTGCGCACGATGGCTGCAACTATCCTCTTAGTACCGTTAGCCAGGCTGCACATGCGGGTGCTGCAATGGTTATTATCGGTTCAATGGTCATACCAAGAACTTGCCCTGAACCACCTGGTTCTGATTACGGACAGTTGTCAGGACCTCCGTTGGTGGCTGCGTCGGTCCAACCTGGACCGGGGGCGTCCTTTCGCCCTTCAGCCCCCTGTTGCCACAGTGACCACGGACACCTCCCAGATAGGGTGTGGGGGGGTCATTATCTGGACAGGTCTGTCCAAGGCACTTGGCAGGATTGCGAAGCGCACCTTCACATCAATATCCTGGAAATGAGAGCGGTGCTTCTGGTTTTGCAAGCACTTCATCAGGCTCTCCCCCAAGGTACTATTGCGATTCTATCTGACAACATGTCGGTAGTTTGGCACATAAACAAGCAGGGCGGAACCAGGTCCTACCCCCTTTGCAGAGAGGCCATGAGAGTATGGCGCTGGGCCATAGCTACTCGACGTTTCTTAGTAGCCACGCACATTCCGGGGAAAGCCAATGTGATTGCAGACAGGCTCAGCAGGACTCTCCTGTTGCCCCACGAGTGGTCCCTCAACAACAGAGTGGCTGCGCAGATCTTCGCCAAATGGGGTCTCCCTTGTTGCGACTTGTTCGCCAGCCCCAACAATGTGAAGTGCAGAGAGTTCTTCACTCTGACTCCCTCCCAGGGACAGTCTCCCAGGGACGCTCTAGCCCACAATTGGCCCCCCGGTCTCCTTTATGCCTTCCCCCCGATCCCCCTTCTCCCAAGGGTGATTCAGAAGGCTCTTCATGTAGGGAGCCACATGATTTTGGTCGCCCCACATTGGCCCCGTCTGGTTTGCTTCCCATTCCTTCAGAAGTATGCGGTACAGGGCCCTTGGATTCTGGACCCAGTGCTGGACCTGTTGTCTCATCAGTCGGGACACTCTCACCCGTCCCTTCGGTTGTTGCGACTGGCTGCTTGGTTACTCCACTTCCATTCTTAGTTAGAGATAACTCTCTTTCTCCAGAAGTGATGTACATTTTGTCCTCTTCCCACAAGCCATCCACCGTTAAGCTGTATTCCAGCAAATGGAAAAGGTTTGCCTTTTGGGCCCAGCAGCGAGGCATTGATCCTCTTACGGCCTCAGTTCCGCAGGTCTTGGAATTTCTAGCTTCATTGTTTTGTTTCATTCAGGCTCGTCAGTCTCCACAATTAAAGTTCAACTGGTGGCTATATCTAATTTTCATGTTTCCATAGAGCCTTCCTTAATGCCTAACAGACTTTGCAAGTCCTTTCTTAAGGGAGCCTGGCTCCTCAGGCCTCCTATGGCTCATCCTGTGCCCCCTTGGGACTTAAATTTGGTTCTGGCTTCCTTAACTGCCTGTCCCTTTGAGCCGGCAGCCACTTGTGATATAAAATTTCTATCATGGAAAACCGCCTTTCTAGTAGCAATAACTTCTGCTAAGCGGGTTTCAGAGCTTCAGGCTCTCTGTTCTACTCCTCCTTATTTGATTTTTCATAAAGACAGAGTTTCCCTCAGATTGAATCCATCTTTTTTGACTAAGGTAGCATCCCCTTTGTGCATTCAGCAATCATTGGAGCTCCCCGTTTTCTTTCCAAATTTTTCTAATAGAGCAGAATATACCTTCCACCAGTTGGATGTTCACAGGTAACTGCGTTTTTACTTCGATAGGACCAGTCAGACACGAAAATCTAACCAACTGTTTGTGTTCTTTGCGGAGAATAGGTTAGGTCTACCAGTTGCCAAAACTACCATATCCAAATGGATTAAGGATTGCATCTCTTTCATTTATTCCCAGTCAGGCAGAGAGTTACCTTTCCCACTTAAAGCTCATTCTACCAGGGCTATGGCCACCTCTGTAGCTTTTCACTCCAAAGTTTCAATAGATGATATTTGTGCGGTTGCTACTTGGTCTTCTTCGCACACCTTCATTTCTCATTACAAGGTTGATGTGGCTTCCCGAGGCAGAGCTTCATTTGGTTCCGCAGTTCTCAGGAGTGTGTTCCAATGAGCCACCCGGGATTTAGGTGCTAGGGACGCTGTCCCATCAGTTATGAATGTAGGCGAGATAGGATCCCATTACATCTTTTAGTTATGTACTTACCATAACTTCAGATGTATGGGATCCATCTCGCCTACATTCATACATACCCACCCTCCTTCCCCCTACCTTTTGGATTTGGAGGAAATATTGCTCTTGCTGAGCTCTCCTCTGGAAGGGCTCTAGTTGGTTACAGTTATTGGTATGTGTTTTCTGTACCTGTATGAATGTATGAAAGCGAACAAACAAGATCTGGGGAAGCAGGTGTGGTACATTCTGGGATAAGGGGAAGCCCAGCCAATGAGAGACTTCGTTCTAGTATATAGTGGCCGAGTCGGAGCCGACGGATCGGCTCCGAACCCATCAGTTATGAATGTAGGCGAGATGGATCCCATACATCCGAAGTTATGGTAAGTACATAACTAAACATTTCACCAGTTGGACTGGACAGTACACCTGAAACTGCCCTTTGGACATGCCTGGATAGGTACTGTGAACTGTTTTACTGGCTGGCTGGTAAGGTCGAATAGAGAGCCTTGTCCTTCTGTACAGTACAGGAGGGTCTAGTGCTAGGGTTTATAAGTGCTTGCTATAAGTTTTGAGCAAGTGCCGGGCTGAGAAATGAATGGCTTGAGTGCTTAAGTTGAAGGTTTGTCTAGTTTCAAGGGAAAAATTGAAGAGGAGACGGGAATAGTTTAACCCAGCTAACCGGTGCGCAAAACCGGGCAAATACTGTTTTTATAGCAGGGAAATGAGAGAGAGAGAAATTTGCCCAAAATGGCCAATAAACTACTAATTTGTGGGCTGAAACCACTCCTCCAGGGACAGATAGGCTGCTCAAAGCTCCCCTGTCTCACAGGTGAACAGAGAAACTTCCTTCTATCCAAGTAAGGTATGGGCAAACACAGAGATTTGTAACACAGCCCTGAATTCAGCACTAACCTGAAAACTGGACTATACTAGCTTAGAAAGGCGGGAAACAAGTGTGTGTGTGTGTGTATATATATATATTGTTTTGTTTTGTTTTTTTTTCCAGAAAATAAAGCAGATACACAAAAAAAAACACTTTAAATGCACAGAAAAGGATACTTATTGTTATATATCACAAGATATCGTTAAATGAGTCTTCACAGTCCTGCCATTATATTTTAATGCCATGAGAAAACAGCACCACTTGGCATGAGTCCTATAAAGAGGACTTGAAATTGAATTGAATATTCTGGAAAAAAGGAAGAAAAGCAAGAGAATAAGATCACGTTACGAAGGTGGGTCCCATCATCCGCCATTTTGAGAAAAACACATTAAAATTGTAAAAGAAGCACTTAGACTGATTTTGAGGCATTAAAATAGCTCAAAAACAAAAATACAGTGAAAAAAAATGTTTTTTGAGTTGTAAGGTGGAGTTTTCCTTTAACCAGGCTGTCAGTTTTCCCGCCTTTTTTTCTAACCCTCAGAATGATCGGAAGCAGATTCTCCATTCTTTGGATGTGCGCACACATCTCAAATTTTTACTTTTATAAGAGCAAGACTGACCAGTTTGTTTCTTTCTAGGAAACAAAGTTGGGAAACCTGGTCTCTAAGTAAACTATTGCTAATTGGATTTCTAAATCTATTTCATTTTGCTACACCCACCATGGTAAGTCTTTGCCTTCCTCAGTTAAAGCCATTTTCTGCTAGAGCAGTTACCTCCTTCGGAGCTTTTTACAGAGGAATTGATTCCAGAGCTTTCCAAGAAGCAGCAGCTTTGTTTTCTGTAAGCACTTTTACCAAACAATATAGAGTATATGCTTTCTCTACGTCCAAATCTTCCTTTGTCCGGCCTGTTCAGTCTGGACTAATTGACAGCACCCTGTCCCTGATGCATCCACTCTTGCTATTCTCTAAGCTTTGGGAATCATCCAGCAGTTTGGAATACTGCATCAGTGATCTAAGGAAGGAGACAACACAGTTGTGTATGAACTTACCTTAACAGTAGATGTCTTGCTGATTGCTTTGGCAGTATTCCCTCTCACCCTACCATTCCCTTTCTTCGTCCCTAATTAGGTGTTGTCTTCTCTTTTTTGTTTCCTTATGGACATAGGAAATGTTTTCACAGTGCTTGGCTCTAATAAATGGCTTTTGCAGATCCTGGGGCATTCACATTTAAACCCTGCCTTGGTTGACTTGACTGACTGACTGATTCAGACATTAACCCCAGAAGAGATGTAGACAACTTTTCAGTTTACTCTTGCTTTTTTTCCCCTAAAATATAACAATTTATCTAAGCTTGACGAAATTCTAGCTATTACCCATGAGAAAAGTCCTGTTCCTTGGAGCCATACTAGGCACTGTGAACCAGTGGGCATTTCTTCCATTGGAGAAGGTAATATTCTGACTGAATAGTTCAGATTCATGGTGTAGCAGACTCTCATTACTGGAATTGAGCTTCTCAGGACATTGGGATAAATGGCCTTCTCAGTCCTGATGGTTCCCCAAGCAAGGATTCATATGAGGAAGCTCCAGTAGTACCCAAGAAACAGATGGCATCGATATGCCTAGTCCCTGTAGTGCTCCATCCTGTTCCTCCTTCATTTTATCAAGAAAGAGCTTTGATGGTGGACACAGTAGATAAACCTCAACTTTGGGATATGGGTCCCATTCAAGTTAATGCCAGGCAGTCAGTGGCTCACCACAGATTCCTTGCAGACATAATACTGTTATGTTCCAAGCTTACGTGGATGTTCCAGCATTTTCACTGTTGCTGGATCATTACCCTATCTCCAGCCATCATCTTCCTTTCCTTTGGGCATCCTTGATTTAGAAGGGATATCCAGTGACCTATCCCTTTACTTTTTCTGTCTGCTTCCCTCGTAAGGTGTTTCCCTTCCTGACCTTGGCCTAGAAATTGGAGAGAGAACTTTGGGGATTGTCTTGTTGGGCTGTCATTTGTAGGGGTGTATTCTCGCTGGGCAGGTCATGCTGTGATCTCAGTTCAGATTTTTGGACCATGATAGGGGAAGAGAAAGATTTAAAAATGGCACTGGTGGATACATCTCTTAGACCACAGATAGATTTCCATTCAGATGGTAGGGTACATGCCTTGTCTAGAGATGGAGGATATAAAGCTCAGGAAGTCAAGTTGGACGCAGGGACTTCTGCAGCAGAAGTCTTGAGTGTTGTCACCACTGCAGCAGTATGTATACTTGAACTACAGTTACTGCCAGTTTTTAATAGTTTTAATTTCTCCAGTCTCCACCAGGGAATTTGCCACAGAACATACAACGTGGATGTGCACATTCAACCCTCCACCCTGAGAAAGTCACACAGGCTTTGCAACAACATTCTTCTCTGTCCACTCCTCCAACCACCACACCACAAGCTTCTCTATTGCCTTGACCCACTAACTGAACCAGAGTTGTAGTTTGGGCATTGTAGTTTATCTCTGTAGACCACAAAGCTGTCTGTCACAGAATGGTAACATCCAGTTCATTATTTTGACTTTAGCAACACCACCCCCATAGAGCAGGTATGCTCCTGTGCAGTAGAAGGGAGATAGTAGCCTCAACATGTGATATTTCTCAGCAATGCATTTAATAGAGCTGTAGCTGGTTTGAGCCAATGCAAACTATTTCACCTCTCCATTAAATTTTCCATAAGTTTGGAGGATCCTGATTTTGTTAGAGTTATAGAGCTGTATACTAAACACTGAAAAAGTTTCAGAGCAGCACTCTGAATGATGGAGAATAGTAAGGAATGGCAAGAAAAGACTTTCTATTACTTCCCAAATATTGCATAACTTGCATACTCTCTCTGTAATTTCCTTTACTTCCCATATGTTGCATAACTTGGATACTAATCTCTCTAATTTTTCTACTATCTCTCTAATTTTCTTTACTTCCCATATATTGCACAACTTGCATACTAATCTCTCTTATTTTTCTTGTGGGACATGATATACTATTGTTAGCTTCAACATTTCTGATTTTGATTGTCAATATTGTATACATTATATAGCTAATTTTTACCTCACTTATTTTGTAGGTTATATAAAAACTTTGCTATACCTTGTATTCCTTGTGTGAACTCAGAACATGCATTTTTGTTATATCTGTTGCTAAATACTTGTACTTTAACTAAATTGTTCGTTTACAGAACTTTTCTCCCTGAGTCTCCGCTGAAAACGGGTTTCTAACCCAGTCGGACACTACCCGGTTAACAAAGGTATATAAATAAAATAAATAAAATAATATAGGGAATCCTTGTCATCTGCATGTATGGGTGTACGGCATATACCTGAATGACCTAAATATCGACAGCAAAAATACTTAATGTTCAAAATACTGGCAGTCAATAATACCTAAACACAAAATATTGACAGTTAAAATAAATAAATAAATAAATAAATAATGCCTAAACACAAAATATTGACAAAATCTAACCATATCTCAACTCTGTTTTTGCAGGGGACAAGTTTCCCCCAGCACCCACCATGTCGGTGGTTGTACCCTCCACATCCCCTGCTAATTATATATAACAATTCCAAGGTGTCACAACACTGGGAAAGGGCATATACCCTTCCCTGGGGTAACTTCAGTTTTGTGAATACTTTGCATTTAGGCATTTTTGACTGTTGGTATTTTCTGTTTAGGTAAAGCTGTCAGTATTGTGAACAGTAGGTATTTTTGTTGTTGATACTTCGGTCATTCAGGCATTTGCCATACAACTATGTTGTATGTGTGTGTGTGTGTGTATATATATATATATAAATATATATGTGTATGTGTGTATACACACACACACACAGATATATATATATATATAGAGAGAGAGAGAGAGTTTAATGGTCCTAGCAGGTGTTGGACATTGCACTTCAGTTTTTGAATTACTGAATTTCTGGACAAATTATATTTTCTGTGAGGGCAATAGGACTTTTGAAGCAGTAGTGCACCATCGTTGACAAACACTGTGGCACTGCTGATGTTCTTCGTGTTTCACTGTTGCAGTCATTACATTTGGGTAATCCTGCTGGCAGGTTGCCCTCAGTCGGCCTGAATTCCAAAGTCCTGGGTCCTGCGTCGGCTGCTGTCGCCCCTTCCCTGACATCAGGTCGTCAGGGGTATAAAAGATGCGGCCGACGCCATTTTCTTTAGTTTTTCTTGCCCCAGATGTCAGGTGCATGTCTTCATGAGATGTTTACATTTCTGTGCCTCTTCCATGCATTTTCAGTTTTCTGCTTTGTCCTTTGGCCTCTGTACTGCCCCAGGGATGTTCACCAAATGCTTAACTCCTATCATTGCTTTTTGCAGGATTCAAGAGATTCAGATCTTTCCCTATCTGGATGATCTGCTTATTCAAGCTCCTTCCCCCAACACTCTGCTTCAGGATCTCAGGTGTACTACTCTGTTAGTCCGGTGTTCACCATAAACTTCCAGAAATCAGTTCTGACACCTTTCCAGGATCATATTTCCCTCGGCTTCAGACTTCAAACAGTTTCCATGTCTGCATCTCTGCCTTCCCCCAAGGTTCTGTGTCTAATTGCCTTTTTCCAATCTCTTCTTTCTCTGGTGTCTGTCATGGCTAGGGAATTTCTCAGGGTTCTTGGGTTCATGGCTTCCACCATTCCCATGCTTCCTCTCGTCTGGCTCCATATGAGAGAACTTCAGTGGTACCTCAAGACATTGTGGCTTCAGCATTGTCACACCCTGGATTTCCCACTACTTTTCCTTCCCTGTCTCAACCAAGGGCTTCCTTCTCAAGCACTAGTTTCAACTCAGGAGCTCTTTACAGACTTCAGATGGGGTGGGGTGCTTCTTGTGGTACCCTCAAGGTTCAGGCTCTTTGTTCTCATCAACGGTCAGACCACATTATAAAGAGATGAGGACTCTGCTACTGGCTGTTCGGGTTTTCCATTCTGCCTCTCATCTCGGGCCCCTCAAAGTTTTCACAGACAATACCGCAGTGATGTGATAAGTCAGCAAGCAAGGGGGCACAAGGTCCTATCTTCTTTGCAGACTATCTCTTTGGGTCTGAGGTGTAGCTATCCAGTATGAAGTGCCTCTTCAGGCATTTTAAATTCCCAAGCACAGTCTAGTGGCAGACTTCTTGATCAGGTCCATCACACAAGCTCACTAATGGACATTTCACAGAGATGTGCTCCTGGACATTGCCCATTGGTGGAGTATTCCTCAGGTAGATTTTTTGCCTCCACTCTGAACAGACAACTTCCTCTATTCTGTTCCAGAGTCCCAAGTCAAGCTGGCTTGGAAAGTGGACACCCTGTCTTTTCCTTGGAAGGGCATTTTTTTGTATGCCTTCCCTCCCCTTCCTCTGTTAAGAGTACTGCACAGGATCAGGCAGGACTCAAATCTTGTGGTTGGCCCCCTTCTTGGCTAGACAGCATTGGTTCTCCCTTCTTTCTCACTTGGCCAAGGGCAGTCACCACAAGCTGCCTCGCTGGGTGGATCTTCTGACAAAAGACGAGAACTCTTATCCACCCTTACTAGTCTACTCTACTCTACAACTGACGCTGTGGGTGATGAGCTTTTGATCCCTTTTAGGCACCTCTTTTCTGAGGATGTGTTTCAGATTCTGCAGGCCAGGCAGCCCACTACCAGGAAGTCATGTATGTTCAAATGGAAGCAGTTTTCACTCTGGTACCTCTCTCGCAGCCAGGATCCCATGTCTGTGGAGGCTTGTCTGGTTCTCTCATTATGTGGGAATATGCTGGGTTAGCATATTCTTTAGTTAAAGCTCACTTGTCAGCAGTTTCTGCTTGTTTGCTTCTGAGTACTCCTCTGGCCTCTAGATTTGAGTTCAAGGAATTTTTTAAAGGCTTCCTTCATATCAGGCTTCCCAGGAAGTCTATTTTGCCTTCCTGGGACCTCAATTTTGTCCTTGAAAAATTGACACGGGCTCGTTTTGAACCTGTTTCTTCACCTTCATTACAACGTTGTACTTGGAAGACTGTTCTTTTGGCTCTCACTTTAGCCAAAAGAGTGTCTGAACTTCAAGTCCTCATGGCTATGCCTCCTTTCTTAGTTTTCCATAGAGACAGGGTGTCTCTTCATACTAATCCTCCTTTTATGCCCAAGATGTTCAATGAGCTGACCCTTAATTAGTCTATTCATCTTCATTTTTTCTTTCTCCGCAGTCTACTAGTGAGAAGGATGTTCTTCGTGTTTCACTGTTGCAGTCATCACATTTGGGTTATCTGCCTGCAGCTAGCCCTCAGCCGGCCTGAATACCAGAGTCTTCAGATTTCTGCATCGGATGCTGTCACTTCTTCCTTGATGTCAGGTCATCAGGGGTATAAAACATGCAGCCGACGCCATTACATCACTCATTCTTGACGTGCAGTGTCTGAATTAGAAGCAGTTCAAAAGTGCTGGTTGGCCAACTCCTGAAATTTTCGTTTTCGAGTTTCAGTCCCGAAGTCTTCAAAAAAGCTAATTACCCCGTTGGGGATCCTTTTTCTTTCTCTAACCATGTCAGTAAAAGTTAACAATTGTCTTACCTGTGGAAAGCAAATACCTCATAGAGATTTTCATTCTTACTGCATCCCCTGTTTAGGCCCAGTCCCTCGGTTTTGTGCCTTGTTCAACTCAGAACTATTCGTCATCGGGCTATCTTTGCAGCTAATTACTTTCGTACTTGTTCTGTGTACTCCAAAATGCCTTCGTCAAGCCATATGACGACCGAGATCCTGAAAAAACATAAGGATAAAGACAGAGACAGACCGCATAGTTCCAAAACTGCCGACTATGCTTCCGTTAAGCTAGTTGCCAGTCCACCGGTACTCAGTGAGGTGCTTTTGCAGCCCTTGATACCCGCTACTTCTGATTTGCAGGCCTCTACTGAGACCCATTCGGAATCCAGTATGCCGCTAGATGCTTCTTCGACTATGGAACCCTGCAGAAGTCTCTATCTTGGATGGGTCCGGAGCTGCTGTCCAGGCACTGGCTTCTGAGGGTGTATTCAGGCCTACAGACATTCATATTAAACCAACGCCATAGTTTTCATCCAGGCCAAAATCTCGCACCACGCCTAGAAAACTGATGACCAAACCGCAGACTCAGGCCCATATGCCTAAAAAAACAAATGCTTAGAATGGCTGAAGACCTTATTACTTTAATTAGGGGAAGCCAGCCTTCCCCCTCTGAGAGACCTAGAACTGATTTTCTTTCTGATTCTTCTGATCAGGAATCTGATATTTCTGCTCCTTCTGATTACAAGGATTTGCCCTTATCTACTTATGAGGATTCTGATGCAGAGGATTCCATTCCCTCTGCTTCCCCTCCAGAGGATTTTTATTTCGGTGAAACCATGCACACTCTTAGGGAGCATTTCCGCTTGGAAAGCCAGGATTACTCAGTCCAAAAAGAGACTTAGGGAATTCTTACTACTACCTCAGCAACAGGCCTTTAGCTATCCCTCCTGTTCTGGACATTGTAGATGATGCTCTTTCTTGGAATCTAGCCTTATCCCAGACACTTTACTTCCAGCTCTCAGAAAACCTGACAGGTACTACAGAGTACTTGACTCTCACAAGTTCCTCTTCAAGAATCCTTCTGCAGATCCAGAGACCATTTCCCAAAGCCCAAAAGGCAATGTTCATTGTGTTTCACTGTTGCAGTCATCACTGTAGGGTTCTCCCTGCCGGCAGGCAGTCCTCGGTCGGCCAGAATCCCAAAGTCTGGGTCCGGCGTCGGCTGTTCAGTCAGGCTTCCTGACGTCAGTGCGCCAGGAGTACAAAGCTGCCAGCCGATGCCATGTTCTCCAGTCTTTCTTGCCATGCAGTGAAAGCAGTTCGCAAGTGCCGGTCGGCTGACTCCTGATATTTTCTCGTGCTTCAGTCCGAAGACTTAGTTCTTCTTCTCAAAGCTAAGTACCCCGTTGGGGAAACTTTTTTCTTGCTCCAGTCCGATGTCAGAAAAAGTTAATAATTATATTTCTTGTAGGAAGCAAATACCTCATAAGGATTTCCATTCTTACTGTATTCCTTGTTTAGGCCCTGACCACGACATAGCTAGTTGTCGGTTTTGTGCTAGATTTAACCAACGTACGATTAAGTGAAGGTACGATTTTGCTTTTCACTACTTTGGTAGGCGATTTAATTACAAAATTTCGTCGGACACGCTTCTGACTACCAGAGTTCACAAATGACGCAAGGATAAGGACAGGCCTCCGAGGTCCAAATCAGACGACGTTTTACAAGCAGAGTAAGCTACTGGTTCGGCCGTCATCAGTGAGCTGCTTTCGCAGCCCCTGTCGTCGGCCATTTCAGAACCGTTTGCCGAAACGGACTCCCACAAGGAGCCAACTAGGCCTTTGAACACTCCAGCTGCAGGACCTTCGGACAATGCTCCCTCAGATGGGTCCAGAGCCGCTGTGCAGGTACTGGCTTCCGAGGGGGGTTTCAGGCCTACACAGCTTCTGATAAAGGCAAATCCAAAGACAAAGGCAAAGACTCCTTCTAAATCTAAGACACCTGCCCAGGCCTCTTCAGATCCGGGACCCAAATTTCAGAAACAGCTACTTAAAATGGCGGAGGACTTACTAACCATGATTAGGGGTTCACATCCCCCTCCAGACAAAAGGCCAAGGCAAGAATTGGATTATGAATCTTCTGATCAGGCATCTATTTCTTCGGTGTTATCCTCTGAACAGGAATATACTTTCCCTCCTTATGAGGATTCTGATGCTGAGGAATCCATTCCTTTAGCTCCCCCCCTGAGGATTTCTCTTTTGGGGAAACTTTACATGACATGAGGGAACATTTTCACTGGGAAGGACAGGAGTACTCAGAATCTAAGAGAAGACATAGGAATTTCCTACTTCTTCCCCAACATAGACCCCTGGCAATTCCTCCTATTTTGGATATTGTGGATGATGCCTTCTCTGAGGCTAATTTAACTCCAGACTCCTTTCCTCCAGCCCCTGCTAAGCCCGACAGATATCACAGGGTCCCTGATTCCCATCAGTTCCTTTACAAAAATCATACTGCTGATCCAGAAACCATTTCTCAGGGTCCTAAGGGGGTTAAGGCCGCTTCTGCTAAAAACCCTACTCCGACAGATAAGGATTCTAGGGCTTTGGAGAGATGGGGTAAAAAAGTGTACACTTCTGCTACTTTATCTATTAGGGCTTTAAACTGTCAATTTCATATGCTAAAATATCAGCAATTTCTACTGTCTGTTATGAAACAAAAGCTAGGTACCATTTCTGCATGTGCAGATAATAAGGAATTACTCTGTTTGATACATACCACTGAACAAGTGGGGAAGCATGGTTTACACTGTGGTTTTGATGCCTTGGAGGCTTCTTGCAGGGCGGCTGCCTCTGGCACAGTCATTAGAAGGCATGCTTGGTTAAAGGAACAAAACCTAACCTGATCAAGTGAAAGCTAAGTTACTGGATGCTCCTGTTCAGCATAATGTTTTGTTTGGGTCTAAGGCTGAAGAGGTGATAAAGAAAATGGAAGATAAGGCAAAATCCATGCAAACGGTTAAGGATTTCTTACAAGTTCAGCCCCCAAGATTTAGCAGAAATTGGCCAACTAAAAATTGGTCCTTTCCCAGCTCGAACAGGCCTCAGAGGGGTAGATACAGGTGCTCCACCAGAGGGAGGGCCCAAGCACAGACCACTTACAGACCTAGACAGTGGAGTGCTTCCACCCCCAGGGGTGGAGAGGACAGACCTCAGTCTTATAGAAAACAGGCTCAATGACTCCCCCTGCATGGCTCCAGGAACTTCTCCCCTGGAAGCCCCTCTAGGAGGAAAACTCTCTCTTTTTCAACAAAATTGGACTTACATAACCCAAGACAAGTGGGTTCTGGATGTAGTTTCAAGAGGTTACAAATTCCACTTTCATACCTTGCCAAGACCAAACGGATGGCCAGACCTACCAAAACACCAGTGGTCAGAGGCATTAAACCAGGTGGGATCCCTCATGGCTATGAGGGCCATAGAACTGGTTCCACAATCAGAGACGGGGCAAGGCTTTTACTCAAGGCTCTTTCTAGTTCCCGGAAAGCAAAATTCATGGAGACCAATCCTGGATCTGTCAGTCTTAAACACTTTCCTGGAGATACCAAAGTTCAAGATGCTTACTCTGCAGCAGCTCCTGCCAATGTTGAGCAAAAATGCATGGATGGTGACATTGGATTTAAAGGAGGCTTACTTACACATCCCTATCAGACAGGAGTGCAGAAAATACCTCTGGTTCAAGGCCGGCTCTAAACATTACCAATTCTCTGCGCTGCCCTTTGGCTTGTCTACTGCGCCCAGGGTCTTCACCAAGTGCCTGGCACCAGCAGTATCTTATTGCAGACTCAAGGGAATCCAAATTTACCCTTATCTGGACGACTGCCTTACCCTAGCAGACAGCAAGGATGTCTTACTCCAGCATCTGGAATTTGTTCATAATCTTCTCAAGTACCTGGGATTCACTGTGAACATAAAAAAGTCAAATTTGACACCCACACAACAGATAACTTTTCTGGGTGCTCTTCTAAACACAACAACCCAGATGGCATTCCTGACATCCGAAAAGCAACTACAGCTGGCTTCAACTTTCAAAACCTGGGCATCACTAACTCAGCTGACTGCAAGGAAATTCCTGCAGGCGTTGGGTTACATGGCCTCTTGCATCCTTCTCATACCAAATGCAAGACTACATATCAGAAAAATACAATGGTACCTAAAAAGTGTATGGTCCCAGCATTGCCACAGTCTAGACACACAGATTTCCGTCTTGCCTTGCCTACAAAAGGAATTCCATTGGTGGTCCGTGGCATGTCTTCACAAAAAAGGGAAAGCCTTCAGTCTGCCTCCAGCCAGCCAAGTGTTAACCATGGACGCCTCGGATTACGCATGGAGAGCCCACTTGCAGGGAAAAGGTCTGCAAGGCTTTTGGACAGAGGATCAGAAGCACCTACATATCAATTTAAAAGAGATTTTAGCTGTACAGAATGCCCTCTTGGCTTTCAGGGATCTTCTACAACCAGGACAACTACTGATACGGACAGACAACACCACAGTTATGTGGCACATAAACAAGCAAAGGGGTTCACACTCCTACCCCCTTTGCAGACTAGCCATGACTCTATGGAACACAGCTCTAGCTTACAAAGTGGATCTACAAGCTCAGTTCCTGCCAGGGAAACAAAATATTCTGGCAGACAGCCTGAGCAGGAACCTGTCAGACCCACATGAGTGGATGCTAGACACCCAAACATTCAAGATGATTACAGAGACCTGGGGCAGCCCAGACATAGATCTTTTTGCATCCTCCCTCAACTACCAGTTAGATTTTTTGCACAAGGACATTTCACAAACTAGCATGGAAAGTGGATGCACTATCATTCAATTGGAGAAACCTCTCGGGGTATGCCTTTCCGCCACTACCTCTTCTTCCATGGGTGTTATTAAAGATCAAGCAGGACAAGCCCAAGATGATGATTTTACTGGCCCCAAATTGGCCTCGTCAATTCTGGTATTCAACACTGATGAATCTATCCCAGGAGCCACCTTGGATTTTACCTCAGATTCCAAATCTTTTGTCCCAACACCAGGGCCAGGTCCTGCACTCTCATGTCAAAACTCTCAGCCTGGCAGCCTGGTGAATTTAGGATCGATGACTAATCCTTTGCTTCCCAAACAGGTCATGGATGTCATCTTGGAAGCCAGACGGCCTAGCACTAGAAAATCTTATGCAGGTAAATGGAAGAGATTTTGCACCTGGATGCATGCTCAGGATTCGGATCCCCTCATTCCTAATATCTCACTGATTTTACTTTACCTGACGGACATGCTACATAAGGGTTTATCCTTCTCCATAAAACTACATGCCTCAGCTATCTCTGCACATTACAATACAGATCTTCCAATCTTTTCCCATCCACTTCTGAAACAATATCTCAGAGGAGCAAAGAATTTAAGGCCCCCTAGGACACCACCCATACCTGCTTGGGACCTCAACTATGTTCTGGAAAAACTCACTCTGCCTCCTTTTGAGCCTACTGCCACATCTCATATTAAGTATTTATCATGGAAGACAGCTATCCTGCTGACTTTGACTTCAGCCAGGAGAGTCTCAGAGTTACAAGCACTCATGGCTGTGGAACCTTATATTATTTTTCACCAAGACAGGGTGTCTTTAAGGACTAATCCTACTTTCATGCCTAAAGTGGTTTCCAAAGTGGCTTTAAATCAAACTATTCACCTGCCAACCTTTTTCTCTAATCCACAAAATAAGGGGGAAAGGATCTTGCATTCCTTGGATGTACACAGACAACTTCGTTTTTACCTGGACAGAACCAAGGATATCAGGAAAACAGAGCAACTGTTTGTTTCTTATGCAACAAATAACCAAGGCAAAGCTATTTCAAAACAGACCATTTCTAAATGGATTGCTCATGGAATCAGATTTTGTTACTCTCATCATGGAAAGCAAATCCCAGGAAAAATTAGGACTCACTCTACCAGAGTTGCTGCTACTTCAGCTGCCTTTCTCAGGGGAGTACCTACCAAATACATTTGGAAGCTGCAACTTGGAGTTCGGTGCATACTAATCTCCCTCTTTACAATAAGTCTAGGGCAGGCTTTTCTTCTGCAGTTTTACAGGGCCTTCTAGCTGCCCCTTCTGCTCTATAACCACCACCCTTTATCTCAGCTTTGGGATTCAACCCTACAGTGATGACTGCAACAGTGAAACACGATGAACATAGTACAGTTGTGTACACTTACCATAAATGTAGATGTTCGAGTGTCTTCACTGTTGCAGTCTGGGTTACCCTCCCTCTTGGCCCCTCTTATACTTTCATTACTGTGGTTTCCTATTTCACCCTTCTTCTGAGGTGTATTTGCTTCAGGGTATGGGGCTTGTTGTATGTTACTTTTTTGTTTTACTATTAGCCTTCATTTTTGGGCACCTGACATCTGGGGCAAGAAAAACTGGAGAACATGGCGTCGGCTGGCAGCTTTGTACTCCTGGTGCACTGACATCAGGGAGCATGACTGCAACAGTGAAGACACTCGAACATCTACATTTATGGTAAGTGTACACAACTGTACCTAAGGCTACTGCTGCCAAAAAATCCTACCCCTTCTGATAGAGATTCTAGAGCCTTAGACAGATGGGGTAAGAAGGTATACACTTGTGCTACTTTGGCCATTAGGAATTTAAATTGCCAGTTTCATATGTTAAGGTATCAGCAGCATGTTACGGGGCTACTTAAACAGAAACTGATGTTGATTCCTGACTACTGAACACAAAGTATTGCAGGATTTAATGCATTCTGCAGAACAAGTTGGTAAACATACTTTGCAATGTGGCTTTGATGCTTTAGAAGCATCTTGCAGGGCTGCTGTCACTGGGTCTGTAATTAGAAGGCATGCTTGGCGTAAGGAACAAAACTTGCCAGATCATGTAAAAGCTAAATTACTGGATGCTCCCTTAAACCAAGACCGCCTTTTGGCAACAAAGCACAAGTCATCCTCAAAAGGATGGAGGAAAAAGCTAAATCTATGCAAACTGTTAAAGATTTTCTACAAGTGCAGCCTCCCAGATTCAGTAGGCATTGGCCTTCAAAGAACTGGTCCTTTCCAGTCCCTTCTAGGCCTTCTCAGTCCAAACCCAGGAACAGCAGACCACCTAGGCTACAGTCTCAGGCTACGCACAGACCTAAACAGTGGGGGGCTCCCAGTTCCAAAGCAGGGAGTAGTAAGCCACCCCTATGGAAAAATGGCACAGTGACTTAACCTTAACCCTTCCAAGCCCTGCTCAACTACCTGCTCCCTTAGAAGGAAAGCCCGCCCTGAATGCAAAAAAATGGGAACTCCATCACCCGGGACAAATGGTTTTTGAACGTAGTTTCCCAAGAATACAGATTCCACTTCAACACACTACCAACCCCAAATGGTTGGCCAGACCTACCCCCAAATCAGTCTGTGGAGGCCCAACAGCAGTTTCTCTGTCTCCTCAATATCAGGGTTATTCAACCTGTCCCAGCAGAACAAAGGTGACAAGGTTTTTATTCAAGACTTTTTCTGGTACCCATAAAAGACAACTCCAGGCGTCCTATCCTGGACCTCTCTATTCTCAACACCTTTCTGGTAGTTCCAAAATTCAAAATGTTAACTCTGCAACAGCTTCTTCCCATGCTAGCCAAGGATGCCTTGCTGGCAACCCAAGACTTAAAGGAAGCTTACCTGCATGTCCCAATAAGGGAATCTTGCAGAAAATACCTGCGCTTCAGGGCAGACTGCATGCACTATCAGTTCTCTGCACTTTCCTTTGGCTTCTCTACTGTGCCCAGGGTATTCACAAAGTGTCTAGCTCCAGCCATTGCATTTTGCAGGCAGAGAAATATTCAGATTTACCCATACTTGAACGATTGTCTTATTCAGGCAGAAACCCAGGACTTGCTATTACAACACCTGGCATTCGTAAAGAAACTTCTAACATCACTGTGGTACACCGTCAACAAAAAGAAATCTCACCTAGTACCCTGCCAACAGATTGTATTCCTGGGAGCAAGCTTGAACACAACTTCCCAGATGGCATTCCTCACTCTGGAGAAACAAGTTTATCTGACAACCTACTTCAAACAATTGGCCACAAAACCCAGCTATCTGCAAGGAAAATACTGCAAGCCCTGGGGTTCCATGGCCTCTTGCATTTTACTAGTTCCATATGCAAGACTGCATATGAGGAATCTCCAGTGGTGTCTGAAAAGCCTTTGGTGTCAACATTCTCAGGACCTGGAAACAATGAATGTTAAGTTGTCTATCTCGCCTTCATTCTTGCTGGATGGGTTCGGAGCCGACCTCGGCCCGACTGCCACTCTAAAAGCTCGAGAGTTGGTTCCACCTGCCCGAGGCTCCCTTATATCCCACAATGCTAGGCTTAGAGTTACCTCAGATCTCGCTTGTCGCTACAGCTTCGAGGTTGGTTTTCACCGTTCTTGGTAAGTGACTTTTCTTGTGTAATTTAGTCTTCAAAACCCCTTTATTTTTAATATATTTACTTATTTCCTTAGTTTAGAGAAATTTTATCCCTTCCAAAAATTTCCGCTTTTTTCCCTTAAGAACCTTAGGTTCTTCCCTCGGCCCACAGGCCTTTTCTTCCCTAGTGGAGTGTGTGTGTATTATTTTATTTTATTTTAAAAATCCTAGTTAGTGATTTTTATTATAATTTAACTGGACAGGGTGTAATTAGTGTGTTTGTGTGTGTGTTTGTTTACACCTGTTTAAAATGTCTAAAGAAGCAAAGGTCTTCGATTCAAGAAGTGTGATGCTGCTGTCAGAAAATGTCTCTGACAGACGCCACACTCTTGTGTCTACTGTCTGGGCCTTGCACCTGCAGGACTCCTGTGCTGTGTGCCATGGCTTCAGCCCCAGGCCCTGCAGGAAAGAAAAATAAATTGATACTAAGAGGCTTACTCAAGCCAGAGGATTCCTATCTGTTTCAACAGGGAAGCCCTCTAAGTATCTAGGTCTTCGGGTTCCCGACTACTGAGCCGAGACCTGGTTTCTCAACCTTCTGCCTTTATCGGCCTCGCTGGAGCCGATAAGTCTCAGTCCACAGTTTCTGGCCCTCGGCCCGCCGGAGCCGAGGTAATAGAGTTCCTGTCGGTTCACCAGACCTTCGGAGCCGGCTAACCAGGAAGAGGTCCAGGTCACCATCTCTTGGCTCCATTCATTCGGCTCCAGGATCTCCCTGCTGTCTGAACGGAGCCAAAGATCTCACTCCTCTAGGTCATCGAGGCTGTCGGATCATGACCTTCAGAGGGTAGTGAGTCACTTCTAAGTCCGAGGCACTGGCCCAGATGCTTCAGAGCCCGACTCATCAGTCGATGCCTGCCCCGTCCAGCAACATATTCCTCCTTCGACTCTCTTGAGCTCGGAGCCGGGTCGCTGGAACCGAGACTGTGATAGCGCCGAGCCGACACTTGTCTTCGGCCCGCTGCCGTCCGCTTCTTCCTTGGAAGAATCTCGGCCGACCGACCTCGCCGGCTCGAGGGGGTGAGTGGCATCGACCCTTGTCCGACCCCCTCTCGGTGCTCGGCGCTGGTGAGTTCGGCTCCGACATCGCCTCGAGCCATCACTGTCATGCCGAGGGGGTTCTTAGCTTCTCGGAGCGGGACCTCTGGCTCTGCCTGACAGGGTGCATTCGAGGTCATGCGGAGTGTGTTAGAGCCTGGCTCTACTCCACAGTCGGCCCTCCCTCCCTCTACGGTGCCTCAGGCTAAGTCGACTCACTCCCTCATCCCGACTGCAGAGAGCCAGCTCCTCAGGAACCCCTGTGGGATTTCATCCTTCTTCCCGAGGCCTCTCCTGATTTGGCAGAAGAGCCCCTCGAAGAGGAAGTGTAAGAGGAAACACATTGACTCACCTGAGTCCATCACATCAGACACAGATTTGGATGATTCTGAGGGTTCCCCCTCCTTCTGAAGATGTCTCATTTGCAGACATTCTGGAGATCCTGAAACAGAGGGAAATTGGCCAGCCCTCAACCCTTCGGAGGATCTAATCTGTGTATCTTGAGGCTTGGCTCTCGCCCTTCCACCTCCTGGGTGTCCCCCTTGACAGAAATTGAGCCAACTTTGAAGAATGATGGTCCACTGAACAAGTGGGAAGCATGGTTTACACTGTGGTTTTGATGCCTTGGAGGCTTCTTGAGGCTGCTCTCACAGTCATTAGAAGGCACTGGTTAAAGGAACAAAACCTGATCAAGTAAAGTTATGGATGCTCCTGTTCAGCATAATGTTTTGTTTGGTCTAAGGCTGAAGAGGTGATAAAGATGGAGATAAGGCAAAATCCATGCAAACGTTAAGGATTTCTTACAAGTTCAGCCCCAAGATTTAGCAGAAATTGGCCAACTAAAATTGGTCCTTTCCCAGTCAGACAGGCCTCAGAGGGTAGATACAGGTGCTCCACCAGAGGAGGCCCAAGCACAGACCACTTACAGACCAGACAGTGGATGCTTCCACCCCAGGTGGAGAGGACAGACCTCAGTCTTATAGAAAACAGGCTCAATGACTCCCCTGCATGGCTCCAGGAACTTCTCCCTGGAAGCCCCTCTAGGAGGAAAACTCTCTTTTCAACAAAATTGGACTTACATAACCCGAGGCAAGTGGGTTCTGTATGTAGTTTCAAGAGGTTACAAATTCCACTTTCATACCTTGCCAAGACCAAACGTATGGCCAGATCTACCAAAACACCAATGGTCAGAGGCATTAAACCAGGTGGGATCCCTCATGGCTATGAGGGCCATAGAACTGGTTCCACAATCAGACGGGCAAGGTTTTACTCAAGGCTCTTTCTAGTTCCCGAAAGCAAAATTCATGGAGACCCATCCTGGATCTGTCAGTCTTAAACACTTTCCTGGAGATACCAAAGTTCAAGATGCTTACTCTGCAGCAGCTCCTGCCAATGTTGAGCAAAATGCATGGATGGAAACACTGGATTTAAAGGAGGCTTACCACATTCCCATCAGACAGGAGTGCAGAAAATACCTCTGGTTCAAGGCCGGCTCTAAACATTACCAATTCTCTGCGCTGCCCTTTGGCTTGTCTACTGCGCCCAGGGTCTTCACCAAGTGCCTGGCACCAGAGTAGCTTATTGCAGACTCAAGGGAATTCAAATTTACCCTTATCTGGACGACTGCCTTACCCTAGCAGACAGCAAGGATGTCTTACTCCAGCATCTGGAATTTGTTCATAATCTTCTCAAGTACCTGGGATTCACTGTGAACATAAAAAGTCAAATTTGACACCCACACAACAGATAATTTTCTGGGTGCTCTTCTAAACACAACAACCCAGATGGCATTCCTGACATCCAAAGCAACTACAGCTGGCTTCAACTTTCAAAACCTGGGCATCACTAACTCAGCTACTGCAAGGAAATTCCTGCAGGCTTTGGGTTACATGGCCTCCTGCATCCTTCTCATACCAAATGCAAGACTACATATGAGAAAATACAATGGTACCTAAAAGTGTATGGTCCCAGCATTGCCACAGTCTAGACACACAGATTTCCGTCCTTGCCTTGCCTACAAAAGGAATTCCATTGGTGGTCCATGGCATGTCTTCACAAAAGGAAAGCCTTCAGTCTGCCTCCAGCCAGCCAAGTGTTAACCATGGACGCCTCGGATTACGCATGGGAGCCCATTGCAGGAAAAGGTCTGCAAGGCTTTGGACAGAGGATCAGAAGCACCTACATATCAATTTAAAGAGATTTAGCTGTACAGAATGCCCCCTTGGCTTTCAGGCATCTTCGACAACCAGGACAACTACTGATACGGACAGACAACACCACAGTTATGTGGTACATAAACAAGCAAGGGGTTCACACTCCTACCCCTTTGCAGACTAGCAATGACTATATGGAACACAGCTCTAGATTGCAAAATGGATCTACAAGCTCAGTTCCTGCCAGGGAAACAAAATATTCTGGCAGACAGTCTGAGCAGAACCTGTCAGACCCACATGAGTGGATGCTGACACCCAAAATTCAAGATGATTACAGAGACTGGGGAGCCCAGACATAGATCTTTGCATCCCCCTCAATACCAGTTAGATTTTTGCACAAGGACATTTCACAAACTAGCTGGAAAGTGGATGCACTATCATTCAGTTGGAGAAACCTCTCGGGGATGCCTTTCCACTACCTCTTCTTCCATGGGTGTTATTAAAGATCAACAGGACAAGCCCAAGATGATGATTTTACTGGCCCCAAATTGGCCTCGCAATTTGGTACAACACTGATGAATCTGGAGCCACCTTGGATTTTACCTCAGATTCCAAATCTTTTGTCCCAACACCAGGGCCAGGTTGCACTCTCATGTCAAAACTCTCAGCCTGGCCCTGGTGAATTTAGGTCGATGATAATCCTTTGCTTCCCAAACAGGTATGGATGTCATCTTGAAGCCAGATGGCCTAGCACTAGAAAATCTTATGCAGGAAATGGAAAGATTTTGCACCTGGATGCATGCTCAGGATTGATCCTCATTCCTAATATTCTGATTTTACTTTACCTGGGCATGCTACATAGGGTTTATCCTTTCCATAAATACATGCCTCAGCTATTCTGCCATTAAATACAGATCTCCAATTTCCCTCCACTTCTGAAACAATATCTCAGAGGAGCAAGAATTTAAGGCCCCTAGGACACCACCCATCCTGCTTGGGACCTCAACTATGTTCTGGAAAAACTCACTTGCCTCCTTTTGAGCCTCTGCCACATCTCATATTAAGTATTTATCATGGAAGACAGCTATCCTGTTGCTTTGACTTCCAGGAGAGTCTCAGAGTTACAAGCACTCATGGCTGTGGAACCTTATATTATTTTCAAAGACAGGGTGTCTTTAAGGAAACTAAGGGTTTCTGCTTTTACTTTCACCTGCCTAAGGGTGGTCCCCTTTTCGACCTCCAAGCAGGTGGTTGCTAAGAAGCAGAGCTCCCGATTCATCCCCTCCCCAGAGCCCTCCAGTTCTCAAAGTCCACCAAACATTTTAACTAAAGGGGTTCTGTGATGCTAGGGTAGCTCTGCCCCAGGGCTAGCTGCCTTCAGTACCTGTCCATCCACCTAACGGAATCTAGGTCATGGACAGGCGGAAGGATGTTCTCAGCACTTTTTCCCTGGCCCGAACTACCGTGCCATTTTTCTGCCCTTTAAAGGGACTTGATCAAGGAAACGAGTGAAATGTTAAAAAAAAAGCTGGGGGTTTCCCAAAATAAGATGAACCGGCCCGGCTCCCCTTTATAACCCAAATCCTCCATGCCCTTTTTTTGCGCTGCTGATGGAGCAGCAGAGCAGGGACAGGTGTTTAGGCATGCCTGGATGGGGTATGCTTTTGGACCCCCTTTAAGCGCTTTAACTCCCCTTGATGGATCATCCCCCTTTGGTCCTCAAGTGAAAGAAACCTTGACTAGGTAGACTGATGGCAAGATTTCTGCCGGGAGTCCGTTTTTTTACCCCTTCCCGGCCTTACCCCAAAGGCCAGAAAGGTGGAAAGATGTGGTTTGAAACAATCTCAAGGGACGCCTGGGAGTCGTTCGCCAGAGGCAGAGGCAATAACAATGGTAGATGCCCAGGGGCAGGGGGGCCGGAAAACCCGGGGAAAGCCTTCCCCGAAACCCCTTTTAGCATCCCTTGTTGCCCCACTGCCCCCAGGCAGTCGGGGAAAATTTTCACTGACCCCGAAGCCTGGCTTCCCCGACTCAAGACAAATGGGTACAGTCCATCAAGGCTATTCTATCCTTCTTCCCCAAAACAGTCAAAAATCCCTTCCAGATGTTCCACCCCAAAAGGGGTCTAGCATTTTGGGGATTTCAAAACTGCTTGCAAAAAAGCAATTTAGCCAGTTCCCGCAGACCCAAGGATCCCGGGAAACTACTCAAGGTTCTTTTAGTTCCAAAGAAAAAGGGGACTGGAGACCAATTTTGGGTCTCAGTGTCTTTAACAGATCAGTCAAGAAAACAAGATTTGGGTGGTGCTGCAATCCATCCTTCCCCTTTTTGGGGAAAAGGGAAAATGGATGTGCTCTATAGACCTTCGGAACTATCACATAAAAAGAACAGCGCCCAGAAGATTCCTCCGCTTTAGGCTGGGAACCAGTCATTTCAGTTCAGGGCCCTGCCCTTTGGTCTCACCACTGCCCCGGGGTTTACCAAATGCATGGCAGTGGTAGCTTCTCACCTGAGCACAAGGATTCCAGGTGTTTCCATATTTTGGGCGACTGGGTCCCACAGCTACCAAGCATCTCCTTCTGATGGCCAAAATTACCTTTTTGTTGTCAAAAACGGGGTTTCAATAAATTAAAGTCTTTTTTCCTTGTTAATTACCTACATAGGCAAATCTAGATACAATAAACATGTCTGCAAGACTAACACATCAGAGAATAACAGACATTCACAAATTGGTATCACTCCTTTTCAACAACAACAGAATCAAAGCCAGGTTAGTTCTGAAGGTGTTGGGAATTATGGCAGCGCATACCTCTGCTTCCATTAGCCAGATACCACATGCGGATCCTTCAATGGATGCTCTTTATTCAATGGTCATACCAGCAACTTCCAATGTCTCACACCATTATGATCACGCAAGCGAAAAAATCATCTCATGTGGTGGATGTCTTCCTCAGCTCTTGTCAAGCCCCTTTGTTCCACCTCCTCCGGTTGCTACTCCGACAACGGATGCCTCCCTGATCGGGTGGGGGGGGGATTATCAGGGCAGGGGAGTCCAGGGCACATGGCAACCAGAGGCATGCCACTTGCACATAAATGTTCTGGAGATGAGAGCAGTGTTTTAGCGAAGCCCTTCAAGACTCTCTTCCTTGGGAACGATTAATCCAGACAGACAGTATGTCTGTAGTGTGGTACATCAACAAACAAGGGAACCAGATCATACCCCTGTGCAGAAGCACTCAGACTGTGGCAAGGGGCGATTTCTTCGCAGCGGTTGCTGATAGCAACGCACATCCCCCGGGAAATCCAATCAATGGACAAGTTGAGCAGAGCTATACTCATGCCTCACGAGTGGTCTCTGAAAGACTCTGTAGTGAGAGAAATTTTTTCAAGTGGGGTCAGCCTTGCCGATCTTTTGCTACTCCCCAAAACAGCAAGTGCAGAGAATATTTTCTATTCCCCTTTTCCAGGCCAACCCAGCAGAGACGCTCTAGTCCAAGTTTGGCCCCCGGGGCTTCTGTATGCATTTCCTCCTTTTCCCCCTGATTTCTCAAGTAAAACAGAAAGCTATCGCTCAGAAGGCCTCATTGATCCTCATTGCTCCTTACTGGCCTCGACAATGTGGTTCCCCTTTCTACATCGCTCTTGAGCGACTGGAATCTGGACCTAGTTCCAGATCTTTTGATCCATCAGTCGGGTCAGTTCATCGCTCCCTCCTCTCTGAACCTCACTGCTTGGTTCCTCCAGTTCCAACCTTAGCCAGGCTTCCTCAATTATCTCACTCTGTTAGAGATATTTTGATAGCTTCCCATAAATCTTCCACTCAAAGATTTATTTGAGTAAGTGGAAACGCTTCACATATTGGGCCAAGGAAAGGACATAGATCCTTTCACTGCTTCCATCCAACTAGTCCTTGATTTTCTAGCTGAACTCTTCCATGCAGGTTCATCTCCCTACACTTAAAGTTCAATTGGCAGCTATTTCTAATTTTATGTGGGTATTTCTGAATCTGCCCTAATGTCCCACAAGCTCTGCAAAGTTTTTGAAAGGAGTTTTTCTTCAGACCTCCTATAAGAAATCCTCCTTCCTTGGGACCTAAATTTAGTTCTTGCTTCTTTGATTCTTCCCCTTTGAACCTGCAGCTCCTGTTCTTTAAAATTTTATCATGGAAAACTCTTTTCGGTAGCTATTACATCAGCTAGAAGAGTTTCAGAGCTTCAACCCCAGCTTGCCTCCTTATCTTTTGTTTCATAAGGACAGAGTATCCTTATGAACTAACCCCCAAAAAAATCCCAGGAAAAATTAGGACTCACTCTACCAGAGTTGCTGCTACTTCAGCTGCCTTTCTCAGGGGAGTACCTACCAAAGACATTTTGGAAGCTGCAACTTGGAGTTCGGTGCATACTAATCTCCCTCTTTACAATAAGTCTAGGGCAGGCTTTTCTTCTGCAGTTTTACAGGGCCTTCTAGCTGCCCTTCTGCTCTATAACCACCACCCTTTATCTCAGCTTTGGGATTCAACCCTACAGTGATGACTGCAACAGTGAAACACGATGAACATAGTACAGTTGTGTACACTTACCATAAATGTAGATGTTCGAGTGTCTTCACTGTTGCAGTCTGCTACTCCCTCTTGGCCCCTCTTATACTTTCATTACTGTGGTTTCCTTTCACCCTTCTTCTGAGGTGTATTTGCTTCAGGTGGGGCTTGTTGTATGTTACTTTTTGTTTTACTATTGGCCTTCATTTTGGGCACCTGACATCTGGGGCAAGAAAAACTGGAGAACATGGCGTCGGCTGGCAGCTTTGTACTCCTGGCGCACTGACATCAGGGAGCATGACTGCAACAGTGAAGACACTCGAACATCTACATTTATGGTAAGTGTACACAACTGTACCTAAGGCTACTGCTGCCAAAATCCTACCCCTTCTGATAGAGATTCTAGAGCCTTAGACAGATGGGGTAAGAAGGTATACACTTGTGCTACTTTGGCCATTAGGAATTTAAATTGCCAGTTTCATATGTTAAGGTATCAGCAGCATGTTACGGGGCTACTTAAACAGAAACTGATGTTGATTCCTGACTACTGAACACAAAGTATTGCAGGATTTAATGCATTCTGCAGAACAAGTTGGTAAACATACTTTGCAATGTGGCTTTGATGCTTTAGAAGCATCTTGCAGGGCTGCTGTCACTGGGTCTGTAATTAGAAGGCATGCTTGGCGTAAGGAACAAAACTTGCCAGATCATGTAAAAGCTAAATTACTGGATGCTCCCTTAAACCAAGACCGCCTTTTTGGCAACAAAGCACAAGTCATCCTCAAAAGGATGGAGGAAAAAGCTAAATCTATGCAAACTGTTAAAGATTTTCTACAAGTGCAGCCTCCCAGATTCAGTAGGCATTGGCCTTCAAAGAACTGGTCCTTTCCAGTCCCTTCTAGGCCTTCTCAGTCCAAACCCAGGAACAGCAGACCACCTAGGCTACAGTCTCAGGCTACGCACAGACCTAAACAGTGGGGGGCTCCCAGTTCCAAAGCAGGGAGTAGTAAGCCACCCCTATGGAAAAATGGCACAGTGACTTAACCTTAACCCTTCCAAGCCCTGCTCAACTACCTGCTCCCTTAGAAGGAAAGCCCGCCCTGAATGCAAAAAAATGGGAACTCCATCACCCAGGACAAATAGTTTTTGAACGTAGTTTCCCAAGAATACAGATTCCACTTCAACACACTACCAACCCCAAATGGTTGGCCAGACCTACCCCCAAATCAGTCTGTGGAGGCCCAACAGCAGTTTCTCTGTCTCCTCAATATCAGGGTTATTCAACCTGTCCCAGCAGAACAAAGGTGACAAGGTTTTTATTCAAGACTTTTTCTGGTACCCATAAAAGACAACTCCAGGCGTCCTATCCTGGACCTCTCCATTCTCAACACCTTTCTGGTAGTTCCAAAATTCAAAATGTTAACTCTGCAACAGCTTCTTCCCATGCTAGCCAAGGATGCCTTGCTGGCAACCCAAGACTTAAAGGAAGCTTACCTGCATGTCCCAATAAGGGAATCTTGCAGAAAATACCTGCGCTTCAGGGCAGACTGCATGCACTATCAGTTCTCTGCACTTTCCTTTGGCTTCTCTACTGTGCCCAGGGTATTCACAAAGTGTCTAGCTCCAGCCATTTGCATTTTGCAGGCAGAGAAATATTCAGATTTACCCATACTTGAACGATTGTCTTATTCAGGCAGAAACCCAGGACTTGCTATTACAACACCTGGCATTTGTAAAGAAACTTCTAACATCACTGTGGTACACCGTCAACAAAAAGAAATCTCACCTAGTACCCTGCCAACAGATTGTATTCCTGGGAGCAAGCTTGAACACAACTTCCCAGATGGCATTCCTCACTCTGGAGAAACAAGTTTATCTGACAACCTACTTCAAACAATTGGCCACAAAACCCAGCTATCTGCAAGGAAAATACTGCAAGCCCTGGGGTTCCATGGCCTCTTGCATTTTACTAGTTCCATATGCAAGACTGCATATGAGGAATCTCCAGTGGTGTCTGAAAAGCCTTTGGTGTCAACATTCTCAGGACCTGGAAACAATGATTTCTGTCATTCCTTGTATGAAGACAGAGTTCCTTTGGTGGGCAGAGGCCTGCTACCACAATAGGGGACTCCCTTTCACTGTATCCCCCTACTGCCCAAACCCTAACAACAGAAGCATCAGACTATGCATGGGGGCTCACATGGCAGGGCAGTGCATTCAGGGCAGATGGAACCTGAGACAGATGCACCTGCATATCAATCAAAAAGAAATGTTAGCTGTACAGAATGCTTCAAAGACTGTATTCTTCCAGGACAACTATTGGTAAAGACAGACAACACCACAGTTATGTGGTACATAAACAAGCAAGGGTGAACCCACTCGTACCCTCTCTGCAGACTAGTCATGGCTCTGTGGAACACAGCCTTGAGCTACCAAGTACACCTGCAAGCTCAATTCCTGCCAGGCAAACTAAATTCACTGGCAGATGACATAAGCAGAAATCTCATGAACCCACATGAATGGAAACTAGAACTCAAAATATTCAACCTCTTGAGGAAGAAATGGGGGACTCCAGAGGTAGATCTGTTTGCCTTCCCTCAAAACTATCAATTGCACAAATTCTGCACAAGAGCTCCCCACAGCCAAACTTGGAAAGTGGATGCCCTGTCCTTCACCAGAGAAAGCCTCTCAGTTTATGCCTTTCCCCCTCTGCCTTGCCTCTCGAAGGTTCTACTAAAGATCAAACAGGACAAGCCAAGGACAATACTGATTGCATCAAACTGGCCATGCCAGCACTGGCATCCCCTCTTGCGCAGTATGACACTGCTACAACCATGGCACTTGCCTCAGACCCCTTCTCTGCTGTCCCAGCAGGCGGGCCAGATTATGCACCCTTAGCTTCAAACCCTGAACCTTGCAGCCTGGCTAATTCCTTCAGCTCTCCCCTGCATCCCTCAGTAAGCAGGTACTGGATGTCATTTTGGAGGCAAGGAGGCCTAGTACTAGAAAATCCTTTGCTGAAAAGTGGAAAAGATACCATTCCTGGAGCCTAGCTCAGGGGTTGGGCACAGTAGTGTGCAGCTTACCTCATATTCTACAGTACTTAACAGAAATGTTGCACAAGGGCCTATCCTTCTCGTCAATTAAAATTCATGCCTCTGCCATTTCAGCACGTTATAATACTGAGCCACCCCTCTTTTCTCACCCCTTGCTAAAGCAGTTCTTTAGAGGGGCCAAAAATGTAAGACCCCCCCCAGGAGAGCTCCCACTCCAGCCTGGAATCATAACTTTGTATTGGAAAATCTCACTCTTCCCCCCCTTTGAACCAGCTGCTACAGCAGAGTTGAAATTCCTTTCTTGGAAAACAGCCTTCCTTCTAGCCATTACATCAGCTGGAAGAGTGTCTGAATTACAGGCCCTCATGGCAGTGTAACCCTTCATTATCTTCCATGTGGACAGGGTTTCCATCAGGACTAATCCTTCCTTTATGCCCAAGGTGGTGTCTTCTGTGGCCCTAAATCAGTCCATTCATTTGCCTACTTTTTCCCTTATCCACAAAACAAAGGGAAATGAGTACTGCACTCTCTGGATGTGCACATGCCACTTAGATTCTATTTGGACAGGACTAAGCTTATCAGAAAGAATGAACAGCTGCTAGTTAGTGTTCCTACAGGAGCAGAGGGGAAGGCTATTTCAAAGCAAACCATTTCCAAATGGATAGCCCATTGCATTCATTTCTGCTACAAGCACCATGGAAAACCTACCCCACGGGGGATAAGATCACATTCCACCAGGGCTGCATCTACCTTTGCGGGTTTTCTGAGAGGGGTCCCTACAAGGGAAATCCTAGAAGCTGCTACCTGGAGCTCTGTACATACCTTCACCAAGCATTACTACTTGCCTATTTTTTCTAAATCCAGATCTGGATTTGCCACTGTAGTCTTGCAGGGATTAATACCTGGCCCTAATGCTCTTTAACTTCCTCCTCCCTTACTTAGCTTTGGGAATCAACCCAAATGTGATGACTGCAATAGTGAAACACGAAGGACATAGTACAGTTGTGTAAACTTACCATAAATGTAGATGTTCGATTGTATTCAGTGTTGCAGTCCTGGTTACCCTCCCTCCAGCCCCCTGACTTCTCTTGGCTCTACCTTTCCTTCTTGTTTGGCATATATTATATCATGTGTATTTGCTTTTTGCTGGGGGTTTACCATACCATATAATTGCTTCCTATTGTGGGGGCACCTGACATCTGGGGCAAGAAAAACTGATGTAATGGCATCTGCTGCATGTTTTATACCCCTGACATCAAGGAAGAAGTGACAGCATCCGACGTAGAAATCCAAAGACTCTGGTATTCAGGCTGGCTGAGGGCTACCTGCAGGCAGATAACCCAAATGTGATGACTGCAACAGTGAATACACTCGAACATCTACATTTATGGCAAGTGTACACAACTGTACTTTCTTCACACCTTGGATTTGTATAGACAGCTCAGATATTATTTGGATACAACTAAACTTATTCACATATCCTTTTGTTTTCTTTCATCCCAGGACTTTGGGGTTGGCTGTTTCTAAGCAAACTTTCTCCTCTTGGATTTTAAAGCCATTTCTTTGTTATTCGTTTTATGAGAAAAAATATCTTTCCTCATCAGTAAAGGTATATTATGCTAGGGTAGTTGCCTCCTCTGGTGCTTTTTTCAAGGTTCTAGATAACCAGTTCCATCCTTGAGGCTACTACTTGGTCTCCTGTTCATACTTTCATTATGCATTGCAAGTTGGATGTTATTTCCAGGGCCAGGGTAGGCTTTGCCAGCGTTATCCTGCACAGGGTGTTAGAGTGATCTTTTCTGCCTTCCTCCTCCCAAGCTTCCTCTTGTGCTCTTATAGTCTCTTTATTAAAGAATGCCTCAATGGTGATATGGAAGGACGTAGTGCAGTTGTGCAAAATCTTCTCTCCACTTTTGCATTATTTGCTCCCTCCTTCCTACCCCCTCTTTTATAGCTCTTGCCCTGTAGTTTTACCCTCTTGACCGAGGTTTCTTTCATCTTCTATTTCCTTTTCCCCTTCTGGATGCACATGTTCTCCTTGTCCCTAAGGATATTCTGTTTCTCCTGGGGATTTTTCAGATGTTCTTCATGTTTCACTTTTGCAGTCATTACATATGGGTTATCTGCCTGCAGGTAGCCCTCAGTTGGCCTGATTAACAAAGTCTTGGGTCCTGCGTCGGTTGCTGTCCCCTTCTTCCATGATGTCAGATCGTCAGGGGTATAAAACATGTAGCCGACGCCATTATATCAGCCTTTCTTGCTGTGCAGTGCCCGAAGCAGGAGCAGTTCGCAAGTGCCGTTTGGCCGACTCCTGAAATTTTCGTTTTCAAGTTTCAGAACCGAAGTCTTAAACTAAATCTAAGTACCTCGTTGGGGAAACTTTTTCTTGCTCCTTACCGATGTCTGTAAAAGTTAATAATTGCATTACTTGTGGAAAGCAAATACCTCATAAAGATTTTCATTCGTACTGTATTCCTTGCCTACGCCCTGAACACACGACGTACCTTGCTGTCAGTTTTGTGCTTTATTTAATCAGCACACTATCCGTCGTCGGTATATTTTCGCCTCTAAATATTTCAGTTCTCGGTTTAATTATCCAAAAATGTTGTCGGTTAGCCATCCGACTACCAGGATTCCGAAAAAAAACACAAAGATAAAGACAGAGGCAGACCGTTGAGGTCCAAAACTGCCAACGACGCTTCTCCTAAGCCAGTTCGTCGGTACTCAGTGAGATGCTTTCGCAGCCCCTGATACCCGCTACTTCTGATTCGCAGGCCTCTACTGAGACCCATTTGGAGTACGGTATGCTGCGAGATGCTTCAACTATGGAACCCGCAGATGTCTCTACCTTGGATGGGTCCAGAGCCGCTGTGCAGGCACCGGCTTCTGAGGGTGTATTCAGGCCTACGGACTTGCATATTAAACAGATGCCTCCTTCTTCACTTAGGCCTAAATTTCGAACCATGCCCAAAAAAATGACGCCCAGGCCACATGCTCAGGCCTCTATGCCTAAAAAACAAATGCTTGGAATGGCTGAAGATCTAATAACTCTAATCAGGGGTAGCCAACCCCCCCCCCTTTCTAAGAGGCCTAGGACTGAAGTTGTTTATGAATCTTCTGACCAGGATTCTGTTTGTTCTGATTCTTTTGATGATCTGGATTTGCCCTTATCTACTTATGAGGATTTTGATGCAGAAGACTATTCCCTCTGCTTCCCCTCCAGATGATTTTTCTTTTGGTGAAACCTTACATACTCTAAGGGAGCATTTCCACTGGGAAAGACTGGATTTTTCTGATTCAAAAAAGAGGCTCAAGGATTTCTTACTCCTGTCTCAGCATAGGCCTTTAACTAGTCCTCCTGTACTAGATATTGTTGATGCTTTTTCGGAATCTAGTTTGGCCCCTGATTCCTTGTCTCCTGCTCCCAGAAAACCTGACAGATACTACAGGATCCCCGAGTCACACAAATTCCTTTTTAAAAATCCTATTGCGGATCCAAAGACTATTTCACGTTGGCCCAAGGGCATTAAGGCTTCTACTGCTAAAAATCCTATCTGATAGACGCTCCAGGGCGCTGGATAGATGGGATAAGAAGGTTTACACTTCTGCAACCTTGGCCATTAGGGCTTTAAACTGCCAGTTCCATATGTTAAAGTATCAGCAACATGTTATTGGATTGCTTAAACAGAAAATCAGCTGGATCAACTGGCCAGCACCCCCCACCAGAGGTGACAACATATTGGACCTGGTCATCACCAAACATGGGCGACCGGTGTTCCACACAGGAGGTCAAACCCTCGCTGGTTAGATCTGACCATAAACTAATCACTCTGGATATCCATATTCCGCCACCACCCCCGGTCAAAGAAACCACTGTGAAAAACTTTTCAAAAGCAAACTTCACATTACTTAAGACCAAGGTGGGAAGTTTCAAAGCCCCCATGCTAAAGGATAACGCTGTCCAAGCTGCAAAATCCTTTACTAATGCACTCTACGGGCACCTACAAGAATGCATGGATCGTGCTATCCCAAACAAAACCAAGACTCACTCCTCCAAGAAAAGGAAACCAGTCTGGTGGACCCCTGCCATAAACAAGCTGTACAATAGAAAGAGGAAACTAGTAAAGAAAAGAGTAAAATCCCAAGAAGAGAAGACATCCCTGATCAGTATCAGCAAGAAACTAAGTTCCCTCATAAAATCATCCAAGGCTAGCTTCTAAAGAAAAATTGCCATGGACTCCAAAGATAACCACAAGGCTTTCTTTAGCTATGTCAAGAATCTAAGTGGTAATTCTCAGATCTGCTCGGAGTTAGTGCAGAATGGCACAAAATACACTGAACCGACTGATATAGCCAACATCCTGGCATACAGGTTCAGTGCAAACTTCACCCCCCTCTCACTCCCAAAAGGGCCCATAACTATACCAGAAGAATGTAGTGCCCTGAAATCACAGACAATCAGGTTAAAACAGCCCTCTCCAAAGCCAAAAACACAGCATCAGTGGGAACGGACAGTGTCCCTGGCGGCGTCCTACACAAGCTCAAAGATGAACTAACCCCTCACCTAAACACAGTGTTAAAACTCAGCCTCTCCACAGGCTACATGCCCACAGAGTGGCACACTGCAATGGTTATTCCGCTCCACAAAGGTGGAGTCACAACGGACCCCTGGAACTATCGCCCTATAAGCCTGACTAGCTTGGTCTGCAAAGCTATGGAGCGCATCATCATGGATCTCATTAACAGAGACATTGGAAACCTCCAAACACTGGGCCCTACCCAATTCGGTTTTAAGGGCAGATCATGCTTCGTAAATCTGGTGGACTTCTTTGAGACAGTTACCAAGGCTATAGACGAGGGAAAGGTGGTCCATACAGCCTACCTAGACCTCGCAAAGGCCTTCAACACCATTCCCTACTCAGGTATTATAGACAAGCTCACCAGCCTGAACATAAACCACTACGTCACGATACGGGTTGCCAACTGGCTCATGGACAGAACCCACATGGTAAGAGTTGCAGGAGTTAAGTCTGACTCTAAACCGGTCACAAGTGGCGTTCCCCAGGGCTCAGTCCTAGGACCCCTCCTGTTCGGCATATACTTTTCGGAGGTACTGGCAAGCACAGGAGGACTATGGCTGACCAAGTTCACAGACTGATGCAAACTAGGGGTTATAATTGACTCTCCGGCTGACACAGACATCCTCCAAAAGGGTCTCACTGAGACAGATACCTCGTGTCAAAACCATGGCCTCAAGCTGAATGCCAAAAAGTGCGTTGTCATCCCCTTTGGTAAAAACAAAGTACCCACAAACTACCACATAGGTGGTAGCCCCCTAAATATGGAAGACTTAATAAGGGATCTGGGGACCCAAGTAGATAGTAACCTCTCCTTTGATAATCACATTGCCAGAGTGGTTAGAAAATCCTTCTATGTGGCCCACCTAATCACAAAAGGGTTTGCATCCAGATCAAAAGAGGTCATTGGGACCCTCTACGCATCACTCATCAGACCCATCATAGAGTACAATGCCCCATTTGAGATGTACCTTACAAGACACCTGCAACAACTGGAAAGACCCCAGAAGTTCCTCACCAAGAGGATCACTGGCCTCCAGCAGATGCCCTATGCAGCTCGACTGAAGAAACTCCAGCTGTACTCGGTTGCATATTGCCTACTCAGAGGGGATCTCTGCCTGACATACAAGGCCATGTCCAACCCAGAATTGATGGACATGCTCCACCTAAAGAAAACCATATCCCCTCGAGCCATACACTCCAGGGATCTAAACCTCACCACAACAATAAATAGGACGTGCTGGAGGGATAGATTCCTGTCCCAGAGACTTCCCATGCTCTGGAACAAGATTGCAATCTACATTAGGCAGAGCTCTTCGCTAACCCTCTTCAAGATAAACCTTGACAAGTGGATGGGAAACAGAAAGTTTACTCAGGGATCACTTCAATGGCTCTGCTGGACAGAGGCACAGGGAACTAATCTAAGGGGGCGGCGAAAGCCAACACATTCCGGCTAGGCTTATAAATGCCTTCGGGCAGATAGCCTAGTACCTACCTATGAAATCATGTTGATTCTTGATTGTGTGGAAAATAAAGAATTACAATTTAATGCATTCTGCTAAACAGGTTGGAAAACATACTTTGCAATGTGGTTTTGATTCATTAGAGGCCTCCAGCAGGGCTGCTGTTATTGGGTCTGTGCTCAGAAGGCATGCTTGGCTTAAGGAGCAATCTTTACCTGATCATGTTAAAGCTAAATTGTTGGCTGCTCCCTTAAATCAGGACCTCCTGTTTGGCAACAAGGCTGAGGAATTCTTAAAAAGATGGAAGATAAAGCTAAGTTTATGCAAACTGTTAAAGATGTCTTACAAGTTCAGCCTCCTAGATTTAGTAGGCACTGGCCCTCTAAAAATTGGTCCTTTCCAGCCCCTTCCAGGTCTTACCAAGCCAAACCCAGACACAGCAGAATCCTCAAGTTTCAGTCCCAGGGGACACATAGGACTAAGCTGTGTGGGACCTCCACTTCCAAATCTGGGAGTAATAAGACTCCCCCCCCCCCCATGGTAAACTGTCTCAGTGACTTCCTTTTAAAATTTCCAAGCACTTATCAACGGGGGGAATGGTTGCTCGTCATGCAAAGAACTGGGAGCTCATTGCCCAGGACAAATGGGTTTTAAATATAGTGGCCCAGGGATACAGATTTCACTTCCACACATTGCCAACACCAAACGGGTGGCCGGACCTACCCCCAAATCCATGGGCAGAGGCCCAAAAACATTTAGGTTCATAGGTTCATAGATTAGTATTAAGCTAACTGCCCTAGCAAGCCATTTTAAGCCTAGCCAATTATCCCTTGTGAGACTCAAACCCTGCACCTTGTGTTTGTAAGGCAAACACCTTAACCATTAGGCCACCCTCCCAACCCCCTTTCTTTCTCTCTTAAGCATGGGGGCTATTCAGTTGGTACCAGAAGAGGAAAAGGGACAAGGTTTCTACTCAAGACTTTTCCTGGTACCCAGAAAAGACAATTCACAGTGTCCTATCCTGGACCTGTCAGCTCTAAACACCTTTTTGGACATTCCAAAATTCAAGATGCTGACTCTTCACCAGTTGCTTCCTATGCTAGGCAAAGATGCCTGGTTGGCAACACTAGATTTAAAAGAAGCATATCTTCACATCCCAATCAGGGAATCTTGCAGAAGATACCTTTGCTTCAAAGCAGGCTACACGCACTATATCAGTTCTTTGCACTGGCCTTTGACTTATCTACTGCGCTCAGGGTATTCACAAAGTGCCTAGCTCCAGTTATTGCATTTTGCAGGCAAAGAAATATTCAAATATACCCATACCTGGACAATTGTCTAATTCAGGCAGAAAGCCAGGACATATTTTTGAATCATCTGGCCTTTGTACAAAGGGTTCTAACTTGTCTGGAGTACACCATAAACAAAAAGAAATCTCACATGGTACCCTGACAACAAATTATATTCCTGGGAGCAAGCTTGAATATAACTTCTCAGATGGCTTTCATCACGCCAGAGAAACAAATTAATTTAACAACCTACTTCATACAAGTTGCCAGAAAAACCCTGCTATCTGCAAGACAAGTAATGCAAGCCTTGGGGTTCATGGCCTCCTGCATTCTTCTAATTCCATATGCAAGACTGCATATGAAGAAAATACATTGGTATCTAAAAAGCCTATTGTGTCAACATTCCCAGGATCTAGAAGCAATGATTCCTATCATACCTTGCCTACGCCTAGAGTTCCTTTGGTGGGCAGAGGCCTGCCACCAAAACAAGGGACTACCTTTCACACCACACCCTGCCACCCAAACCCTAACAACAGATGCATCAGACTATGCATGGGGGGGCTCACCTGGCAAGGAAGTGCATTCCGGCAAATGGAACCCAAGTCAAATGCACCTGCGTATCATTCATAAAGAAATGTTAGCTGTACAGAATGCTCTGACAGCCTTCAAGGACCACATTCTTCCAGGACAACTAATGGTAAAGACGGACAACATCACTGATGTTCATAGTGTTTCACTGTTGCAGTCATTACACTTGGGTTATCCTGCTGGCAGGCGACCCGCAGTCGGCCTGAGTTCCAAAGTCTTGGTCTGGCGTCGGTTGATATCGCTTCTTCCCTGACGTCAGTGCGCCAGGGGTATATAAGATGCAACTGACGCCATTTTCCCCAGTCTTTCTTGCCACGCGGTGCCCAAAGCAAAAGCAGTTCGCAAGTGCCGTTTGGCTGACTACTGAGATTTCGAAATCGAATTTCAGAACTGAAGTCTTCAGTAAAGCTAAGTACCCCATTGGGGAAACTTTTTCTTGCTCCAGACCGATGTCAGTAAAAGTTAACAATTATATTTCTTGTGGGAAGGAAATACCTCATAAGGATTTTCACTCTTACTGTATTCCTTGCCTAGGCCCTGACCACGACGTCACCAGTTGTCGGTTTTGTGCTAGATTCAACAAACGCACTATTAAGCGTCGTTTTGATTTTGCATTGCATTACTTTGGCCGTAGGTTTAATTACATAATGCCGTCGGAACAACCGACGACCGGAATTCATAAAAAGTGCAATGACATGGAAAAGGACAGGCATCCGAGACCCAAAACCGATGAAGCCTCTTCCAGGCCAGTCGCCGGTTGGCCGGTGCTCAGTGAGGCGCTTTCGCAGCCCCTGACTTCCGCTGCCTCAGAGCCACAGACCGCCTCAGACTCCCATGTGGAGACATCTAGGCCTCTGGAAACTCAAGGTATTGGGCCTATGGGTACTATTCCCTCAGATGGGTCCGGAGCCACTGAGCAGGCATCGGCTTCTGAGGGTGTTTTCAGACCTACACAGCTTACTATCAAGTCAACTACAGCAGCTAAAGCAAAGTCTAAAACATCTTTACAAACAAAGAAACAAGTATAGCTTTCTCCTGGACAGTCATCCATGCCTAAGAAACAGATGCTCAAAATGGCTGAAGACTTAATTACTTTGATCAGGGGTTCCCATCCCCCTCCTGATATAAGGCCTAGGCAGGGTACAGACTATGAATCCTCTGACTAGGTTTCTATTTCCTCTGATTCCTCTTCAGACCAGGGATACTCTCTTCCTCCCTATGAGGATTCTGATCCTGAAGAGTCTATTCCTTCAGCCTCTCCTCCTGAGGATTACTCTTTTGGGGAAACCTTGCACACCATGAGGGAGCATTTCCATTGGGAAAGCCAGGATTATTCAGAATCAAAGAAAAGACTCAGAGATTTTCTTTTATTACCTCAGCACAGGCCTCTTGCTTTTCCCCCTGTGTTAGATATTGTTGATGATGTCTTTTTTGAATCTAGTTTGTCTCCTGATTCTCTACCCCCTGCACCAGTCAAGCCAGACAGGTACTATAGGGTCCCAGACTCTCATAAATTTCTTTATAAAAACCCTGCTGCAGATCCAGAAACTATTTCTCAGGGTCCCAAAGGGGTGAAGGCTTCCACTGCAAAAAAAACCCAGTCCCCCCTGACAGGCATTCCAGAGCACTGGATAGATGGGGGAAAAAGTTTACACTTCTGCAACTTTAGCAGTAAGGGGTTTAAACTGCCAGTTTCATATGCTGAAATACCAACAATATTTTATATCTTTGTTAAAACAGAAAATGTTTGCAAGTTCAGAATGTCCTGACAATAAGGAAATGCAGGATTTATTGCATGCAGCTGAACAAGTGGGAAAACGTACTCTGCAATGTGGTTTTGATTCATTAGAGGCTTCTTGTAGAGCCACAGTTACAGGATCTGTCATTCGAAGGCATGCCTGGCTTAAAGAACAAAGTTTACCTGATCATGTTAAAGCTAAATTACTGGATGCTCCTTTACAGTATGATACCAGACAAGTCACAGGACAAGGATTTTACTCAAGACTTTTCTGGTTCCCAGTTCCCGGGTGCAAGCTTGAATACAACTACCCAGATGGCTTATCTCACGCCAGACAAGCAAAGGCAACTGACAGATTACTTTCAAATGATGGCAACAAAAACCCAGCTTCCTGCAAGAAAAATTCTGCAGGCTTTGGGTTCATGGCATCCTGCATCCTACTAATTCCATATGCAAAACTGCATATGAGGAAGTTACAATGGTATCTAAATAATGTTTGGACTCAACATTGCCACAGCCTGGAAGCAACAATAACTATTATTCCCTGCCTGCAACAGGAGTTTCGATGGTGGGCACTGGCATGTCACCACAACAAGGGACAGCCTTTCACTTTACCCACAGCCAGGCAAACACTGACAACAGATGCATCGGATTATGCCTGGGGGGCGCACATGGCAGGAAAATGTATTCAGGGCAAGTGGTCTGAGAACAAATGCATCTTCACATCAATCAAAAAGAGATGCTAGCTGTACAGAATGCCCTGACAGCCTTCAAGGACTTACTGCATCCAGGACAACTGCTACTAAAGATGGACAACACCACAGTAATGTGGTACATAAACAAGCAAGGGGGCACGGACTCATACCCCCTTTGCAGACAAGCTATGACTTTGTGGAACACAGCACTGACCTGTCAAGTTCATCTGCAAGCACAATTCCTGCCAGGAAAGAAAAATACTCTGGCAGATGATCTAAGCAGAAACCTCATGGATCCTCATGAGTGGAAACTAAATCCACAGGTGTTCATCATGATAAAGAAATGAGGATGCCCGGACATAGATCTTTTTGCCTCCCCTCTCAACTGCCAAATTCAAAAATTCTGCACAAGGATTTATCACACACAAGCATGGGAAGTGGATGCTCTCTCATTCAGCTGGAGAAACCTAAAAGTTTATGCCTTCCCACCACTGCCTCGCCTCTCCTCTCCAAGGTGCTCTTAAAAGTCAGACAAGAGAGGCCAAAAATGATATTGATTGCCCTAGACTGGCCACGCCAGCACTGGTACCCAATCTTAAAGAACTTGGCTCAAGGCCCAGCCTGGACTTTGCCTCAAATCCCTCAACTTCTGACTCAACAAAACAATCAGATCCTGCACAGCCAACTCAGAACCTTAAATCTGGCTGCATGGCAGGTACCATAGACAGTCAGACCACACCTCTCTCTAAAGCTGTTATGGATGTCATTCTGGAGGCCAGGAGGCCCAGCACCAGGAAATCTTATGCAGACAAATGGAAGAGATTCTGCCACTGGAACCAGGCACATGGCTTTGACCAACTTGTACCAAATATCCCTCAGATTTTACAATACCTAACTGAGATGTTGGACAAAGGCCTTTCCTTTTCATCTATTAAGATCCATGCCTCCGCCATTGCAGCTCATTATACCACGGAACCTCCTATTTTCTCTCATCCATTACTAAGACAGTACCTCAGAGGGGCTAAAAACATAAGACCCCCCCCCCCCCCCCCCCGTAGAGCACAGACACCTACTTGGGACCTCAACTTTGTCTTGGAGAAACTCACTTTGCCTCCCTTTGAGCCAGCCAATCCAGCTGATATAAAATTCTTATCATGGAAAACTGCTCTGCTCCTAGCAATAACTTCTGCACAAAGAGTCTCAGAGCTACAGGCTTTAATGGCAGTGGAACCTTTTATCGTTTTTCATCAAGACAGGGTTTCTCTAGGGACGAACCCAACATTTATGCCAAAGGTGGTATCCAGTGTGGCTCTTAACCAAACCATTCATCTGCCAACATTCTATCCAAATCCCCAGAGTAAAGGGGAGAGACTTCTACACACTTTGGACATACACAGGCAGTTACGCTTCTACTTGGATAAAACAAAAGCATTCAGAAAAACTGAGCAACTGTTTGTAGCTTATGCTGCAGGATCACAAGGAAAGGCCATCTCAAAGCAGACTATTTTTAAGTGGATAGGACACTATATTCGCTTCTGCTACGCTCAACATGGAAAGCCAGTGCCTAACAACATTAGACCACACTCTACCAGGGCAGCTGCCACGTCAGCAGCCTTCCTCAGAGGAGTACCAACCAAGGACATTTTGGAAGCTGCAACTTGGAGTTCAGTGCACACTTTTACCAAGCATTACCACTTACCTGTTTACTCTAAATCAAGAGCAGGCTTTGTCACTGCAGTTCTGCAGGGCCTCATAGCTACTCCTAATGCTATTTAGACCCAGCCACCCTACCTCAGCTTTGGGATTCTACCCAAGTGTAATGACTGCAACAGTGAATACACTCGAACATTTACATTTATGGCAGGTACACAACTGTACTTTATGTGGTACATAAACAAGCAGGGGAATACACATTCTTGCCCCCTCTGCAGACTAGCCATAGCCTTGTGGAAAACAGCCTTGAGCTACCAAGTACACCTACAAGCTCAATTCCTGCCAGGAAAATTAAATACACTGGCAGACGGACTAAGCAGAAACCTCATGGACCCACACGAGTGGAAACTGGAACCAAGGATTTTCAACATGTTGACAAGCAAATGGGGGAGCCCACATATAGACCTGTTTGCCTCTCCCCAGAACTACCAGTTGGACACATTTTGCACAAGGACTCCCCACTTGAAAGTGTGTCCACAAGCCTGGAAAGTGGATGCTCTGTCCTTCAGCTGGAAAAACCTATCAGTCTATGTCTTCCCCCCTCTGCTCTCCAAAGTACTACTAAAAATCAAACAGGACAAACCAAGGATGATTTTGATTGCTCCAGACTGGCCGCGCCAACACTGGTACCCCCTCTTGCGCAGTGTGTTAGGGTTATCCCCATGGCACCTGCCTCAGACTTCTTCCCTATTGTCCCAGCAGGAGAACCAGATTCTGCACCCTCAGCTTCTAACACTGAACCTTGCAGCCTGGCTAATTACCTAATTTCTCCTTTACCATCCCTCAGTAAACCTGTGATGGATATCATTTTAGAGGCAATGAGGCCTAGTACTAGAAAATCTTTTGCTGAAAAATGGAAAGGATTCTGTACCTGGAACCAATCTCAAGGGATGAGCAGAACAGCGCCCAATTTACCTCAGATTTTACAATACTTAACTGAGATGCTTCACAAGGGCTTGTCTTTTTCCTCAATTAAAATCCATGCCTCAGACATTTCAGCTCATTATAACACAGAACCTTCCCTCTTCTCTCATCCACTGCTCAAGCAGTTCCTCAGAGGGGCCAAAAATTTGAGACAACCCAGAACAGCTCCAACCCCAGCCTGGGACTTTAACTTTGTTTTGGAGAAACTCACTCTACCTCCTTTCGAGCCAGCTGCTACTGCGGACTTAAAAATTTCTTTCTTGGAAAACATCTTTCCTTTTAGCAATCACTTCAGCTAGAAGAGTATCTGAATTACAGACCCTTATGGCAGTGGAGCCTGTCATCATCTTTCATGCGGACAGGGTGTCCCTCAAGCAATCCGTCCTTCATGCTTAATGTCGTATCCAGTGTGGCTCTTAAATCAGTCCATTCATTTGCCAACCTTCTTTCCCAATCCACAGAACAAAGGGGAACGGATACTGCATTCCTTAGATGTGCACAGACAACTTAGATTCTACTTGGACAGGACTAAACCTCAAAGGAAATCTGAACAACTGCTGGTGGCATTTGCTGCAGGGGCAGAGGGGAAGGCTATTTCAAAGCAAACCATTTCTAAATGGGATAGGCCATTGCATTCATTTCTGCTATAAGCACCATGGAAAACCTATCCCCCAGGGGAATCAGACCTTAATCCACCAGGACTGCATCTACCTCTACAGCCTTTCTCAGAGGCATCCCTACCAGGGACATCCTAGAAGCTGCTACCTGGAGTTCTGTACATACTTTCACCAAGCATTATCATTTGCCAATTTTCTCTAAATCCAGAGCTGTCTTTGCCACTGCAGTCTTGCAGGGCCATATAGCTGGTCTTAATGCTATTTAAATTCTTCTTCCCAACCATAGCTTTGGGAATCTACCTAAATGTAATGACTGCAACACTGAAACATAAAGAACATAGTACAGTTGTGTACACTTACCACAAATGTAGATGTTCGAGTGTATTCACTGTTGCAGTCCTGGTTACCTTCCCTCCAGCCCCCTAACATCTTTTCGCTATACCTCTACTTTCCTTTACTATGCTTAAAAGCTTTTTTGGTGTATTTGCTTTTTTGTTGGAGGTATGTCATTGTACTTTTATATTTAATTGCTTCCCATTATGGGGGCACCTGATTTCTGGGGCAAGAAAAATTGATGTAGTGGCGTTGGCTGCATGTTTTATACCCCTGACATCATGGAACAAGGGACAGCAACCGACGCAGGACCCAAGACTTTGTTAATCAGGCTGACTTGGGCTACCTGCAAGCAGATAACCCAAATGTAATGACTGCAACAGTCAAATACACTTGAACATCTACATTTATGGTAAGTGTACACAACTGTACTTTGTGTTTGGATCCATATGTCACCTTTATGCAGTAAGTTGTGCAAGGGCAGCTTGTGTGATGTATAATGCCTATAAGGTATACTGGATGGTCACTGGGCAGTCCTTGGCAGGAGATCCCTTTGGTAAAGAATAATGCAAAAGTGATATGGAAGGACATCTGTAGTTATCTGTCAGAGGAGATTAGAAAAGACTGGGGAGGAGAGACTTTAATCTTGATATCCATATCCATTGACCAATGCTTCCAATTTCTCAATTTTTGTATTATCGTTTGTTTAGTCTCTTCCCACATATCCTTAGTTGCTGTAGCAGACTTCGTTTTATCCATACTCCTAAGTAGTTAATTTTATAATGACCCCATATATATGGGGTATTGCTGAAACAATTCATGTTGTAGGTACGTATTTTGCAGCAATAGCCTTTGAGCTAGTGTTGTCAGTTTTAATTCATTCTCCAGTTAATGGGTTCAGATCCAATCCTCAAATTTGATTTGGCCGTTACACTAGCTTGTGACCAACAAAAAACTTGTGAGCTCCTTCCCTACCCGTAATGCACCAACCCCTAACATCTCTCAGATCGCATTTCCTGCCTTTAGCTCTCAAGTTGTTAAGTGGGAGATGGTCCGTTTTACTTACTAGCTTCTAAAAAAATCTTTAATTAACCTTTAGATTTAAATTTATTTGATTGTCACTGTATCTCAACTTTCATTGCACCTTTGAGTATACTTTTTTTCCTACCATCATTGGTAGGCCTTGCATGTGGTGCATCTCTTTAATGCTATAGTTGGTATATTCTTTCTCTTTGTGCAAATATTTCTATCCCCTCAAATTACCATTGTTGGTATTTAGCTTTTCTCACCTTACTAGTTAAAAAAGTTTAATTATTTGTTGTTGTTGTATTTCTTCTTTCTCAGCATGTCGGAAAAAGGACCAGCGGGATGTGAAAAGTGTGGGCAGAAATTGCCCTTTTCTGATTCCCATAAGCTTGCTTGGTCCTGGAACACTTGCAACAGGAATACAGCATCTATTGCAGGTTTAATCTCTGAGCTCTGCCTGACAGAAGAAATTGATTTTGAAAGGCTTGCTACCAACTTAATTTTCCAAGGCCATTAATGGGGCTCAGTCCCCCAAACACAAGACTAGAGACCCTGCAAAAAGATCTAAACCTTCTGATTCTTCAGCCTCTTTCTCCTCAGAACCAAAAACAAAACAAGAAAGATTGGATCCAAAATTACAGTCTCACCTAAATCACCTTAACTGTTCTGCAGTCCACATGAAATTAATAATCTATCCTGTGATGGAATATTGGATGTTCAAAACTATGCCCAGAAAATATGAATTGGCATGCTCTGCAGTTCCTACATGGAAAAGTGCCTAAATGCAATGAACTGGTTATATCAGCACAAACAGCAATATTTTTGTAACAAAGTTGTCTCTTCAAAGGCAAATTATTATGAAAACTAAACTTGGGTACCTTGTCAACTTTACCTGCAAGGTCAGGGTAACTATGTAAAATACCCCAGTTCTTCTTCAAAATATCACATTGATATCACTTGAATATGTGAGAACACATCTAACAATCCTCCTATTAAATTCAGGTAAGGGAGTCATTTCAGGAATAAGAGTTTGAAAAGTATGATCTGGCTATATTCTCTCTTTCTTACTTAGCTCTCAATATACAAGAGTTTATTTCTCTCTCATTATAACCTTGTAGAAAATCCTTAAGTTGTGTCAAAGCCTTTCCCAAGGAAGTCTCTGGATTATATGATAAATGAACCAATTATCCCTAAGAATCGTAGTCTGTTCCCAGTACGCCAAAACCAAGTTGATGTAGCTGTTGGCACGTGCTGTGCCCATGGCCACACTAACTTTCTGCAAATAATATTCCTGTCCAAAGTCAAAAACATTTTCCAGTACCAATTCTAGAAGTGCACAAGTCATCTCGATCTTAGAGGCTTGTATTCACCAAAGGATTGTCGCTAGTGGAGTGCGAGTACCGAAAATGTCTACTTATGGCTAGATTTACCCTGATTTGCTCAAAACGTGGCAGACTTTTATCATCTAATTAGGCTTGGACTGTATGCGTTTATTAGTAGACTTTTTTTCTTCCATTGGAAACTGAGTTTTTGATAGAGGTTAATAGTCTACAAGGAGAAATCTGTAGTAAGTTTCCAGGTGATGTTGTTAAGACCAGAGTTGATGATTTGTTTGAACAGATTGTAAACTATGACAAGAGGCTACAGGCAACTAAATATAGGAAACTACAGAGAGACATGACTGATTTTAAGGCAGATCAAGTGTTTTCTTGGGCTGAGGAATGATACAGGACCACATCCTTCTAGAGACACAGGTCCCTCTTCGCTTGGTCATGGGAATCGGCAAGGCAATGATTTGAATGATGATTCTAGGTCTGCTGAGCAGCCAGCTTCCGGTCCTATAGCTAATACTAATGGAACTTACTCTGCACCGATTATTTCTTCTATTGCTGTAGATGCATATCAGGATACAAACATGGCTGGTGGGTTAAATGTAGCATCTAAATCAACCCCCCCCCTTTTTCTTTACCGGAACCACTTCCAATAACTACAGCACAGAGACAAGGGTGGTCATGCAGTCGGACAAAGAAAGGCTGTGTGTACCACAAGCAACAGTCCATGGAGAGGTTCACCCATATGGGTGCATGGAGCAAGAACTAAATAACCTAGTGGTGCGCATTTCCTCTATGCATCTTACTTCTACACAACTTAAGGTGTTGAACAAAGGTTTGTCCTTTATCCCTGCTCAGAGGTCTAATTTGTCACAAGTCTTAACTGATTTAAGATTATTGTCATGTAATTTGACTTCATCAGGAATGTTTCAGGGGGTGCTGGAAACCCCATATGGCTTTTACGAAACCAAGCACATTTTTACCTTATAAGCATCTGGTGATTGACACCTGTGTTAGTGTATGTGATGAACAGATTAGATTGGCTCTGCCTGATAGGCATGCAGTAGGTTTTTATAACTTGAGTGCAGAAGAATACACAACTTTGAATGATTTGAAACATCTTGGCTCTATAGAGATTCATCCTGCCGATAAGGGTAGGATTGATAGTGGTTATGGACACTAATCTGTATTTGGATTCCGTGTTTCAACTTTTAAGTGATGAGGATACATATCAACCTATCTCTAAGCAGCAGTTAACAGCTATTATTAATAGGATTTCTGTGTTATTGTTTGATCTTTTGTTGACAGGTTCTATCAATGAAGCTTTGTTTAAATATTTTTTTGGTTGAGCACCCCACAGTTCCTATTTTATATGGACTCCCTAAGACCCATAAATGTTTACATCATCCTCCTATGCAACCCATTTTGTCCATTAGAGGATGGCCACAGAGCCCTTGTCAATCTATTTAGAAAAGGCGTTGAGACCTATACTTGATAATGTCAATTCTGTATTGAAGGACACCAAAGATTTTCTGATGGATTTACACCTCAAGGTTGGTTGTTTAACCAGAACTGTTGACCTTGTGCTAGTCAAGATGGGCATCACTTCTTTGTTCATGGAGATCCCCAGCAACTTGGGCATAGAGTATGTGAGGTCCTTTCAGACTGAGCATGCTACCACATGCCTACTAGTAAGATCAAGATGATTTGTGCACTTCTAGAACTGGTATTGGAAAGTGATGTTCTGTAGTCCTATCTCGCCTTCATTATTACACATGGGTTCAGAGCCGAGCCTCGGCTCTGACTCGGCCTATTACAAAGCTCAAAGTCTTCTAGTTGGCCCGTGGCTAGGTAGGTATCCCGTAGTGCACCAGTACAATCCCCAGCTCTCGTTTGCTGCGTCTACGAGTTCAGATGTGCTTCTTGCTTGGCCGTGACTTAAGTTTAAGACTTTTTTTCTATTTTTGCAGTATTACCATTTAACTTTGCAATTTATATGGCTCTTGTTAGTGTTTAGTAGTATTACAAGTAGTTTCAGACTTGAAGTGTTTTTCTTGACTTTAGATTACTAATTGTTGAGAGCTGGTTGGCCGTTGGCCTTGTTGTTCTCGTTGGTATCCTGTGTGCCAGCCTTTTCTGTTTATCGTGTGCATTTGCCCTTATTTTGAGATTTTCAGTGTTTCCTATAGAGAGTTTGCAATTTAAATAGTTATTACTTAGTTAGTGTTTCCGGTTATTGTGCGTGTTTGCACTCAATTTACCTTTTTCGTGTGCAGTGTTTCTTAGTATTTCAGAGTAGGTATTTAGACTATTACCTGCCTAGCTATTTACTTGGATATTTAGTGATTCAGTTAGCGTAAAGGGTCTTTTGATATTTCCGACCCTTTTGTTCTACGATTTAGTGTTTGAGCGTAGATTTCTCTGAGACAGTTTGGACATTTACATCTTCTGAATTTGTGTGTGTGCAGTCTAGTTAACAGATGTTCATTGTGTTACACTGCTGCAGTCATTATACTTGGGTTATCTTGGAACTCAGGCGGTTCCCCAGTCGGCCTGAGTTCCAAAGTCTGGCATCGGTTGCTGTCGCCTCCTCCCTGACGTCAGTGTGACAGGGGTGTATAAGATGCAGCTGACGCCATTTTCTTCAATCTTTCTTGCCGCGCGGTGCCCGAAGCAAAAGCAGTTCGCAAGTGCCGGTCGGCCGACTCCTGAGATTTTCATTCCGAATCCAGAACCGAAGTCTTCTACAAAGTTAAGTACCCCGTTGGGGAAACTTTTTCTTGCCTCAGACCGATGTCCGTAAAAGTTAATAACTGTATTTCTTGTGGGAAGCAAATACCTCATAAGGATTTCCACTCCTATTATATCCCATGCCTAGGCCCAGACCACGACGTCACTGGTTGTCGGTTTTGTGCTAGGTTTAACAAGCGCACTATTAAACGTCTGTTTGATTTTGCCCGACATTATTTTGGCAGAAAATTCAATTACACCATGCCGTTGGAACATCCGATGACCGGAATACATAAAAAGTGCAAAGACAAGGACAGGCATCCGCGGCCCAAAACTGATGAGGCCTCTTCTAGGCCGGTTGCCAGTTCTCTAGTTTTCAGCGAGGCACCTACGCAGCCCCTGACAACCGCTTCCACAGAACCACAGACCGCCTCCGACTCCCACGTGGAGCTGGCTGGACCTTCGGACACTCTAGGTTTTCAGCCTACCGAAACTAACCCTTCAGAGGGATCCGAAGTAGCTGAGCAATCCACAGCTTCAGAGGGTGTTTTCAGACCTACCCAGTTAACCATTAAACCCTCTGCTAAGTCTAAGCCCCCCTTAAAAACAAAGGAACCGGTACAGCATTCTCCAGGACAGGCTTCCATGCCTAAGAAACAGATGCTCAAAATGGCCGAAGACCTAATCACCCTGATCAGGGGGTCCCATCCCCCTCCTGATAAAAGGCCCAGACAGGATGCAGATTATGAATCCTTCTGACCAGGTGTCCATTTCTTCAGATTCATCCTCAGACCTAGGATATTCTTTACCCCCCTTATGAGGATTCCGATGCTGAGGAATCAATTCCATCAGCCTCTCCGCCTGAGGACTACTCCTTTGGGGAGACCTTGCATACCATGAGGGAGCATTTCCATTGGGAAGGCCAGGATTACTCAGAATCCAAGAAAAGGCTCAGAGACTTCCTTTTATTACCTCAACACAGACCCCTTGCTATTTCGCCAGTGTTAGATATTGTGGATGTGTACACTGAATCCATCTTAAACCCTGACTCCTTACCTCCAGCCCCAGTTAAACCTGATAGATATTACAGAGTCCCTAACTCTCACAAATTTCTGTAAAAATCCCTGTTGCTGACCCAGAAACTATTTCTCAGAGACCCAAAGCTATTAAGGCCTCATCATCAAAAAACCCAGTTCCCTCTGACAGAGATTCCAGAGCATTAGACAGATGGGGAAAGAAAGTATATATGTCAGCAACTTTAGCAATGAGAGCCTTAAATTGCCAGTTTCACATGCTAAAATATCAGCAATTTTTGATGTCTCATTTGAAACAAAAGATGCTTCCAGATTCAAATCCTCCTAATTTTAAAGAAATGCAGGATTTATTGCATGCAGCTGAACAAGTGGGAAAACATACTTTGCAATGTGGGTTCGATTCCTTAGAGGCCTCCTGTAGTTACAGGCTCTGTCATTAGAAGACATGCTTGGTTAAAAGAACATACGTTACCAGATCATGTTAAGGCAAAATTATTAGATGCACCTTTACAGCGGGATATGTTGTTTGGAGTTAAGGCAGAGGAGGTATTAAAGAAAATGGAGGATAAGGCAAAATCTATGCAAACGGTGAAGAATTTCTTACAGGTTCAGCCTCCTCGTTTTAGCAGAAATTGGCCAACAAAGAATTGGTCCTTTCCAGTCACAGACAGACCTCAAAGGGGCAGATACAGATGTCCAAGAGGTAGAGGTCAAGCACAAGGTCCTTACAGGCCTCGACAATGGAATACACCAGGCCAGAAAGAAGGGGAAGACAGGCCCCAACCATATAAAAAGCAGCCTCAATGACTTCCCACTACAGCTGCCAAACAGCTCTCTCTTGGCAGCCCCCTTAGGAGGAAAACTGGCACTTTTCTATCACAATTGGCATTGCATCACGAAAGACAAATGGGTTCTCAACATTGTATCTCAAGGTTACAGGTTCCACTTCCACACTCTTCCAAGGTTAAAAGGAATGCCAAATCTGCCACCAAATCAATGGGCTGAGGCTCAAAAACAAATTACAGCACTCATGGACATGAGAGATATTCAAAAGGTACCACCACAGGAACAAGGACAAGGATTTTACTCAAGACTCTTTCTGGTTCCCAGAAAGGACAAAGCCTGGAGACCCACTCTGGACCTTTCTTCTCTAAACACTTACCTGGATGTTCCAGAATTCAAAATGTTGACACTACAGCAGCTTCTTCCCATGCTGGGCAAGAAAGCTTGGCTCGTGACTTTGGACCTCAAGGAGGCATACCTGCATGTCCCTATCAGACAAAACTGCAGAAGATACCTCAGATTCATAGCTGGTTCAATGCACTATCAATTCTCTGCACTGCCCTTTGGCTTATCTACTGCGCCCGGGGTCTTCACAAAGTGCCTGGCACCAGTAATTGCATTTTGCAGACAAAAAGGAATTCAAATGTATCCGTATCTGGACGACTGCCTGATTCAAGCAGAGAGCAAGGACATTCTTCTAAAGCATCTGGCATTCGTAAAAAAGTTAAGTTGCCTGGGGTACACAGTAAATGAAAAGAAATCAAAACTAGTGCCCTCACAAGAGATAATATTCCTGTGTGCCAGCTTGAATACAATGGCCCAGATGGCTTATCTCACGCCAGACAAACAAGGACAACTGACTCAATACTTTCAATTGATGGCAACAAAGACCCAACTCCCTGCAAGAAAAATTCTGCAGGCCTTGGGCTACATGGCATCTTGCCTACTACTAATTCCATATGCCAGACTGCATATGAGGAAACTACAATGGTACCTAAAGAGTGTATGGTCTCAACAGTGTCAAAGTTTGGAAACCGTTATACCACTAATTCCTTGCCTTTAACAGGAGTTTCGATGGTGGGCTCAAGCTTGTCACCTCAACAAAGGACAGCCTTTTACTCAACCCACAGCCAGGCAAACACTGACAACAGATGCATCGGATTATGCCTGGGGAGCACACATGGCAGGAAAATGTATTCAGGGCGAGTGGCCCGCAGAGCAAAGGCATCTTCACATCCATCAAAAAGAGATGCTAGCTGTACAAAATGCATTTATAGCTTTCAAGGACCTGCTGCATCCAGGACAACTATTACTAAAGACAGACAACAACACAGTTATGTGGTACATAAACAAGCAAGGGGGCACACACTCCTACCCCCTCTGCAGACAAGCCATGACCTTGTGGAACACAGCTCTAGACTTCCAAATTTCATCTGCAAGCACAATTCCTGACAGGAGAGAAAAACACACTGGCAGACGACCTAAGCAGAAACATCATGGATCCCCACGAATGGGAATTGAATCCACAAATATTCAGAATGATAACACAAAAATGGTGGAGCCTGGACATAGATTTGTTTGCATCCCCAATGAACTGCCAGCTACAGAAATTCTACACTAGGAGTTACCATCCGCAAGCATGGAAAGTGGATGCCCTCTCATTCAGCTGGAAAAATCTGCAAGTATACGCTTTCCCACCTTTACCTCTCCTTCCAAAGGTACTTGTAAAAGCCAGGCAAGAAGAGCCAACGATGATCCTAATTGCACCAGACTGGCCACGCCAGCACTGGTACCCAATCTTAAAGAACTTAGCACAAGAACCACCCTGGATTTTGCCTCAAATCCCACATTTGCTGACACAGCACAACAATCAGATACTTCACAGCCAGCTAAAGACCTTAAACCTAGCTGCATGGAAAATTCCTTAGTCAAGCAAGCAATGTCTCTCTCCAAAGCTGTTATGGATGTCATTCTGGAGGCCAGAAGGCCTAGCACCAGGAAAGCCTACTCGGATAAATGGAAGAGATTCTGTGCCTGGAACCAGGAGCACAGCCTTGACCCTCTTGTCCCAAACATTCCTCAGATACTTCAATATTTAACTGAGATGCTGGACAAGGGCCTGTCCTTCTCATCCATCAAGATCCACGCCTCTGCCATTTCTACTCATTACAACACGGATCCACCAATTTTCTCGAATCCTTTGCTCAAACAGTACCTCAGAGGGGCTAAAAACATAAGACCACCCCGTAGGGCACCTACTCCAACTTGGGACCTCAACTTTGTTTTGGAAAAATTAACTTTACCTCCATTTGAGCCAGCTAACACAGCAGAATTAAAATATTTCTCTTGGAAAACTGCTGCTACTGGCAATTACATCAGCATGAAGAGTTTCAGAATTACAGGCACTAATGGCAGTGGAACCTTTCCTCATTTTCCGCCAGGACAGGGTGTCTTTAAGAACTAACCCTACGTTTATGCCAAAGGTGTTTTCAAGTGTCTCTCTAAACCAAACTATTCACTTGCCAACTTTTTATCCAAAACCACAGAACAAAGGGGAGAGACTACTACATTATTTGGACATTCACTGACAGTTACGCTTCTACTTGGACAAAACCAAAGCTTTCAGAAAATCTGAGCAATTATTGGTAGCATATGCTGCAGGAGCACAGGGAAAAGCCATTTCAAAACGGACTATTTCAAAATGGATAGGACATTGTATACGTTTCTGCTATACTCACCATGGGAAACCTATACCTAGCAGCATTAGTTCTCACTCCACCAGGGCAACAGCCACTTCAACTGCCTACCTCAGAGGAGTACCTACCAAGGATATTTTGGAAGCAGCAACATGGAGTTCTGTGCATACCTTCACCAAGCATTACCACTTGCCTTTATACTCCTAATCCAGAGCTGGCTTCGCCACTACTGTGCTGCAGGGCCTTATAGCCACCCCTAATGCCTTATAGAACCAGCCACCCTACCTCAGCTTTGGGATTCCACCCAAGTGTAATGACTGCAGCAGTGTAACACGATGAACATAGTACAGTTTTGTACCTACCATAAATGTAGATGTTCGAGTGTAAATACTGCTGCAGTCCAGGTTACCCTCCCTCCTTCCCCTCTTACTTTCTGGTACGTACCTAGGTTTTCTACCCTTTACTACCTGTGGGGAGTATTTGCTGGTAACTTAAAAATTGTTGTTTGCTTTTCTTTTGTATACTTTACTAGCAATTTGAATTGCCTACCTATTTGGGGGCACCTGACATCTGGGGCAAGAAAAACTGAAGAAAATGGCGTCGGCTGCATCTTATATACCCCTGTCGCACTGACGTCAGGGAGGAGGCGACAGCAACCGACGCCAGACCAAGACTTTGGAACTCAGGCCGACTGGGGAACCACCTGATGGCAGGATAACCCAAGTGTAATGACTGCAGCAGTGTTTACACTCGAACATCTACATTTATGGTAGGTACAAAACTGTACTTTTCTGACCTCCTAGTCTTTCTTTCCACGTAGGTCTGTTTAAGTTAGACGACCTAGTTCTTTGTTCTTTCTCTTCCCAGGGCTAGGCCCGTTTGAGTTACAGGACCTAGTCTTCATGGCATGTGTGTGTTAGTGTGGTAAGGGCTAGGCCCATTTAAGTTAGAGGACCTAGTCCTCGTGTTTTTCTGCTTCTCTGGTTATCATGTCTAAAGAGACAAAAGATCATAAACCCTCGGGTTTTAAAAAATGTGTAAAGTGCTCCAAGAAAATGTCAATTACGGATGGCCATAGTAATTGTTTATTGCCTCGGAGCCATCCATTTGCAGGAAACCTGTTTGTTTTTGCCATTCCTTCAGCTCCAGAGTTCTACAGGAGTGGAAGAACAAGCTAATTTTGAAAGGTCCTCCTCAATCCTTCATTCGAGGAAGACTTGGTCAATTCGTCTTCCACGAAATCTCATTCCTCCAAAAAAGACAAGACTAAATCTTCCAAGCGGCATTCCCCGGCACCATCCGGTGCTTTGGAACTGCCTCCTAAAATTTCTAAGCCAGACAAGACATCTACCTCCTCAGCTCCACTGATCTCTGAGCTGATCGAGGCTGTTGACACTGTGACTTCAGTTTTGTCCCCATGCATTTCGGAGTCGACTACTGATAGACTACATTGGAGCTGGTCCAGAGATTCCTTGCCGGTCTCCCCAACTTTAAGGTCCCCTATCTTGCAGAGGTCCAGATCTCCCACACTGTCTTCTAGATCTTTCAGGAGCCTATCAGAAGAAGATGTGGGGAGAATAGTGCTGAGACTCCTGAAGTCGTCTGCCTTGCCAAAAATTCTGTTGGCTCCGACACAGTCGGTCCCGGAGCCACCTGAGTCCATTCCCCTGCTGTGGTCCCTCCGAGCCATGCCGGGCTTTCGGAGCCAGAATGTTCGGTACCACTGATTGTGGAACCATTGGTTCCAGCTCCCCCCAAGGCTGTCTCGGAGCAGTGTTCTGTTCCGACACCTTCTGTGCTGTCTGTGGTGTCTTGGAGCCGAAGTTCACCAGTTGGCCCCGACAGGGACACTTGGATCCAAACCTCTTTGGTTCTGAGTCTCCCTCTCGGTGAATCGGTTAGAATGAGCTCAGATCCTACATCTGTCTCAGGGCCAATGACTTCCTCTGTCTCCACGGAGCCGAGGAGGTCTTCGGAGCCAGAGAGGTCTGCTGTCGAGATGATGTGGTGTGCTGTCCCGCTCATCAGCTCCACCCAGGGGTACCGACACTCTTTTCCCTCAGGCACCGACCTCCATCTCAGTACCTACTCTCTCTCTCTTGACAGCAGAGACCCACAGCCTCAGGAGCCCCTGGATGGTGGCCCCCAGTCTTCCGAGACCTCCCCGGAATACCCTTCTGAGGATCCCCCTCGGAAGAGGACATGCAAAAGGAAGCATGTAGACTCCCAGGATGAGTCTCTTGCCTCTGACACCAACCTCAAGGAGTCAGAAGGGTCTCCCAAGTCGTCCTCTGATGATGTCTCCTTTGTAGACATCTTAAGAGATCCTTAAGCAGAGGGGCGGCTGGCCCACTGTTACCCCTTCTGATGAGGAGACGGTGTACCTGAAGGCTTTCGGGTCTCGGCCTTCAGCCTCTTGGGTGTCTCCACCTTTCGACGGATTTTTAGACCTCGTTAGTCGGAAGGTGTGGGAGACTCCTGATGCCGTGGAGCCAGTTCCCAGTAGAACCAATAAATTTTTGTCTGCTCCCAAAGAAAAGCAATTCTTATCCAAGGGTGTGCCTGTAGATGCCATGGTGGTGGCGGCGGCCACTAAGCAGGAACTAGCAGAGACTTCATCTGTCAATCCGCCGAACAAGGAGCCTCGAACGATGGCTAGATACGGGAAGAGCATCTTTTCATCAGTGGCATTCACACTCATATTGCTGAACTATCTAACACATTTTACAAGGCTTCAGAGAGATCTCCTTAAGGAGTTGGGAGATACATCTACTGAAGTAGTCCCTGAGAAGGTGTCTGCTCAGTTGTCCACCTTGAATTCCATTGTCAACTCCTCCATGAGGCTTTCTTATGCAGCCGATGGAGCGAGCAGGGCAGCGGGTTCAGGAGTTTCCCTTAGGAGACACTCCTGGATGCGCTTGTGTAATTTTGCGGAGCCGTTCAAGTCTACCTTTACCAACACCCACTTTGACTGTTCTTCGTTGTTTGGCCCTAAGGTAAAAGACATACTCACCAGGTGCGAGCAAGAAGGGAAGACGCTGTCTGCCATGGGAGTACATTTTACCTTCCTCTCTAGACCATACCCCAAGGGTCAGAGAGGTGGTAAGATGTGGTTCATGAAGTCCCAGAGGTTTTTCCCAGATGCACAGGGCAACTCCTCCTTCAGAGAGAGAGGAGGAGCGAATGGTAGACGTTGCCGTAGAGGCAGGGGCAGACCGCAAAACCAGGGAGGCCGTGATTTTTTACGAGGCCATCCCTATCAGTGTTCCTGATGTGGGGCCCGGCTTTGCTTCTCTGGAGCCAATCAAGGGTCGCATTTCTTTGTATCCAGAAGCCTGGCTAAGCATCACCCCAGACAAATGGGTACAAAGAATTATCCCCATACCCTTTCATCTTCCACCTCACGTTCCCAAGAGGATCCCGGATGTTCCACCCAATCACAGGGATCAAGCAACTGTAGAAGTGAACAAGTTGCTCGGATCAAGCAACTGTAGAAGTGAACAAGTTGCTTGCAGAGTCATCCAAACCGTTCCCACAGACCAGGTAGGATTCGGAACTTACTCCAGATTCTTTTTAGTGCCAAAACGTACAGGGGACTGGAGGCCCATCTTGGACCTCAGCAAATTAAACAAAGCCATAAAGAAGGACAAGTTACAGATGGTGACACTGCAGTCTATACTCCCTCTGTTAAGGAAAGACACTTGGATGTGCTCAATAGACCTCCAAGATGCGTGGACAGAGTGTCGAGGACCCACCTACGCTTCCAGCTGGGAGCCAGTTACTACCAGTTTCGTACTCTGCTCTTTGGTCTCACCACAGCACCCAGGGTGTTCACCAAATGTATGGCAGTAGTGACAGCTCACCAGAGACATCTAGGATTTCAAGCATTTCCGTAGCTGGACGACTGGCTCCTGACCGCCTCCACCAGGCATCTACTCCTTCAAACCAGAGATTCCACTGTCCAACTTTGTGCCCAGTTAGGGATTACTATAAACTGGGAAAAGTCTGCCTTATCACCCTCTCAATTTGTGACTTTTATAGGTGCAGAAATAGACACAGTCGCCATGTTAGCTCATCTCCCGGCAAAAAGAGCACAACAACAAGTTCTCCGTCTTCTTCCCCTTCAAAAAGTCAAGGCAAAGACAGTGCTGAAACTCTTAGGGACCATGGTCTCTACCATAATGCTAGTCCTTCTTGCCAGATTACATATGCAAATTCTTCAAAGGCTTCTATCATCCCAGTGGTCCTTTCAACAACTGCCTCTATCCCACCACATAATTTTAACAGAGTCTTGCAAAAAGGACCCCTGTTGGTGGATCCAACCCGACCAGCTATCGACAGGCAACTCCATTCCTTCCTCGCCAACCCTTTGCTACTGTGACCACAGATGCTTCACAGATAGGGTAGGGGGGCATTATCTAGATTATCTAAGCAGGACTGTCCAAGACACATGGCTAGATCATGAGGCTCACCTGCATATCAGTGTCCTAGAGATGAGGGCGGTGCTTCTAGAGTTGCAAGCACTTCACGACCTTCTTCCTCTTGGGACGTTAGCGATCCAATCAGACATGTCAGTGGTATGGTATCTCAACAAGCAAGGTGGAACCAGATCTTACCCCCTTTATCAGGAGGTGATTTGTGTTTGGAAGTGGGTGATATCTTCCCGGCGCTTTCTATTGGCAACGCTCATCCCAGGGACAACAAACGTGATTGCCGGCAAACTCAGCCAGGCAATCTTGATGCCTCACGAGGGGTCTCTGAAACAGGAAATAGCGGAACAGATCTTCTGCAAATGGGGACAGCCTTGCTGCGATCTTTTTGCCAGTTCGATCAACTCCAAATGCAGCAGCTACTTTTCCCTTATCCCCCCCCCCAGGGAGTCACCGAGAGACGCACTTGTTAACGATTGGCCTCTGGGTCTCCTTTGTTTTTCCTCCTTTTCTCTCATATCCAAGGTGATTCAGAAAGCGAAACTGGTGGGAAGCAAATTGAATCTCATCACTCCTTACTGGCCTCGTCAGATTTGGTTCCCCTTTCTCGGGACCCAGTGCCAGATCTCTTGACACACATGTCAGGCTCTCTTCACCCCAGCCTCCACACCCTCAACTTGACAGCATGGCTGCTCCAGTTCCATCCCTAGTCAGGCTTCATGATTTTTCACCCGCTGTGACCCACATTCTCACATCTTCACATAAACCCTCCACTAGAAAGTTATACACTAGCAAATGAAGAAGGTTTTCTATCTGGACTGAAGAAATTAAAGTTGACCCTTACACCACCTCCATTCCAGTGGTTTTAGAATTTATGTTTGAACTTTTTCACCCGGGATCTGCTGCTGCCACAATTTGGGTTCAGTTGGCAGCAATATCAAATTTTCATTTGGGTCAGCATGAGTCTAACCTGTTGTCACACATATTGTGTAAAACCTTCCTTAAAGGTACTACTTTGCTGAGACCTCCTTTTCAGGAATCGGTAGCTTCCTGGAATCTAAACTTCGTCCTGTCCAAAATAACTTCTCCACCCTTTGAACCTGCTCATTCGTGCCAGTTGAAATTTCTGTCTTGGAAGACCTTGTTTCTAGTAGCCATCACATCTGCTAGACGAGTATCGGAATTACAAGCACTGTCTATCAAGCCCCCTTATTTGATTTTCCACAAAGATAAGAGTATCTCTTCGCACAAACCTATCTTTTATCCCAAAAGTGTGCTCTCACAATAACTTGAACCAAACTATAGAGCTGCCGATGTTTTTCCCTAATCATTCCAACGCAGCAGAATACAGATTTTATCGGTTGGATGTTCACAGACAATTACGGTTCTGTCCACACAGGACTAAGGAATTCAAGAAGTCAGACCAATTGTTTGTATCTTTCTCCGACTCCAGATTAGGTTTCCCAGTTTCCAAAGTGACTCTTTCGAATTGGATTTGTATCTCCTTCATTTATTCTTCCAATGGGAAGCCTTTACCATTCAAGATTAAGGCTCATTCTACACAATCCCAGGCTACATCTGTAGCCTTCCAAGCCAGAGTTCCAAATGGTAATGTTTGTGCAGCAGCAACCTGGGCTACCCCTCACACCTTTATTACTCATTACAATTTGGAACTGACTTCTAGGGGTAGAGCCTCCTTTGGTTCCACGGTACTCGGGAGTATTTTTCCGTGAGCTACCCAAGAATAAGGTGCTAGGGACGCTGTCCCATGTGTAATAATGAAGGCGAGATAGGACTACAGAGCATAAAGAAGTTATGTACTCACCATAGCGCTCCATGTTTGTAGTCTATCTCGCCCTTCATTCTTACAATCCCACCCTCCTACCCCCGTCCTGGAAGGATCTGGAGACAGGATAATTTTTCCATAACAGGTGGAGACCTTTTATTATTGTTGTTCTTTCTGGATAACTTTACTTCGGTCTTTCTATAGTTTAGCAGCAAACAAGATCTGGGGATTGTACTGGTGCACTATGGGCTACCTACTTAGCCATGAGCCAACAAGAAGACTTTGAGCTTTGTAATAGGCCAAGTCGGAGCCGAGGGTCGGCTCCAAACCCATGTGTAAGAATGAAGGGCCAGATGGACTACAAACATGGAACATTATGGTGAGTACTTAACTTCTATTTTTTGTCTTTGGACAGAAGTATTATTTGCAGAAAGTTGGTGTGGCCATGGGCACAGCATGTGCCAACAGCTGCGCCATCTTGGTTTTGGCATATTGAAAACAGACTAAGATTCTTGGGGAAAATAGGTCTGTTTATCATATAATCCATTTCAGGCATTTTGTTGATGATAGTTTTCTTCTATGGGATGGCAGTATTGATTTACTTAATGAGTTTATTGCCTTTATGCAAGGGTCGACAGATTGTTTGAGCTTCAGTAGCAAGATTTCTGTAGACACAATTGATTTTCTGGATATCACTGTTTATAAGGATAGCTTGGGGAAGTTTGACACCAAAATATACAAGAAGCCTTGCAAGAAGAATTCAGTCTTACATAAGGGAAGCATGCATCCTAGACACATTCCTAGGAATATCCTGAGAAGACAGTGCCTTAGGATTATGCATCTACATACAGATGAGACTTCCTTGGAACAGGCTTTGATGGAATTTAAGAAGGATTTTGTACAGTGAGGTTATAATGAGAGAGAAATAGATTCTTGTATATTGAGAGCTAGGTCAGAGAGAGAGAATACAGCCAGACCATACTTTTCGAACTCTGTTATTCCTGAATTGACTCCCTTACCTGAATTTGATAATAGTATGGGATGTTAGATGCGTCTTCACATATTCAAGTGATATCAATGTGATTTCTGTTATTTTGAAGAAGAATTGTGGTATTTTACATAGTTGCCCTGACCTTGCAGGTATAGTAGACAATGTACCCAAGTTTAGTTTTTGTAATAATTTGTCTTTGAAGAGACAACTTCGTTAAAAAATATTGCTGTTTGTGCTGATATGCCTAGTTCATTATGTTTAGGCACTTTTCCTTGTAGGAATTGTGAGCATACCAATTCATATTTTCTGGGCATAGTTTTGAACATCCATTATTGCATCACAGGGTAGGGTGTTCATTTCATGAAGACCGCAGAACAGTTAATGTGATTTACTATGCATTCTGCAAGGAGTGTTATGTTTTTTACATCGGTAAAACTAACCGATGTTTTAAGGAAAGAATTTTGGAACATTTAGGCGATATAAGTTATGGGAAAGAGAATGTTGCACTTGCAAAGCATGTTCAGGATTCAGGGCAACATCATATGTTTAAGTTCTTTGCCTTGGAAGTCATTAAGTTAGGAGTTAGAGGTGGCAATATTAGGAATTTCACTGAAGCCAGGGAGCGGAGTTGGATACTTGAATTACAGTCTTACATATCACCTGGCTTGAATGATTCTATGTCATTGAAACCTGCTGTTAGCATCCCCTTTCACATTGATCTATATCATATCATATATTATGTTGTGACCAGGCTTGGATATGATGTATTTACTATGCCTTACCATCACCTAGGGTCCTTTATATGTTTTAGTTCTCGTTTTTGAGGTAGGTAGTTTAGTGAAAGTATTGTAGGTTACGAATAGAATTTTATTTCATTTATGTTATTCTTTTTGAATTTGTATAGGTTGATACATGAGAAGATTCATTGCTGGATATATTGCATTAGTAGGGGTGTCTTCTGCTTATTAGTGTTATTGCTTTAAATGACTGAACATAGCTGTTTTCATATGCTTATGATGTTATATGCCTGAGAATGTAGTCTCAATGATCTCCAATTTATAACCAGGAATGGTGTTAAAGTATTTTTATTGCTATTCAGTGTTATTAACATTTTGATTTGTTTGTTTAAATATGTTTTAATTGGTAGGAAGTGACGTTTTTGCATTTAAGCAATGTTTTTAGCAAACGTTTTGTTGTGATGAAGCATTGGTTTATTTAATGCAAAAGCGCTAACCGTTCTTTGAATTAAACGCAAAGTTTTTTAACCGCTGTGCTGTTTCTATTGAAGTTGTCATTTTTTATGCAGTGTTGCCATGGAGGTCGCAGCATCTGTATGATGATGATCTTCACGTTTCACTGTTGCAGTCATCATACTTGGGTTTATCTGCCTGCAGGTAGCCCTCAGTCGGCCCGAATACCAGAGACTTAGTATTTCTGCATTGGTTGCTGTCGCTCCAGGACTGACGTCAGGTCGTTAGGGGTATAAAATCAGGCAGTTGACGCCATTACATCAGTCTTTCTTGCTGAGAAGCCAGAAGCAGTTCGCCCAAGTGCCGGTCGGCCACTACCTGAGTTTTCATTTCCGAATTGAATCATCCTGAAGTCTTCTAAAGCTAAGTACCCCGTTGGGGATCCTTTTTTCTTGCTTTAACTGATGTCAGAAAACGTTAACAATTCTCTCGCCTGTGGCAAGCAAATACCACACCAAGATTTTGATTCTTACTGTCACCTGTTTAGGCCCAGACCACGACGTACCTTGCTGTTGGTTTTGTGCATTGTTCAACACCCAAACTATTCGTCGGGCCCTTATTGTTAATAAATACATTCGCTCTCGAGCTTCTTATTCCAAAATGGCTTTGGTAAGCCATCCGACTACCAATCTTCTGAAAAAACTTAAGGATAAAGACAGAGAGATCGCACAGGTCCAAAGCTGCCAACGACACTTCCGTTAAGCTAGTCAACAGTTCGCCGGTACTCAGTGAGATGCTTTTGCAGACCCTGATGCCCACTTCGATGGATTCATAGACCGCTACCGAGACCCGTTCGGAGTCCAATATGCCGCAAAACTCTTCTTTGACTACGGAACCTGCGGATGTCTCTACCTTTGATGGGTCTGGAGCCGCTGTGCAGGCACTGGCTTCTGAGGAAGTTTTTTGCACTACCAATATTCGACACAAACTGACTACCTTTTTTGCATCTTCAGTTCTGTCTAAAACTGCTGAGATGTTCATCGTGTTTCACTGTTGCAGTCATTACACTTGGGTTATCCTACTGGCAGGCTACCTGCAGTCGGCCCAAATTCCAAAGTCTAGGTCCGGCATCGGTTGCTGTTGCCTCTTCCCTGACATCAGTGTGCCAGGGGTATAAAAGATGCAGCCGACGCCATTTCCTTCAGTCTTTCTTGCCGCGCGGTGCCCGAAGCAAAAGCAGTTCGCAAGTGCCGGTCGGCCAACTCCTGAGATTTTCAAAAATGAATTTCAGATCCAAAGTCTTCATTAAAGCTAAGTACCCCGTTGGGGAAACTTTTTTCTTGCTCCAGACCGATGTCAGAAAAATTAACAATTGTATTTCTTGTGGGAAGCAAATACCTCATAAGGATTTTCATTCTTACTGTATTCCTTGCCTAGGCCCTAATCACAACGTTGCTAGCTGTCGGTTTTGTGCTAGATTTAACCAACGCACTATAAAGCATTGGTATGATTTTGCCTTTCATTACTTTGGCCGAAGGTTCAATTATATAATTCCGTCGGAACAGCCGACGACCGGAATTTATAAAAAGTGCAAGGAAAAAGAAAAGGACAGGCATCCGAGGTCCAAAACTGACGATGAGGCTTCCGCTAAGCCAGTCGCCGGTTCTCAGTGAGGCGCTTTCGCAGCCCCTGATGCCCGCTGATGCAGCCCGCTGCCGATTCCCACGTGGAGCAAGCTAGGCCTCTGGATACTCAAGGTATTGGACACTCTGAAACTATTCCCTCAGATGTGTCCGAGCCACTGAGCAGGCATCGGCTTCTGAGGGTGTTTTCAGACCTACACAGTTATATGTAAAGCCTACCTCAGCTTCTAAAGCAAAGTCTAAAGCAACTCTAAAGACAAAGAAACAAGTACAGCATTCTCCTGGACAGACTTCCATGCCTAAAAAACAGATGCTCAAAATGGCCGAAGACCTAATTACCTTGATCAGGGGTTCCCATCCCCCTCCTGATAAGAGGCCTAGGCAAGAGACAGACTATGAATCTTCAGATCAGGTTTCCATTTCCTCTGACTCCTCTTCTGAACAAGAATACTCTCTTCCTCCCTATGAGGATTCTGATGATGAAGAATCTATCCCTTCAGCCTCCCCTCCTGAGGATTATTCTTTTGGGGAAACCCTGCATACCATGAGGGAGCACTTCCACTGGGAGAGAGAGCCAAGACTACTCCGAATCAAAGAAAAGGCTTAGAGATTTTCTTTTACTACCTCAGCACAGGCCTCTTGCTATTCCCCCTGTGTTAGACATTGTGGATGATGTATTTTCAGAGTCCGGCCTTTCTCCTGACTCTCTGCCCCCTGCCCCTGTTAAACCAGACAGATACTACAGGGTTCCAGATTCGCATACATTTCTTTATAAAAACCCTGCTGCTGACCCAGAAACTATTTCTCAGGGTCCCAAGGGGGTCAAGGCTTCTACTGCAAAAAATCCTATCCCCTCTGATAGGGATTCAAGGACACTAGACAGATGGGGGAAAAAGGTTTACAGTTCTGCTACTTTGGCTATGAGGGCTTTAAATTGACAATTTCATATGCTTAAATATCAGCAATACTTAATGTCACTGCTAAAACAAAAAATGTTGGCAAATTCTGATTGTGCTGAAAATAAGGAAATGCAGGATTTATTGCATGCAAACTGAACAAGTGGGAAAGCATACATTGCAATGTGGTTTTGATTCTCTGGAGGCCTCTTGCAGGGCCGCAGTTACGGGTTCTGTCATTAGGAGGCATGCTTGGTTAAAGGAACAAAATCTGCCTGATCATGTTAAAGCAAAATTATTAGATGCTCCATTACTGCATGATACTTTATTTGGTACTAAAGCAGAGGAGGTGTTGAAGAAAATGGAGGACAAAGCGAAATCTATGCAAACAGTAAAGGATTTCTTACAGGTACAGCTACCCAGATTTAGCAGGAACTGGCCTACTAAGAATTGGTCCTTTCCAGTGTCAGACAGGTGACAAAGAGGCAGATACAGACGCCCCAGAGGCAGATCCCAGCCCTAGGGCTCATACAGGCCTAAACAGTGGGGCAATTCTACCTCCAAAAGCGGAGAAGACAAATCACAGCCATGCAGGAAGCAGTCCCAATGACTTTCCTTTGCCAGCACCAAGCACTTATCTTTTGACAGCCCCCTTAGGGGGAAAACTTGCACTTTTTTCTAAAATTGGCACATGATCACCCAAGACAAATGGGTCTTAAATATAGTGTCCCAGGGCTACAGGTTCCACTTTCACACCCTGCCACACAATCAGTGGACAGAAGCACAAAAACAAGTTTCATTCCTCATGGACATGAGGGCCATTCAGCAAGTACCACAGCAAGAGCAGGGACAAGGATTTTACTCAAGACTTTTCTTGGTATCCAGAAAGGACAAAGCCTGAAGACCAATACTGGACCTGTCCATACTAAATACATTTCTGGATGTTCCAAAATTCAAAATGTTGACTCTGCAGCAGCTTCTGCCCATGTTGGGCAAGAAGGCTTGGCTTGTAACTTTAAACCTGAAAGAGGCATACCTGCATGTTCCAATCAGACAATCTTGCAGAAGATACCTCAGATTCATAGCTGGCTCAATGCACTACCAATTCTCTGCACTGCCCTTTGGCTTATCTACTGTGCCCAGGGTCTTCACAAATTGCCTGGCACCAGTAATTGCATTTTGCAGACAAAGAGGAATTCAAATATACCCTTACTTGGACGACTGCCTTATTCAAGCAGAGAACAAGGGCATTCTACTAAAGCATCTGGCGTTTGTAATTTGCCCAGGGTACACAGTAAACAAAAAGAAATCAAGCCTAGTACCCTCTCGAGATAATATTTCTGGGTGCAAGCTTAAATACAACTGCCCAGATGGCTTATCTCATGCCAGACAAACAAAGGCAACTGACTTCTTACTTCAAAATGTTGGCAACAAAGACCCAGTTATCTGCAAGAAAAATTCTGCTGGCTTTGGGCTTCATGGCATCCTGCATTCTTCTAATTCCATATGCCAGACTGCATATGAGGAAACTACAATGTTATCTAAAAAGTGTTTGGACTCAACATTGCCATAGCCTGGAAACATTAATTACCCTCATTCCTTGCCTGCAACAGGAGTTTTGATTGTGGACACAGGCCTGTCACCACAACAAGGGACAGCCATTCACCCTACGCACAACCAGGCAGTCAGTAACAACAGATGCATCAGATTATGCCTGGGGGGCACACATGGCAGTACAATGTATTCAGGGCACCTGGCCCACAAGCCAAATGCATCTTCATGTCAATCAAAAAGAGATGCTGGCTGTTAAGAATGCCTTGACAGCTTTCATGGATCTACTTCATCCAGGACAACTACTGATAAGGACGGACAATATTACAGTCATGTGGTACATAAACAAGCAGGGAGGCACACATTCCTACCCCCTCTGCAGACAAGCCATGACTTTGTGGGACACAGCTTTGACTTATCAAGTACACCTGCAAGCACAATTCCTGCCAGGAAAGAAAAATACTCTGGCAGACAAACTAAGCAGAAACCTCACGGATCCCCACGAGTGGAAACTGGATCCACAAGTCTTTGGCATGATAACAAAGAAATGGGGATGCCCAGACATAGATCTATTTGCCTCTCCTCACAACTGCCAACTACAGAGATTCTGCACAAGGACTTATCACAAGCTAGCATGGAAAGTGGATGCTCTATCATTCAGCTGGAAAACCCTAACAGTATATGCCTTTCCTCCTCTGCCTCTCCTCCCCAGGGTACTCCTAAAGGTCAGACAAGAGAAGCCAAAAATGATTCTGATTGCCCCAGACTGGCCCCACCAGCACTGGTACCCAAGCCTAAAGAGCTTGTCTCAAGGCCCAGCCTGGACATTACATCTAATTCCTCAATTACTGACCCAACGAAAAAATCAGATCCTGCACAGCCAACTCAGGACCCTAAATCTGGCGGCATGGCGGATAATGTAGCCATTCAGAACACACCTCTCTCTAAAGCAGTGATGGATGTTATTTAGGAGGCCAGGAGGCCCAGTACCAGAAAATCTTATGCAGAAAAATAGAAGAGATTATGTGCTTGAAACCAGGCACAAGGAATTGACACGTTTGTACCAAATATTCCTCAGATTTTACAATACCTAACTGAGATGCTGGACAAAGGCCTATCCTTTTCATCAAATAAAATCCATGCCTCTGCCATTTCAGCTCATTACAATACGGAACCACCTATATTTTCTCATCCATTGCTAAGGCAGTACCTCAGAGGGGCCAAAAACATAAGACCTCCAAGGAGAGCACCAATACCTGCATGGGACCTCAATTATGTCTTGGAAAAACTTACACTGCCTCCCTTTGAGCCAGCCAATACAGCGGAAATAAAGTTCTTATCATGGGAAACAGCTCTGCTCCTAGCAATAACCTCTGCAAGACGAGTCTCAGAGTTACAGGCACTCATGGCTGTGGAACCTTTTATCATTTTCCATCCAGACAGGGTTTCTCTGAGGGCGAACCTGATGTTTATGCCTAAGGTGTGTAGTGTACAGTGTGGCCCTTAACCAAACCATTCATTTGCCCACTTTTTATCCAAACCCACAGAATAAGGGTGAGAGACTCCTGCATTCTTTGGACATACACAGACAGCTACGCTTCTACTTGGACAGAACTAAAGCTTTCAGAAAGACTGAGCAACTCTTAGTGGCATATGCTTCAGGATAACAAGGAAAAACTATCTCAAAGCAGACTATTTCAAAATGGGTAGGCCACTGCATTTGTTTCTGCTATTCACAACATGGCAAATCAGTGCCTAAGGATATTAGGCCACATTCAACCAGAGCAGCAGCCACTTCAGCAGCCTTCCTCAGGGGAGTACCAACCAAAGACATTTTAGAGGCTGCAACTTGGAGTTCAGTGCACACTTTTACCAAGCACTAAAACTTACCTCTCTACTCTAAATCCAGAGCAGGCTTTGCCACTGCAGTTCTGCAGGGCCTTATAGCCTCTCCTAATCCTATGTAGACCCAGCCACCCAACCTCAGCTTTGGGATTCAACCCAAGTGTAATGACTGCAACAGTGAAACACGATGAACATAGTACAGTTGTGTACCTATCATAAATGTAGATGTTCGAGTGTATTCACTGTTGCAGTCCAGGTTACTCACCCACCATCCCCCTTTTCTTTGCTGGGACTTACCTGTACTTCTCTATCTTATACAACCTATGTGGTGTATTTGCTAGTAGATGAAGGAAATGTTTATTTTACTGCATGCATATTTATTGGCATAATTTTTAGCCTTCCAGTTTGGGGGCACCTGGCATCTGGGGCAAGAAAACTGAAGAAAATGGCATCGGCTGCATCTTTTATACCCCTGGTGCACTGACGTCAAGGAAGAGGCGACAGCAACCGACGCCGGACCTAGACTTTGGAATTCGGGCTGACTGCGGGTAGCCTGCCAGCAGGATAACCCAAGTGTAATGACTGCAACAGTGAATGCACTCGAACATCTACATTTATGGTAGGTACACAGCTGTACTTTTCTAAGGCCAAGAGTACGAACTACGCCTAAAAAACTGATGACCCAAACTCAAGCACCTGCTTCCTTGCCATAACATCAAATGCTTACAATGGCAGAAGACCTGATTATGCTGATTAGGGGAAGACAGCCGTCTCCTGCTAAGAGAAAGAGAGACCTGTCCCCAGCAGCTTTAACAGACCAGGAGTCCGACGACTTTGAGGTTTCTGAATATGAAGACATGCCTTTATCTGCTTATGAGGATTCAGATGCAGAGGAATCCATTCCCTCTGCTTCCCCTCCAGAGGATTTTTCTTTTGGTGAAACCCTACATACTTGAGGAGAGCATTTCCACTGGGAATGCCAAGACTATCCTCAGTCCAAAAAGAGACTCGGAGAATTTCTAGATTTGCCACAACATAGACCTTTAGCAATGCCTCCAGTTCTGGATGTTGTGGATGATGTTTTTATGGAATCCAGCCTAACTCCTGATACTTTACCCCCTGCTCCAAGGAAACCAGACAGGTACTACAGAGTCCCTGACTCTCACAAATTCCTTTTCAAAAATCCTACTGCTGACCCAGAGGTAATTTCCCAGGGGCCTAAAGGTATAAAAGCAACTACAGCTAAGAATCCCACCCTTTCAGACAGGGATTCCCGAGCTTTAAACAGATGGGGTAAAAAAGTATACACCTTTGCAATTCTCGCCATTAGGGCATTGAATTGTCAGTTTCACATGCTGAAATACCTTCAACATATTATGGAACGTATTAAGCAAAAATGAGCTACCTTTACAGACTGTGCAGAAAATAAAGAATTACAAGGGCTTATGCATTCTGCAAGCCAAGTCAGCAAGCATACTTTGCAATGTGGCTTTGACGCCCTAGAAGCATCTTGCAGTGCAGCAGTCACTGGTTCTTTACTGAGAAGGCACGCTTGGCTGAAGGAGCAGGCCTTGCCAGACCATGTCAAATCAAAATTACTAGACGCCCCTTTGAACAAGGACAATCTGTTTTGCACCAAAGCAGAAGAGGTTCTAAAAAAGATGGAAGAAAACGCTAAATCTATGCAGACAGTCAAAGATTTCTTGCAAGTGCAGCCTCCTAGATTCAGTAGGCATTGCCTCTCAAAACATTGGTCCTTTCCAGCCCCCTCAAGGTCATCTCAACCTAAACCCAGGGGAAACAGGCCCCCCAGACTACAGTCTCAGGGTATGCAGAGATCTAAGCAATGGAGTGCCTCCATTTCAAAATCAGGGAGTGCTAAGCCACCCTCTTACAGAACAAATTCACAATGACTTCTCTATTCCACTCCTCACCTCTGCCCAACTGTTTGTGCCCCTAGTAGGGAAACTTTCCCATCATGCAAAAAACTGGACCTCCATCACCTAAGACCAATGGGTTCTCAACATTGTATCCCAGGGATACAGATTTTACTTCCACTCACTGCCATCCCCAAGAGGGTTCCCAGACCTCCTTCCAAACCGTTGGGCAGAGGCACAAAACCAAGTTCAATCCCTGCTCTCCATAAGGGTAATTCAACCTGTTCCTGCAGGACAGATATGTCAAGGGTTCTATTCCAGACTTTTCCAGGTACCCAGAAAAGAGGGAACTTGGTGCCCAATCCTAGATCTTTCCATTCTAAACACCTTCCTGGTGGTACCAAAATTCAAAATGCTCACCCTTCAGCTGCCCAAAGATGCCTGGTTAGCCAGCCACCCTAGACCTAAAAGAAGCCTGTCTGCACATCCCTATCAGGGACTCATGCAGGAAATACCTACGTTTCAGGGTAGGATCTATGCATTATCAGTTCTCTGCACTTCCCTTTGGCTTATCCACTGCTCCCAGAGTATTCACAAAATGCCTGGCTCCAGCCATTGCTTATTGCAGACAGAGAAAAATTCATATTTACCCATACTTGGATGATTGCCTGATTCAGGCAGACAGTCAGGAACAGCTGTTGCAGCACCTGACATTTGTAAAGAAACTTTGACCCTCCCTGGGGGTACACGATCAACGAAAAAATAAAATAAAACTAGTGCGCAGTCAAAAGATTGTATTCCTGGGAGGAAGGTTGGACACAGCATCCCAGATAGTATTCCTTACTCCAGAAAAACAAGCCTATCTGACAGGCTACTTCTCTCAAATGGCCACCAGAACCCAGCTATCTGCAAGGAAAATCCTGCAGGCTTTAGGGTTCGTGGCCTCTTGCATCCTTCTAATTCCATATGCCAGACTGCATATAAGGAAACTTCAGTGGTACTTAAAAAGTCTTTGGTGCCAACATTCTCAGGACCTGGAAACCATCATATCTATCATACCTTGTCTAAGGACAGAGTTTCTTTGGTGGGCAGCAGCATGCAACCAGAACAAGGGACTTCCCTTTTCTCAACCCCACGCCGCCCAGACCCTAACCACAGATGCATCAGACTATGCATGGGGGGCACACCTGGACGACAAGTGCATTCAGGGCCACTGGAGCCCAAGTCAAACTCATCTGCACATCAACCAAAAAGAGATGCTGGCTGTTCAGCATGCTCTGACAGCTTTCAGATCCCTACTCTCACCAGAACCCCTGCTAGTAAAAACAGACAACACCACAGTTATGTGGTAGAACAAGCAGGGGGGGACCTACTCTTATCCACTCTGCAAGCTAGCCATGGCCCTGTGGAACATGGCCTTGGACATGCAGATTCATCTGCAAGCTCAGTTCCTGCCAGGCAAACAAAACTCTCTGGCAGATGACTTAAGCAGAAATCTCCTAGACCCCACACGAGTGGCAGTTAGACCCCAGCACTTTCAGTATTCTAACCCAGAAATGGGGGACCCCAGAGGTGGACCTCTTTGCTTCCCCCTACAATCACCAGCATAGCCACTTCTGCACCAGGACACCTCACACCAGGGCCTGGAAAGTCGATGTCCTATCCTTCCAGTGGGAAAACCTCTCAATGTATACATTCCCCCTTTGCCTCTTCTCTCAAGAATATTGCTCAAGATAAGACAGGACAGACCAAGGACAATTCTGATTGCCCTGGACTGTCCAAGCCAGCACTGGTACCCACTACTGCGCAGCCTGTCACTTGTGCCACCCTGGCACCTACCCCAGATCCCAACCCTCCTCACTCAGCAGGGAGGAGGACATATCTTGCACCCACAACTGCAAACCATGAATCTTGCAGCCTGGCTTATTCCTTAAATTCTACCCCAGTGACCAGCCTAAGCAAGCAGGTGCTGGACATCATTCTTGAAGCCAGAAGACCCCAGTATAAGGAAATCCTATGCTGATAAGTGGAAAAGGTATTGTTCCTGGACTCAGTCTAAAGGACGGGACACAGCACTGGCCTCCTTACCTTTAATCCTAGATTACTCAGCAGTTCTGCTCCACAGAGACCTATCCTTTTCCTCCATTAAGATCCATGCCTCTGCCATCTCGGCTCATTACAACTCTGAGCCACCCCTATTCTCACCCTGTCATCAAACAGTTCCTGAGAGGGGCAAACAACTTAAGGCCACCAAGGAGAGCACCCACCCCTGCTTTTAACCTTAACTTTGTACTGGAAAAGCTCACACTACCCCCTTTGAGCCTGTAGTGTCAGCAGAGTTAAAATTCCTCTCTTGGAAAACAGCCTTGCTTCTGGCTAACACTTCAGCTAGAAGAGTGCCTGAGCTACAAGTCCTTATGGCTGTGGGAACCCTTCATTATTTTCCATGCTGACAGGGTTTCCTCAGGACTAATACTTTGTTTAAAGTGGTGTCCAGTGTGGCTGTCAACCAATCTAGCCATTTGCCAACCTTCTTCCCTAATCCTCAAAATAAAGGGGAAAGGATCCTGCACTCCTTTGACGTGCACAGACAGCTCAGATTCTACCTTGATAGGACTAAGCCCTTCATAAAATGTGACCAGTTATTAGTCAGCTTTGCACCAGGGGCAGAGGGCAAGGCCATTTCAAAACAAACTCTTTCCAAATGGATAGCACACTGCATCCATTTCTGCTACAAGCACCATGGGAAACCAACCCCTCAAGTGGTCGGAACACATTCCACTAGGGCAACTTCTATCTCTACAGCATTCCTCAGGGGAGTCCCTACCAGGGACATCCTGGAAGCTGCTAACTGGAGTTCTGTACACACCTTCACCAAGCATTACCACCTGCTTGTCTTTTCCAAATCCAGGGCAAGTTGTGCAACAGCAGTCCTGCAGGGCATACTAGCCAACCATAACTCTTCTTGACTGTGTCTCCACCCTTTCTTCAGCTTTGAGAGTCAACCCAAGTGTGATAACTGCAACAGTGAAACATGAACATAGTACAGTTGTGTACACTTACTATAAATGTAGACAGTGTATTCACTGTTGCAGTCTTGGTTTCCCTCCCTCCAGCCCCCTTTTCTCTCTCTCTCCTCACTATGTCTATTACTCGCCCCTTTCAGGGGTATTGGTATTTACTTTTTACTGATGGTGTTTTCCCCACCATAACTTAGCTCCCTATTTGGCAGGGCTCCTGACATTTGGGGCAAGAAAAACTGATGTAATGACGTCGTCTGCCTGTTTTTTTTTTTTTTTTTTTTTTTACCCCTGACGACCTGATGTCAGTCCTGGAGTGACAGCAACCGATGCAGAAATACTAAGTCTCTGGTATTCGGGCCGACTGAGGGTTACTTGCAGGCAGATAACCCAAGTGTGATGACTGCAACAGTGAATACACTCGAACATCTACATTTATGGTAAGTGTACACAACTGTACTTTTTTTTTTGTTACTTTTGGCTGTAGTTAGCTGCGACTGTACCAGACAGTGTGTTTCTGTTCTTGCTCTTATGATACTTTACCAAACTGTTGCACAAAAGTCGTCCCTAGGAAGAGGATGTACAAAAGGAGGCACTTGGACTCTTCTCAAGAGTCAGTCATTGAGGATACTGATTCCAGTGAATGAGAGTGGTTCCCAAAAAAATCACCAACCAGTGAAATCACTTTTGGAGACGTTCTGGAGATCCTTAAGCAGAAGGATGGCTGGTCTTCCAAAGACCATTCTCCAGAGGAATCAGTATTTCTGGAGGCCTTTGGAGCTAGCTCGTCTACCTCTTGGGTTACTCCACCCTTCAATGAGCTGATTGATTTGGTCTCTAGGTGGGCATGGAAGGAACCTAATTCAGTTGAGCTAATCCCCAAGAGAGCAGACTGGATTCTGGCTCCACCAGTAGAAAGAGAATTTTGGAATAAAGGGGTGCCAGCCGATGTCATGTTTGTGGTGGCAGCTACTTGCTGAACAGATTTCCACTGTCCATCCTGTTAACAGAGTTTAGAGTAATTGACAGATTTGGGAATCATATTTATGCTTCAGTAACTTTTGCTCTCTGATTGCCGAACTGTCTGGCACATTTTATGAGACTTCAAAGAGATTTTATTAAAGAGCTATCGAAATCTCTTTCTGGAACTGAAACTGCTTAGGCTCAATCTTCGGTAGTCTCTCAGTTGGCTACCCTACAAGCTATATCTAATTTGTCCATGAGGCTTATTTCACACACTGCAGAAGGCGCCTCAAGAGCCCCAGGTTCAGGTATCTCCATTAGGAGGCATGTCTGGATGTGCCTGTCTGATTTGGTGGAACCCTTCAGACCCTCATTTGTCAATGCTCCTTTTGACAGCACTTCTTTGTTTGGCCGCACAGTGAAGGACGCATTCTCTCAGTGTGAGAAAGATGGAAGGACTCTCTCTGCAGTGGCTGTGCATTTTTTCACTCCTCAAAGGACTTTTTCCAGGAATCAATGGGGAGGTCGAAAAATGTGGTACAGAAAGTCCCAGGGTCTTTTCCAGGACACAGGTGGAAATAGATTCCGCAGTGGCAGAAGGGATGAACTATAATGGATGTTGATAGCCCCATGGCAGAGGAGGCCTGCAAAACCAGGAGTCTAGAGATTTTTTCCATCTGACCCTTCTAGCTTTTGCTGAGGTTTACCACTTCTAGAGTCAGTTGGGGGTCGCTTATCCCTGCACCAGGGAGCTTGGCTAGATGTTACAAAAGACAATAAGATGCAAAGAATTATTTCCAGAGGTTATATAATTCCCTTTTCCATACCTCCACCATTGTTAAGAACATTTTGCGATGTTCTAGAGGAAAGCAACTATACTAAAAATCCAAAAGCTGCTAAGAAAGTCATCCAAGAGGTCCCACCAGACCAAATAGAGTCTGGAACTTACTCAAGATTATTTTTAGTGCCAAAGAAAACAGAGGACTGCAGACCAGTTTTGGATGTCAGTGTATTGAACAGGTCAGTTTGACACACAAAGTTCCAGATGGTCATGGTTCAGTCCATTCTACCCTTTCTGGGCTAGGACAACTGGATGTGCTCAGTAGACCTTCAGGATGTGTACTATCACATAAAAATGAACAGACAATCCAGCAGTTACTTAACTTCCGGTTAGGAGTTAGTCACTTCCAGTTCAGAGCATTGCCCTTTGGCCTCACCACAGCCCCTAGGGTGTTCGCCAAATGTATGGCAATTGTTGCAGCTCACTTGAGACTGCAGGGATTCTGAGTGTTTCTATATTTAGATGACTGGCTCATTACTGCTCCGACCAAGAATCAACTGATAGAAGCACAAGGTCAGTTGCTGCAGACTTGTTTACATCTTGGAATAACCATAAATTACAGCAAGTTTCGCTAAGAACTGACTTAGACATTAGAATTCATAGGGGCAGTGTGCAATACTGTATCTATGGTAGCTTCTCTTCCTCTGTCAAGAGTGCAAACGATAAGGATGCAGGTCAGGAAAATAATTTGCAGTACCAGAATTTCTGATTGATTGATTTTGCAAGTCCTGGGATCGATGTCAGTGGTAGTAATTTTAGTTCTTTTGGCAAGATTCCACATGAGAGTTCTACAATGGATGCTAGCAACACAATTGTTAATGCTTTCTCAACCCATGTCAGCAAACATAGTATGCAAAAGATACCTTTGTTGGTGGATGCAGTCATAACAGGTATTACAAGGGTGTCCTTTCAACTTCCCTCACCCAAGGTTATAGTGACCATGGACACTTCCCAGATTGGGTGGGGGTGGGGCATTTTTTGGGGAAAAACAATCCAAGGCACTTGGTCCCCGAAGAGGCCAGTTCGCATATCAATATTCTGGAGATGAGAGCAGTGCTTTTGGAATTGCAGGCATTCCAAGACTCTCTTCCTCTCAGAACAATTGCAGTCCAGACAGACAGCATGTCATTAGTTTGGTACACCAATAAACAAGTGGGAACCAGATCTTATCCTTTGTGTTGAGAAGCTCTCTGAGTGTGGCAATGGGCAATATCTTCAAACTACTGTCTAATAGCAATCAGTGCATATTCTGGGGAAGTCCAACGTGATAGCAGACAAACTGAGCAGGTCCATCTTACTTCCTCATGAGTAGTCCCTCAACAACAAAGTGACAGATATGATTTTCTGTCAGTGGGGCCAGCCTTGCTGCTGTCTTTTTGCCTCTTTCCTGAACAACAAATGCAGCAGCTTTTTGCAGTAACCCCCCACTGGGAAAATCGAGGGATGCTCTACTCCATAATTGGCCCCCCAGTCCTTTGTATGCTTACCTTCTGACCCCCCAATTCCCAAATTCCTGCAGAAGGCAGCCCGGTTAAAGAGCAAAGTCATCCTCCTTGCACCTTACTGGCCTCCCTTCTTTTGGCCTCACCTACAGAATCCACCCTGGATTCTGGATCCAATTCTAGGCCTACTGTCCCACGTGACAGGCATGGTTCACCCAGATATCTCAAGCCTCAAACTTGCAACATGGTTTCTCCAGTTCCTTTAATAGCCAGACAACCAATGCTTTCTTCTCATGTCAGTTCCATACTTTTATCTTCCCATAAACCTTCTACTAGGAAACTTTACAGGAGTAAATGGAAAAGGTTTGTTGGGCAGAGCAAAATCAGATTGACCCCTTCTTAGCTGCATTTTAATGTGTTCTGGAATTTTTGGTAAGTCTATTTAATGTAGGTGTTAGTGCTTCAACTATAAAAGTCCAACTAGCAGCTATCTCTTATTTTCATGTTGGATTTCAAAATTCTTCATTGGCTTTCTCTAAGCTCTGCAAAGCCTTTTTGAGAGGCACTCTTCTGCTAAGGCCCCCTTATAAAGACCCCACTCCACCTTGGGATTTAAATTTGGTACTGCAAGCCTTAATTCACTCTCCCTTTGAACCAGCAGCTAAATGTGATCCTAAATTCCTGACCTGGAAAACTATCTTTCTAGTTGCAACTACATCTGCTAGAAGAATTTCAGAACTTCAAGCATCATCTTCTAAGCCTCTGTATTTGATTTTTCATAAGGATAGGGTAATGTTTACGTACCAATGTTTCCTTCCTTCCTAACGTAGTGTAAGAATCCAACATCAACCAATCCATTGTCAGTATTCTTTGTTTGCAAATAAAGCTGAGTATATGCTACACTTATTGAATGTCCATAGACAATTACATTTTTACTTACACAAAACAATAGAAATTAGAAAGACAGATAAGCTTATTTATCTCTTTTGCACATGCTAAATTGGGTGAATCAGTTACAAAGGTAACTGTAGCTGGATGTTTAACTGATTATATTTCCTTTATCCTATAAGAAGTTGATTCTACCCTTACCAAAATTTTTTAAAGCTCATTTAACCAGATCCATGGTGTGACGTCTTCTGTGTTTTAGTATAGAGCTTCCATGGGTGATACGTGTGGCTGGAACTTGGTCAAATCCTTATACCTTCATCACTCATTACAAAGTAGAGCTAGTCTTCAGGGGAGGAACAGCCTTTGGCTCAACCATACTCAGGAACATCCTTTCTTAAGAGTCCACACAGAATTTTAAGTAGCTGGGGACTCTGTCCCATTAGTTGAGGAATGAATGAAAGTTGACATCAGATAAAGATGTTATGTACTCGCTGTAATGTCCCACGTGTGTTGTCCATTTTCATTCTTCAACTCCCCACCCGCCTGTCCTCACCATTTTTAATGAGCAACTTCTGGAGGAACAAGAGACTTCAAGGACACTACTTTCTTTTATGTTGAGCTCCATTTATAGCATATCATAATAATCTTACTGTCAAGCTGCAAACAAGATCTGAGAGATGTTAGGGGTTGGGGCATTATGGGTAGGGAAGGAGCTTCAGAGTTTTTTTGGTGGCCATGAGCTAGTGTAACAGCCGAGTTGAATCCGAGCCCATTAGTTGAGGGAGAGTGAAAATGGACAACACAGATGGAACGTTAGTACATGACTGAATACATAACTTTTTTTTTTTTATCTTCATTAATTTTATACCCCCCCCCCAAAACAAAAATAGAACTGTTTCAAAATGTTCTGTAACACACAGAGATGTCCATACTGAATATAGTGACAGAGCTAAAACAACTAGATTTGGGATTTTTAGAAAAGGGTTAGGAGCAAATTACATTGGAAAAAATGGGAATTGTGGGAACAATATATACAGAAGAGAAACAAGGTTAAAAAAAGCATTTGAATAGCTGTGTAATGTTGACTGACAGTGATTGGGTAGAGAGTAAGTGATGTTTAATGTTTGCTACTAAAACTGTTTGTCATATGGTTTGTTTTCATTTGTATAAATGTATGATTGCCTATGTCATATGTGATACTTTAATAGACATTTGTTGTTTTAAAAAAAAATAACACTTAAATGTGGTTTTCTGGGTTCATCAAGTACAAAATAATATAATCTGCAAGTAAATCCAATGTTTCTTGATTATCATACCACTTATATTCTTGAATTTCTGAGCCCCTTATTTTCTTTTGCAATGGTTCTAAGTATACGAAAAGGAAAAAGGACACCCCTAATTGTTTCCTCTGTTCAGAAACAGTGCATCAGAGAGGAACCCTCCCACTTTGATTTTTGCCTGTGATCTCTCATATATCCTCTAATTATCCTTATTATTGAATTAGGGAATGCAAATGCTTCCATTGCTCTACTCATAAAATCCCAGGTTCCTCTTGAATGCTTTCTCTACATCAAGACCCACCATCAACGGCGGTATGTTTTTTACATTCTGCTTCAATGTGTCATCATTGTTCTGTTAATGCTGTCAAATATTTGTCTCCCTTTTACAAAACCAGATTGATTATCAGTTTTGGCAACACCTTTTGCCATTCATTTAGCCATTATAGACATGATATAATCATGGCTTAAAATTGAAATGGGCCTAATTGAATTTGGAACTGATGGGTCTTCACTGTCTTTTAGGTATTACAGCCACCACAGCTTTTTTTCAGGATGTTGGTGCTTCTCCTTTTAAAATACTGTTAAACAAAACCTTCTATATCTTTATCAATTTCTTCCATTCTGGCTTCCAAATTTCCACTGGATACCATTTGTTCTTAGAGACTTTCCTGCAGACTGATTATATATATCTCAGTTTCTATATCATCTCCTTGTAACTTAACAGTTAGTTGTTGAGCCTCATCTACCTCTATCCTTGACATAATTAAGTCTTCCATAAATATTTTCATTTGTGCTCTTTCTTGATTTCTACATTCTCTGCTTTATGCAAATTTTCAAAAAAAATCCAAAATAACTCTAATACCTGTACAGGATTTCGAGTTATTATTCTTGTTATGGGCTACCTAAGTTTGGCAACAACCCTTTCTACTTCCTATTGCCTTAGTCATTGTGTTAAGTGCTTGTGCTGTGAAGTTATCAAAAAGCAGTTGCTTAACAGTAATCTTTTTAAAGTCTTGCATATTATTCAGGTATTCTCTTATTTTCTCTTTAGCACTCTGCTGTTGGGCCTCTTGTTCTGTGAGATTCCCCTTATTCTGTAATACTTGTAACGTTTGTTAGCCCCTCAAAATGATTATTATTAACCACATCTCTATATTTTTTATTTCTACCCCATTTTTAAATTCTGTTTTCATTTTATCCCACTCACAAGCTATAACTTTGAAGAACTTCCTATCTTCCCTCATAACTTCCAAAGTGATTTCCACTGCCCATTCCTTTAATTCCTCTCTTTTTAACAGATAGGTGGAGAAGAGGTAGTGTCTTCTCTTTTTTATTTTATTACCCCTCATTTTATCTTGGTTATATACTTACTGGATGTGTGTCAAAGATTTCAAATGCACATGTTCTTGGGAAATATAATTTGTGTAGTCTAGCACAATTATGGCATCTTAGAGAATACATAAATTCTCTGAGTTCCTATTACTAAATTCACATCTTCCATACCAACTGTTTTCAGAACTTTCTTCAGAGATCTACTCTCTTTTGTTATATTTTCCCTCCTATGTACCGTCAGATGCATCCTAACTGTTGCAAATCAAATTCCAGCCCCTTCGTATAAGTAAAATTCCTTCCATAAGCTGATTATTTATCCCAGTTTTTTTTAAATTCCACAGTAATAGTTTTAGGTGTAATTTACGTAAATGGATTTTTTTTCCCTTTTGTATCACTATTGAAGCTTCTGTAGCAGTTAGCATAAGTACACCTCTTTTTCCTTTGTCCCAGATACTCTGCTGCATGCCTATCCTGAAATCCTTTCATTATCAAATTCACTTAGTCACTTCTTTCCAAATGTGTCAGATATAGCATTGGTTTGCTTTTTGCATGTCTTAACATAGTTCAATACTCTTTCCTTTTGTGTATACCTCTAAGGCCATTCGCATTCCAAGATAATGTGGGGAAAGTTTCACTATTATGATAAGGGCTTTATTTCCACTTATTATGTATGACGTATTTTTTGGATGTATTTTTCCAACTTTTGTGTTGCATGCACCTACTAAGGTTTGGTAGGTTGAACTTCTTTAATGTGGCTGTTTCTTGTTCTCCCATTTTGAACATATGTCACATTTTATAAGACTTTGTTTTAATGGAAATCCTCAAAAAACACACCCCAGAACATCTCCATAACCTATTAACTTAATACAAGCATACACAACTGTGTACATTTTCAGATAATGGTTTAACCCTCTTAGTAGCAACAATTGTCCCAAGTAGACAGCCGCACATACACGCATTTTGTCTGACCTAAAGTTAAGGTTATCCATGCCAAGACGTATGTTACTGCCTGTGCTGCTACTCACACTAATTGCTGTCTGTTATTGTTTTCTTTGTTCCCATTCCAGATGTGAAAAAACAACTTGAGTGCTTTCAAAAAACATTACATTTTAGCCTCAAGGAAACCAGTGCTCTGTCTTTTTATTGTCCTATAATCAGTTTGCTTCCTTGGAAATATAAGAAAAAATATTTAGCTCTCACATGCAGGCTTCTAAAGTCATGCCATGCATTTATTGCTAAAGGAAAACTTTTCATTACATTCAGTGTTCCTTTATTTAATTGGTTCTACTTGAAAGCTATTATTAGATTAAGCCAAGGGACTTGATCCAAACATTCACTTTTGCAAAAGTAACAGAAAATGCATCAGCTCTACATACATTATGATCCATGAACTTTTATACTCCTGCCCCACATCAACAACCCAATAGTACAACTTTTTAACTTAAACATGCTTTTGTCTAGTCTTTTTAATTTTTTGCATTATGCCTACTTTTTTTTTATTCTGAAAAAGTGGAAAGAAAAAAGGCATGTATTTTCTTATCCTGCACACACTATCAGAAAATACTTTACTATATAACATGCAATTTATATCATGAAAAGTTTTATAGAAATACTGTTAAGAACAGAAATTATTCTGCTTGCAGTTACCTTTTTACTTCCTCTTTCCTTCCCCTTACTGTCCTTTCAAAGACATGTAGTGGGGCCTTTAAATCCCGGACAGTTTTAATAAAGTCAACAAAAGTCCATTTTTTCCACTTTTTCTTGTACAACTATATTTCACAAATGTGATCAGTGCTTTGTATCTCACATTTATTCACTAATTTTTGTATTGCTGGTGGTTTTCCTGTTCATCTACATCTCCCACCTGCAGATTGCAGTTCAATTCCAAGGTACTCCTGATTCTTCTAATCAACTCATGTTGTTCTCTCTCAAACATTTTCCTTTGGAAAATTGGAAAAGGTTTTATTGCAAAGTCTCTATGAGCTTTATCATCAGAAGAGTGAGAAGCAGAGTCCCCTTCTGCTTGATGCCTCACCTTTTGTTGAACAAACTTTTGTATTTCTCCTTAGCCTGTTTTGCATCAAAAAATGACTTTTTAAACACTGTTATTAAATTATCACTTAAGACTTGTGCAAATACACAGTAACAGAAAAGAAAAACAATTATAACATATTTCCTGTTAAATAGAAGATATGTCACATATATTTTCTTTGCTGCAATCACCAGTCGAACATTACAAAAAATTGTTGATTGCCTGCCTTGTATTAAACCTCACTCCTCTGGCACATTATTATGCATGTACTGTAACCACAGTTTCCATTTACTTCTATTTAATTTGCTCCTTCCCTTTTGTAAATATGTCTCTTCAATTGTTTTGTCTCTTTTATAATACTCACTACCTCAAATACAGTCATTGTAGACTTTGCTTTACATTTTCTCATAATTGCATTTTTGGCAATGAACAGAATTAAAGTTAATGAGGCCTTACTAAGTCTAGGCAATTCAGATCCTGTATCCTGGCAAAAAAAAAAATCATTTTCTTATTTACAGCCATTTGCTTTGCTCACACAATATTTCTGATAGAGTACTCGTAGGAATTTTTTAAATCTTCAAACTCATTGTACTCCCACAAACATACGTTCCCAGTCGCTTCTTTCTTCTCCAATCAGACCTCCAGCATTTGCTGTCTACCTGAGGAAAAAAATCTTTGAAGTCTTCTTGGGGTGTAAAATACGTATGCAGTCACTTCCAAGCAAAGATGCTAAACCTTCTGTACTTGGTTGCATACTTGGGAGTCTTACATATGTCTTCCCATTGTTTTCTTAGAAACTGTTTTTTCAGTCTGTCTTCCTAGTCTTTTTAACCTCCTCTGATTGATTATTACAGTTATCATGCAGTAGTTTTATATGCCTTACTAATTATCCCCTTTTTAATGGCTGTTTCTGTTCTAGACTCATCCAAAAAGTCTACCAGAGCAAGTCTTTTACTTAAAATTTCCCTATCCCTTTCTCTTTGTGTGTAGTATGAAATCCAGCCTTGGTAGGGAAGCAGTCTGTAGCCTAAAATCAAATGTTGTCTTGGCCTCATACCACTCTTAGCTCTCCTGCTTGAGTTATTTGCTCCCAATGTCTTGGTTCCTTTGCCAGGTTTCTCCAGAAAATCCCCCCCTTGCCTATTTTCTATACCCCTATTTGCAGTCATCCATATTGGCAAAACCTCCTTTCTCCATTCTCATATTGGCTTAGTTCTTAGAATACTTTCTGCTATTTTATGAATATAATATTCTGTGTGGTACTTATTCTCCTTAAGGATCTGTGTCTAAAATCCCACACTGTATTTTCCTTGAGCTTTCCCCCTTGCTTCATCATCATCTTTTTCCACTTTGAATTATAACCCTCTGCTTGTGTTACATATATAAGCCTTAATTGTGTAGCTCTAAAATATCCCTTCAAATCAATTAAAACAAAAAGGATGAAATCCAATAGGGAAATCTCCACGCTATTTTATTAAACCTATTTAGTGCTTTTGCTCAAAGTTAGACTGAACTTCATCATTATCATTCATTCTGATAAAGTCCAGTCTAACTTTGGAAGAAAACGCTAAATTGGTTTAATAAAATAGTGTGGAGACCTCCCTCTTGGACGTCTTAATTTTTGTTTTTATCAGTTTGTATGTGTCTGTGCTTCAAGTCTTTACATCCCTTCAAGTCAGGTAAACCTAAACAACCTTGTTCTATTGGCAGGATCAACTTATCCCACTTGACTCTTGCCCTCTCTCCCAGATAAATTACTTCAATTCTTTATTAATCATTGTCCACAACTCAACATTTCTTCAGGTTGATAAAAGTATGTCTGACCCATGTACAAAACTCAAGGGACTAAAAACATTTTCATTGCTTGTATCTTACTATCTATATCTGTAAATAAGAGTTTCCATTTTCTCAATTTTTGTATAAACTTTTGTTTAGTCTCTTCCCACATATCCTTATCTGCCATAACAGAAGCTCTTTTAATCAGTACTCCTAAATTCTTCACCTTATCATGTCCCCATAAATATGGGTATTGCTGAACCAGTTTGTGTGTGGGTACATAATTTATGGCTATAGCCTTTGTTTTATCTTCATTAATTTTATATCCCAAAAAGACATGAAACTGTCTCAAAATGTTCCACAATACTGAGATGTTTTCTGGATTTGTCAGGTACAAAATAATATCTCCAAATAAAGCCAACATTTCTTGATTACCATACCAATTTTATCCTTCAGTGGCTCTAAATATAAAACAAATAAAGGGGAAAAGGACATTTCTTCCTGGTTTCCTCTGTCCGAGCACAGCTTATGTGATAGGAACCATCCCACTTTAATTCTTGCCTCTGATCCTTTATATATCCTTCTATTTAACCCTATTTTTGTGTCAGGGAATGCAAATGGTTCCAATGGCCGACTCACAAAATCCCAGCTTACTCCAAGTGCTTTCTCTGTATCAAGACTCACCAACAACAGAGGTATTTTATTACATTCTGCTTCCCTCTGGGTCATCATCATTGTTTTAATGTTGTCAGATGTTTTCCTCACTTCCACAAAACAAAACAACACTAATCCAGGTCTATCAATTTTGGCAACACCTTTGCCATTCTTTTAGCTAGTATTGACATAAATAAATTCAAATTGTGGTTTAAAACTGAAATGGGTTTATAGGAGCTGGGTCCGAAGGGTCTTTGCCTTCTTTAGGTGACACAGCCACTATAACTTTCTTCCAAGTTGTCGGTGCTTCCCATTTTTTAAATAATGCTTTACAAAATGTGACATCTTTATCACTTTCTTCCCTCCTAATTTCCAAACTTCCACAGGAATACCATCTGCTCCTAGAGACTTTCCTGAAGATTGATTATGTATCACTGTGTTTATCTCATCACATCCCATCTTAACAGTTAGTTGTTGAGCATCATCTACCTCTAAGCTTGTCATAATTAAATACATTTTTGATATTCCTAGAATGAAAATGAAATAAACAGGTAATATGCCAAATTGAAGGAACTATGCCACAGAGTTACAAAAAAAGCAAAACACCATTAAAAATCAAAGCCAGGCGAATTTCTTATAACAAACTAAGCAATCAAAAACTATCTGGTATGACTGGAATGAAATACAGTTTTTTCTCTGTGGTGTCCCCACCCCGAACCAAAGCTTCAGTCATTTGGACTTGAGGCCATTTGTTCCTGTGAATTGGCTATCCCCATCATGGCAGGAAGAGACATCCAGAATGGCTGTCATCCATGTAGCCATGGGGGTTCTGTGTGCTCTTGCCAGTATCCCAGCAATGAGGGTGTGTTTATAGAGGCTCTAGACTTTCCCTTGGCAGAGTACATGAGACCTGCATCACTTCAGAGACCACTGTGCTTTTCTCTCTTGTGAGTGTATGCTCCTGTGCACCCACAGTGAAGACTACCATCTACATAGTGTAGTCACTGAACAATTGTACCAGGACTGTCATTTTACTTGGTCCCTCCTCCAAATAACTGTGATGTTGGACAGTCCCATTTTGCTCCCACTTCTTACACTAAAGGATGGGCATCCCCATCCTCCCTGTCCCACCTCCAGCAGATGTCCAGGCTACCAATTGAAAATGGGTCATCTGGGTTGTAGACAGGGCTTTATTCCTGTATGCCCACAAAGATGGTGTGGAATTATATGACTTTCATTAGTTGATGCAGTTAGGAGTAAGTAACTATTACAGGGGAAGAGCATCTGTGCAAGTCCTATATGATTTGACTGAAAACTAGGTATATACTAACTGAAGTATTTGTTTAGCAGGGGTAATAATAAAGGCCTATAATTTTTACTCATTTACCTTTTTTCAGTGTACTTGTCGTAAGGATACAGTAAAAATTTCCATGGATGTCTTTGTGAGGTTTCTGCAACCTGATCGCTATGAGCAGTGGAAGGAGGGTAAGGACAGTACAGTGATTGACCATTTGAAACCCACTGCACTGACCAGCGAGGAACTTGAGACTTGGAACAAGAGGAAGGTACTGCTGCAAGCCAAATTAATTAGAAGGTTAGTGTATTACTTTTTGTAGTATAAGTGGAGGCCGCCTTTGGTTTTTGGGCAGTTACATTTAGTCAGTAATGGGTAGAAATAAGAAACTAGAGTGTAACTGATATTCCTCATTTCTTCAGTTCATTTATTAAGCTTTGCAAGAAGATGTTTAAAATGAAGCAATTTGCATAGAGAAATCTAATCATGTTGTATGTCATGGCGATCTCTACTTAAAAGTATTGGTCTGAAATGAAAAGATGCCTGTAATTTGGAAAAGTATATTTACCTGTGTAATGAACATAGTCTTACCTTAAATCTGTTATGATAAAGATATCTAAATAACCCATATTTTTCACTCTCTAGTAAAACTGTTGAAAGACAAGACTTTCAGTTGATTTGCTTAAGTAAAGGAGAAATA